>NC_041381.1:297358494-297517250 GCF_002162155.2 Triticum dicoccoides
GGGGGCTTGCCTGGTTGCTCTGGCAAGGAGGGATCGTCAACACCGTAGTCGAACTGGGGGTCGCCGGCAGTCTCGGGGTCTACCGGAAAGAAGTAACGGAGGGGGAACACAATAAATAACAGAGCAATCAAAGCATCACAAAGCGTAACATGGCAATACACGGTCTAGAGTGACCTAACGCGATACTAGGTGGTACCAGCGAAGGGGGGGGGGAACATCCGGGAAATTATTCCCGGTGTTTCGCGTTTTCGGGCAGATGAACCGGAGGGGAACAATTGCGTGTTCGCTATGCTAGGAGTGTGTGGCGGACGAACGGAGGGTGTAACCGGATTCGTCTCATCATTCTGAGTAACTTTTATGTATAAAACTTTTTCATCCGAGCTACGGATTATTTTATATGTTTTTTTTGAAGATTAAAACAATATTCGAAAAACCCTGAAATTTTGCTAAGTCTGAGAATTCGACAGTTTTAAACATTACTTGGCTGTTTTCAAAACACTACAACTATTGATCTGTAACTCCTATGATTTTGTGCCTTATATCAATATGGAGCATTTTTCTGTGGTCTATAAGATAGTAGAACTTTCATCTCTGTTAGAGTCCATTTGATTGATCATTAACAGCTCTAAAGTAGCTATGAAATTAAAGCTGTTTTCAGCTTTCTATTAACAGAACATTGGAATTTGTGATTTTTGTAGGAATTAAACCAGACATCAAAACGATTTGGTCCAGTGGGATAAAATGGAGTTTGTCATGTATGCTTTCTACTCATATTATTTTTACCCATGTTAACCGCTGGTTAGATGTTGTTTAGAGGCTGTACAGAGGGTCAGACAATGTCAAATTAGAAAAGCTAGCACTAGCTACAGTAACTGAATGTTACTGTACCCGTGTAGCATAGCAGCAGGCAGAGCTGCAGCGAGCAGCACGGGCGCCTGGTGCGTGCGGTGCGTGCGGTGGGCGGGCGCAGGAGCTCAGGCGAGCAGCAAGCCGCGGCGTGAGCAGCAGCAGAGGCCAGGGGCGACAAGGGGTTCGCGCGGGCGCACGCGGGAGCAGTGCTCCATGCACGGCCACGGGAGGATACGGCGGCGACGGAGCTCGGCTCAAATGAAAAACTGCCAAACGCAACGCGAACGGGCTACCTAACTAGCTAAATCGGACCTATAGCTCACCCGGAGCGTGCTGGAGCGCTCGGACGGAGCATAGGAGCTCGGGCGCTAGCGACGAATAGGCCATGGCGGACAGCGGCGCCGGACTCGAGCAGGGGAGGTGGCTACGGTGCGAGTTCGAGCTATGAAGGAAAGGGGAAAGTATGCGGGGCTCACAGCGATGCTCACAGAAGACTCGGGAAGGACGGGGTGGCGCCGAAGCGGTGGTGTCCGCCGCGGATCGTCGGCGGCCGAGGCGGTGCAGAACAAGGCGATGGCGGTGCTGCGGGCTCTCCGGCTTGGTCTCGAGGGCGCAGGCGACGAACTCGTCCACGGTGGACCTCTTGGACCCGTTGGTGTGGAGGACAGTGGCCGGTGGCCACGTGCATGTTGACGACGCGGCCATGGAGGCGCTCGGCGAGGTGAGCAGAGAGGAAACGGCGTGTGTGTGGGGAACGGGAAGGCGGGCTAGGGTTTCAGGGTGCGGGGTGATGTTTTGTAGGTCGACAGGGGCGCGGCGGATGGCCGGCACGTGGCCATCGCGGCCACGGGCGGCTGCCCAGCGTCCACCTCCCCTCTGTGAACAGAGGAGGAAGGAGAGGGGCAAGTTGGGCTGGGCCTCCCGTATAGATAGCAGGCCTAGTGCACAGTAGTAGGCTTAGTGCATAGTAGTGTAGTTGTTTCATTTTCCAATTCTGTTTTCATTTTCTTTTCTGTTTCTGTTTTATTTTTATTTACAAAAGCAAATGACTTTTAGTTAAGTATGAGACTTGTCCTAAATTAGTATAGTCATTTTAGGCACTGCCACAAAAAGGTTTGATGAGCATTAGGATTGTGCATAAATGAAAATGGATTAATGAGGCTGTTTTGGTCATTGTTTTAATTGTTTGAGGGCAATTAAAAATTCTATATAATGTTGGATGTTATTTGATATTAGTTAGTGAATATTTATAACCCTTTGGACATTTTTAATTCACTGTTTATGAAACTATAATTTGACTTGTTATTTGAATTTGTATTTGAACTAAGTTTGATACACGTGAGGTTGAGCAAAAATTTAATCATGATGACCTGGCATCATTAACGAAGGTTTACTGTAGCTTGATTACCCGGGCGTCACAAAGGATCCCGAGCCTGATGATGATGAAGCAGGGAAGGGAAAGAAGAATAGCAACTCCAAACAGCAGCAGTACAAACTAGCGGGTCATGGAAACGGAGGCAAGCGCAAGGCGGATGGCAGCATGGACTTTGTGGCCAACACTAATGCACAGGACAGGGGGCAGCGACGCAGAGGTAAAGCGGCAAATCGTAATGGGGCTCCCAATCCTAACGCAAGCCGTTTGAACTATTTGCTGAATCAGCCTTGCCCGAAGCACGGGACGAAGGAGGCGCCGGCTAACCATCTTTGGAAAGATTGTTATATCATGCAGGAGTTCAAAAACTCTAATGCTTTCCGGTATGATCACGGAGCAGGTGGCGGTTCAGGATCCGGTTTCCACGGGCCGGATCACGATGGAGCTTCCAGTTCAGGTCGCAATCAGGGCGGTCATAATCACCAGAATAATCAGAACAGCCAGCAGCAGCAGCAGCAGTCGGGTTATCAGAGCCAGCCAAAGCATTTGAACAATGGGCAATATCATGTTTTCACAACTAGTTTGGATAAACGCGACCGAAAACTCCACAGGTGAGCGGTGAATTCTGTTGAACCGGCCTTACCACGTTACTTGCGCTGGTCGGAGCAGCCTATCGTGTGGAGCAGAGAGGATCACCCGCCTCGGGTTGATAATTCGGGCCAGCTAGCATTAGTGGTAGACCCTCAGGTGGGGGGTTATAAATTCACCAAGGTACTCTTGGATGGAGGAAGCAGTATTAACATATTGTACTATGAGACATTCTGCCGCATGGGTTTAACAGACAAAGATCTCAGACCGTCAAATACGGTGTTCCATGGTGTGGTGCCTGGCAAATCTGCATATCCTGTTGGTAAGATAGCCCTGGATGTGGCTTTTGGGGACGAGCACGACTCCCGGTCGGAAAAACTAACATTTGAGGTGGTGAAGATCCGGAGCCCGTATCACGCCTTGTTTGGCCGGCCGGCTTACGCCAAGTTCATGGCGCGGCCTTGTTATATCTACTTGCAGCTCAAGATGCCGGGTTACAAGGGGACCATAGCGGTTCATGGGAGCTGTAGGGTCGCTTTGGAATGTGAGGAAGGTGATGCGGCTTATGCAGAGTCAGTCTGTGCCACGGAGGAGTTGAAGTATTATAAGGACAATGTTGATCCGGCGGATATGACCCCTTTAAAGAAGCCAACTACAGAGCATGATTCAGATCTGAAGTTCAAATCGGCAGCTGAGACCAAGCTTGTTGACTTCGTGCCCGGCGATTCGTCCAGGCAGTTCACTATCAGTGCCAACCTGGATCCCAAATAGGAAAGCGCGCTCATCGAGTTCATCCGTGAGAATCGGGACATTTTTGCATGGAAGCCGTCTGACATGCCAGGTGTACCGAGGGAACTCGCTGAGCACACTCTTAATGTGGATCCTAAGTATAAACCGGTGAAACAGTTCCTCCGCCGGTTTAACGAAGAAAGATGCAAAGCCATCGGAGAGGAAGTGGCCAGGCTTTTAGCAGCTGGTTTTATTATTGAGGTGTTCCATCCAGAGTGGCTTGCTAATCCGGTGCTGGTTCTTAAGAAAAACGGCACTTAGCGTATGTGTGTGGAGTACACAGATCTTAACAAAGCCTGTCCGGCAGATCCTTTTGCCCTCCCCCGTATTGACCAGATCATTGATGCCACGGCGGGTTGTGAGCGTTTGAGTTTTTTGGATGCATACTCTGGATATCATCAGATCAAGATGACGGTTAAGGACCAGGAGAAAACAACATTTATTACTCCCTTTGGAGCCTTCTGCTATGTATCTATGCCCTTCGGGCTCAAGAGTGCCCAAGCCACCTATCAACGGTGTATACAGAATTGCTTGCATAAACAGATCGGCCGCAATGTGCACGCCTATGTGGATGATATTGTAGTGAAGTCAAGACAGAAGGAGACGCTGGTGGATGATTTGAAGGAGACCTTTGACAACTTGCGAGTTTACAAGATGATGCTTAATCCGGCCAAGTGTGTCTTTGGTGTTCCAGTAGGCAAGTTACTGGGTTTCCTGGTGTCTAACAGAGGAATTGAGGCTAACCCGGAGAAGATTACGGCTATTACATCCCTAGCTAAACCGAAATGTATCAACGATGTTCAGCGTTTGGCGGGCCGGATCGCTGCACTAAGCCGGTTTATCAGCCGCCTCGGGGAAAAGGCTATCCCTCTGTACCAAATGCTGAGGAAGACAGGCAATTTCGTCTGGAGTCCAGCTGCTGATGAAGCATTTGAGGACTTGAAGCGGCAGTTAGCCAATCCGCCGGTTCTTGCGGCTCCGGTTGACAAGGAGCCACTATTATTATACGTGGCAGCTAACGCTCGGGCAGTTAGCGTGGCTATCGTGGTGGAACGCAAGGAGGCAGGCAAGGAATATCCAGTTCAGCGGCCGGTTTATTATATCAGCGAGGTGCTTATTGAATCCAAGCAAAGGTATCCGCATTGGCAGAAGCTGGTCTATGGTGTTTTTATGGCCAGTCGGAAGTTGAAGCAGTATTTTCAAGGGCACCCCATCACAGTGGTCAGTTCAGCTCCCTTGGGTGATATTATACAGAACCGGGAGGCGACTGGCCGGATTGCCAAGTGGGCTATAGAGCTTGGGCCGCACGGACTGAAGTACGTGCCTCGGACGGCAGTAAAGTCTCAAGCACTTATTGATTTCATCAATGACTGGACGGAGTTACAAGCACCAGAGGAGAAGCCGGATCACACATATTGGACTATTCATTTTGATGGATCCAGGAAATTGGAAGGCTCGGGGGCTGGAGTCGTATTAACTTCCCCACTAGGTGATAAGTTTTGTTATGTTCTCCGCTTAATGTTCCCTTGTACTAATAATGCAGCTGAGTACGAAGCCTTGCTCCATGGTCTCCGGATGGCTAAAGAGATGAATTTAAGCCGGGTTAAGTGCTTTGGTGACTCGGACCTAGTGGCTCAACAGGTGTCTGGCACTTGGGATTCTAAGGACCCGCTCATGGCTGCATATCGTCGGGAAGTGGATAATATTGCAGGTTGTTTCAAGGGTTATCAAGTGGATCATGTGGACCGTCGGAAGAATGAAGCGGCGGATGCTTTAAGCCGGTTGGGCTCTCAGCGTAAACCAGTCCCCCCTAACGTCTTTCTGGACGTGTTGCACAACCCGTCAGTCAAGCTCCCAGGTGAGGCGGATTTGGCTATTCCTGATCCGGAGGCTCAATTGGTGGCAGCTCTGCATGTTATTCCGGATTGGACAGTTCCTTATCTTGCGTACATGAACCAGGGGGAGTTACCAGAGGATGAGATTCTAGCCAGGCAGATAGTCCGGCGATCCAAGTCTATGACGATTGTCAATGGTGAATTACATCATTGCAGTGTATCAGGGGCGTTTCAACGCTGTGTTTCTCCTGAGGAAGGCTGTGAAATCTTAAGAGAAATCCATGAAGGGGATTGTGGGCACCACGCCGGTTCAAAGTCTCTGGTGGCAAAGGCGTTTCGTCACGGGTTCTACTGGTTGACAGCGCATGCTGACACGGAGGACTTGGTTAAACGGTGTGATGGATGTCAGAAATTTTCAAGGCGTGCTCATGTGCCGGCTCAAGAATTGAGGATGATCCCAATAACATGGCCGTTTGCAACTTGGGGGCTGGATATGGTTGGACCTTTTAAAAGATCCAAGGATAAGAAAACCCACCTTTTGGTGGCAGTTGACAAATTTACCAAGTGGGTTGAAGCGGAGCCTGTCAGCAAGTGTGATGCAGCAACAACGGTGCAGTTCATCAAGAAGGTGATTTTCTGGTTTGGTTTTCCACACAGTATCATTACTGACAATGGTACCAATTTATCCAAAGGCGCTATGAAGGAGTTCTGTGAACGTGAGCACATCCGACTTGACGTGTCGTCAGTGGCACACCCCCAGTCCAATGGACAGGCAGAACGAGCTAATCAGGAAATCTTGCGAGGCATCAAACCCCGGCTTATGGTCCCTTTGCAAAGAACACCAGGATGTTGGGTTGAAGAGCTACCATCTGTGTTATGGAGTATCAATACTACGCCAAACCGGTCCACAGGATACACGCCATTTTTCATGGTCTATGGAGCAGAGGCAGTTCTCCCTAGTGATATCCGGCACGATTCGCCTCGTGTGGCAGCTTATGTTGAAGCAGACAATGAGACAACACGACAAGATGCTTTGGACCTATTGGACGAGGAGCGTGATATAGCAGCTGCCCGTTCGGCGATTTACCAGCAAGATCTTCGTCGCTATCACAGTCGCCGGGTTAGAACCAGAACTTTTCAAGAAGGAGATTTGGTGCTTCGACTCATCCAAGATCAAACGGATATGCAAAAGTTATCCCCACCTTGGGAGGGACCTTTCGTGGTCAGCAAGAATTTGCACAACGGGTCGTACTATCTCATTGATATTCTAGGGCATAAAGACTCACGTACATCAGAGGAGGAGACCAACAGACCATGGAATATAGCTCATCTTCGGCCTTACTATACTTGAGCCATCAGCTCTATCTATGTACATATCATGACAATGTATATATTATCTTTGATATATCAAACCGGAGCCTCAGCTAAAGTGGGGTCTCTGTCTTTCTCATCATGCGAGGTTACACGGAGTGGTTCTGTTTAAAGCGGCCTCCGGTTTACCCCTTGACATTTTTTTTATATATCACTGGGGGCCTTGGTCGTGTCCGAACCAACGCGACACCTTTTGATAGGCGACAGCCACCAGATCATTTGGGGACATGGTCAAGTCTGAACCAGTCACGCCTCTTGGTCGGCCTAAGGCCACAAAATCACTTGGGGGCATGGTCGAACCCGAACCATTGCCACGCCTCTTGATCTGGCATATATGCCACGAATCATTCGGGACCTGGCTGACTTGAATCATTGTCACTCCTATTGGGGGCCTTGATCCTGTCCGACCATGGTAATACCATCTGATCAGCTCAGTATAGCATATTTTTGCAAATGGTTTTTATCATTACCTTTTCTTCCATGTTATTTTCATGGTTTGTTTATTCTTTTCTTTTGTCGGATTTATTTTATGTCGACAAACACCTTTTTTCCGATTCAGCCGATGGATTTGATTCCCTTTAATCCGGAGGAGTATGCCCGGTTTACCTTTTTCCTCTTAACATCATGGAGTAACAAGGGGGCTCGTATTGATTTAGTACGGTTTATACGGGAGCTATTTTCTCCCACCTTTTTTTTCTTTTGACGGTA
The DNA here is from genome assembly GCF_002162155.2 of Triticum dicoccoides. Taxonomy (NCBI): domain Eukaryota; kingdom Viridiplantae; phylum Streptophyta; class Magnoliopsida; order Poales; family Poaceae; genus Triticum; species Triticum dicoccoides. The sequence continues at coordinate 297,366,007 of NC_041381.1, forward strand.
ATGGTTTATAAAACCGTCGCTTCAGGCTTGGCTAAGCCAGCTTCATACCCAAACATGGCAGGTATTTATGTATCATATATTTGTTATATTACTGATACACATATCAGGATCATAAACCGGCTGGCGGTATAACCGCCACCGAAGTTCAAATTTTTCTGATCGCAGGAAATATGAATTGGAGTTCTTCAAACGAAAGCTTCAGTACTTATGCACGAAGGCATATTCCAGTTAGAAGCATTAACTATCCTATTACAGGGCAGCACGGTATCTAAATAAGATCATTGTTCTTTTCGGAAGATGTCACAAACAGCTTTCCAAACCAGTTTCTGGTTCAAGCCTGCTCCTCATCCTCCGCCGCTTCAGCTTCCTCGTCTCTACCCATTGGCTGGAAATCAACAGTGGTCCAGTCGATTCCCATTAAAGCTTGGAAAACAACTTCTTCATGGATCAGGGAAGACGGTTCAATATCCGGGGCGTAAGTGTGCTTACGGATTGGAGGGATCAGATTCTCCGCTTCAACAGTTGGGGCAGACACTCGCTTGTTTTGCTCGTTATATTGCGCTTGATAATGCGTCAAATCTGCCTCTTCAGCTAGTTGGCAAGCCAGAGGGCGCACTGCACGGTTTATTGCCCTTAAATCCTCTTCGTTGAATTCAGAGCCATCTTCTTTCAGGCTGGGATAGCCTTGAGCTGCTTCCGCAGGATCAAAATCTGGCACCCATGCCTTTGCCCGGATTAAGGCATTGATGGCTCCGGTTCGGGCAGCGGATTTTTTCAGCTCCTCAATCCGGGCTGGAAGCATTGACAACTTGCTAAGAGTGTCCTGGATTAAAGAGGGTGCCGGGTTGTTGTGAGAAGCTGTGGTGATGATCCGTTGGGCTCCGGTATACAATTGTTCCACCAAGGTGTAGGCAGCTTTCAATTTCTTCCGCACATCATTTCCTAAGTGCCCAATACGTGTGCCTACAACAAGATTGGAATGGTCTCAAACCGGATTTACGCTACAGTAGGTTCAAATTATCACAGAAGTTACAAGGAGCTTACCAAAGATTGCAGCAGTCATGGAGTGTATTTGCCGCTGTATGGCCGTCAGTTCATCCACCACCGGTTTAAGGGCAGCTTCAACATTTTCTGCTCTTTTGGTTAAACCGGCCTTTTCAGTGGCCCAGTCAGCCCACTCTTTCTTGAAGCCTTCTTTCAGCCGTTCGGCAGTGCTCAAGGCGCTGGTTAATTCTTGCTTTGCCTTATCTGTTTCAGCCTGTTGGGTTTTCAAGGCCTCCTGCAAATCGGCAACTCGGTCCTCCTTGATTTTCACTTCAGCCTGCACACAGACAGCGTTTAAGCTTTGCACAGGCGATCCAAGGAGTTGAAGTATCAACCACATAACAAGTTATATGCCTGACACTTGGGGGCTAATGCACCTTCAATTTTTATATATTACTTGCTTACAAAGTCCCAAGCTCAATACAAGTATTCAACTTGGCACTTGGGGGCTAATGGCTATTTGATCAAGTTATGTTCTAAGGACAGTTCTCTATTGGAGCCCCGGTTTACTTATGTTAAGTTAGACCGGTTCTTGCGGGCTATATTGATCGGTTTCAAGAATGTTCAGGATCAAGTCCCGGTTTGACCAAAGTTACAAACCGGCCCTTGGGGGCTAGAAGGATGGAGGTAATGGCAGCAAGGAAAGAAGTAACTTACCTCAAATTTATCCCTCATCATTTTGACCAGGCCAGCTTCACAGTCACGGCTAGTGTAAAGCCGGTTTAAATAGCCGGAGTGAAGATCTTGGGCACTCAGAGCAGCATATGTCTCTAGTTCAACATCCCATTTTTCCTTGTTCAAAGCGGAAAAATCCTCTTTTATGGTATGCTTGGTAAGGGTGACAGGATTCCCGGGTTCAGAGCGGCCCACACCGGTAATCACAATGTCAGGACCCCGACTCGATATCACATTGATCTAGCTGGTAACACCTCATATCACTTTGCGGCCTCACGCACGGTATCCCCACGGGTGTCGTCTTACCTTTTCCCGGGACCGTTTGCGCCTTTTGGCTCACGTATATGATAGTGTCGCTAGCATCCATATGATAAAAAGCCCGGGCTGACATGACTAGTCGTAAACCCAAAGTGGCACAGACTTACAGGGATAGGCATCCATGACCCAGCTTCGAACGTGTCGGTCATCAGCAAGTGGGTCCGGGCTGTAGCACTGGGCTAGCAGGACTCCGGTAAACCGGGCTGTAGCGGGCTAACAGGACTCCGGTACTCAAAGCGTGACATTTCCCCGAAGGGACAGACACAGGAACGAAGAAGGACACATGCCGGCCAGCCTAAGTGTTCCAGAGCAGTAGCAAGCTACCATGGCTCAGCGGTAACACTCGGAGACATTTCCCGGTAAGAGAGGCTACTAAAGATAAACAACTAGATAGTCAGATCCCACACATACCAAGCATTTCAATCATACACACAATATGCTCGATATGTGCAAATACAACGAAGCATCACAACATGACTCTATGACACAAGTACTTTATTTAAGGCTCAGTGAGCCATACATAACATACACAAAGGTATGGGTCTCACGACCCCACATACAAGTCATACAGTCATACAAACCAGCAGCGGAAGTAACTTGTCTGAGTACAGACAACTAGTAAAATAAAAGAGGCTTGGAAAGCCTAGCTATACTACGTGGTCCTTCACAAGCTCAGGGTCACCACCTGGGTCTTTAGCCTACTCGTTGATGTCAACGTCTACATAGAACCCATCAGAAGGGGTTGCAGCGTCTTCTGTAAAAATGTAGATTATAGCAACATGAGTACAAAGGTACTCAGCAAGACTTACATCAGATCCTACATACATGCATAGTATCAAGAAGGGTTGGTGGAGTTATTGCAGCAAGCCAGCTTTGACTTTTGGCTAGGCTATCCTACGATACTCCAACTGAAATGATTTTGCGCACACGAGTCCACTACTCACCAATTCAATACACTACCGAGGATCCGCCTCCGTCTTGCTACGGAAGAGCCATCCTCGGCACTCACACTTATCTTGAGGCTTTTAGTAGTTTCCATTTACTTGTCTATGAACTGTATAGGCAACCAAGTAGTCCTTTACCGCGGACGCGGCTATTCGAATAGATCATGTTAACCCTGCAGGGGGTACTTCTTCATACACGCTCTCACCACTTACCGTCGTTTACACGACATGTACTCGGCAACCTTCAAGCGGAAGCCCAACGTGGGTGTCGGCCACGACCTACCTAATCACCTAAGCCTCCAGTCCAGGTTTATCGCCTATTCAGGTTCCATCCGCAGGGAGTCCGGCCGAGGTTTCCCATACGGCCCCGAACGATGTGAACAAGGTTCCCGAGATACCTAACGGGTATTCGGTACACCCGGCCACGTACCTACCGCATCACAGCCCACCCCTACGGTCAGCGCTGTCCACGGCCTCCAGTAGGCTACAAACACCAGAAACTACTTGCAACTCCTGGACGGAGAACTAGGGTGAATAAGAAGCCGAGAGGGTCCATTGGTTTCGGGCCCAATGCATGGTAGTAGCTGATTCTTAAATCACACATACAGATCTCAGTGCTTAAGGTCGGCTTCAATGAAACAACCCACCATGTACTCCTACATGGCCTCTCATCGATACCTTTACCAAATCGTGTTCACCACACCACTCTCATTACCAACATAATCATTTCACTCCAGCCCATCACCCAGATGAACCAGACCTGACACGACTCTAAGCATAGCAGGCATAGCAAGGTAGGAACAACACATACATATGGCTCAAACAACTCCTACACATGCTAGTGGGTTTCATCTAGTTACTGTGGCAATGACAGGTCATGCAGAGGAAATGGGTTCAACTACCGTAGCACACAGCAGTTTGAATCGCGTTGTCTTAATGCAGTAAAAGAGAGCAGGAGCGAGAACATGGGATTGTATCGATATGATCAAATGGTTGGTTGCTTGCCTGATGGTTCGATGCACTGATATGGTTCTTCGTTAGGGTAATCACGGTACTCCTCGGGGGCAGAACCTGTCGCAAAGGACATCGATACACAACCATCACCAAACAATGTGCAACAATATGATGCATGCATGAAACATGGCAATATGAGTGTGTTGGGCTAATGCAACTAAGAACAGATGGGTTTGAACAAATTTGAATCAAGGATTCAAATTTTAAGTTCAAATATGGTCTTTTAAAGTGCTTTTCCTTGTTCTGCTTAAAACATCAATTTAACTTGTTTGATCATGCATGAAAATAGTACAGATGGATAGATTGGATTTTTCTGATCATTTTTCATATATAATTTGTCCAATTTGGAGTTACAGAATAAAAGTTATGAATTTTTGAAGTTTAAATAATATTCTGGAATTTCCTGATTTAATTTAAATTCAGAAAATCAATTACTGCGTCAGCCTGACGTCAGTGTGACGTCAGCGGGTCAACGGAACAGGTCTGGGTCAAACCTGACAGTGGGTCCCGCATGTCAGGGTGATTATTTTAATTAAAATTTAATTAAAACTAATCCTGTTTAATTAACAGGGCTGGGCCCCACCTGTCATTGACTCAGGGGAGTCAACCAGGGCCCACCCGTGGTCAAAGTCAAAGTCGGCTGCCGGCGTTTAGCCGCCGGCGAGCCCGACGCGGCGGCGGGAGTGGTTTTGGCCATTTCGGCCACCAGAGGGGCCGCGGAGACCACCGGAGTGGAGCTGAGGACAAACCGCAGCTCTTGACGGGGTCCGTTGGGGTCGGGGTGGCCGGAGTCGACGGCGGCGAGCTCGGCTGCGGCCGCCGGGGTTCGGTCGTGCACGGGAACGGGGTTGGAGCTCGAAGTCGAGCGAAGCGAGGCGCTAGGGATGCTCTACGGGGTCTTGCGAACTCGTTGGACTCGCCGGGGTGACCAAATGGTCACCGGAGCTGCGTCGACGGCGAGCTTGGCGATGGCGGAGGTTCGGCCGTGGTGGGGAGGAGGCTACGGTGGGGAAACGAGGGGGAGGAGAGGGGGAAACGGTGGCATAGCTCACCGCGGTTGCAGTGGGCGTCGAAGTGGGCTCGGGGACGCGCTGGAGACGGCGAATCGACGGCGACGGTGGTCGGAGCCCGAAGAGGGGAACGGCGACGTGGCGGCGATGCAGGGCTTCCGGGGAGCTGTGGAGCGGTGGGGAGGAAGAGGGAGTCGAGGCGGAGCTCCTGAGCTAGTCGGGGGAGCGAGGGGTGGTCGGAGACGGCGGCTATGGCGAACGGCGGCGACGGTGGTGTTCGGCCGTGAGAGAGAGAGGGAGAGAGCAGCACGGGAGAGAGAGGGGGATAAGGCCAGGGGATCGGGGCGGCACCGAGAAGAAGCGCCGCGGCGTCGCGCTGGCGGGGGAGGCAGGCAGACGGGCTGGTGGCGTGGCGCTCCGGCCGTGCGCGCGCGCCGGCCACACGCCTGGCCGACTGGCGCCAGGAGGACGACGGCGGTGGTGGGCTGGGCTGGCTTGCTGGGCCGGCCAGCTGGCTGGGCCGCACAGGGAAGTTTTTCCCCTTTTTTTCTGTTTCTGTTTTTATTTAATATATCTGCAACTTTGTTGAATTTAATAAAATACCTAGGCAACTTCAAAAATTCACCAAACTATTCCTGGCCCATAGTTGGATTATTTCCAACATGAAACATTTTAGTTTGGAGATATTTGAGCATTTAAATATTTTATATTATTTTAAATGCCCAAATTCAAATATTTATGATTTAAATCAAAAACCCTAGGATGGCCTAGGAAAATGTGCACCACTTTTGGCGGAGGTTCTGAACCAAGGCAAAAATGATGGGCATTTTAGAAGGGCATTTCAGGTTCATTGAAAAATTATTTTAGTAACCCTAATTGGTTTCAGAGGGGACTGGGGGTTCTGTCATCCCCATTTCAAGTTTCTGATGAAAGAGTAAACATGATGCAACACTCTAATGCATGACTAGCTAGGTTGTGACAACTCACCCCCACTCAAAAGAATCTCGTCCCGAGATTTGGGTTCCTCCGAGAAGAAGGCGGGATACTCGAGTCGAAGACGATCCTCCCTTTCCCAAGTTGCTTCATCCTTAGAATGGTGCGACCATTGTACTTTGAGGAACTTGATGTTCTGGCGTCGAGTGGTACGCTCGGCCTGATCGAGGATACGAATGGGGTACTCTCGATATGTAAGATTATCCTGGAGATCAAGCGTTTCGTGGTCCACTTCACGGATAGGATCCGAGAAGCAACGCCTGAGTTGAGAAACGTGGAAGACATCGTGAACTCTGGAGAGGTGCGGAGGTAGTTCCAACTGGTAGGCAACTTCTCCTCGTTTGGCAAGAATGCGAAAAGGTCCAATGTAACGAGGAGCCAATTTGCCTTTGATACCGAAACGATGGGTTCCCTTCAGAGGGGTGACCCGAAGATAAGCCTTCTCGTCAACCTCGAAAGTCATAGCCTTATGTTTTCGGTCATATTGACTCTTTTGACGGGATTGGGCTGTTTTCAACTTTTCACGAACGATGCGAACTTGTTCTTCTGCTTCCTGAATCATGTCCGGGCCAAAGAATTGTCTTTCCCCGGTCTCTGACCAGTTAAGGGGTGTTCGACACCGTCGTCCATAGAGAACTTCAAAAGGGGCTTTACCCAAGCTAGATTGATAGCTGTTGTTGTAAGCGAATTCGGCAAATGGAAGGCACTTCTCCCAGTCCATTCCGAATGAGATAACAGAGGCTCGAAGCATGTCTTCTAGAATTTGGTTGACGCGTTCCACTTGACCACTCGACTGAGGGTGGAAGGCGGTGCTAAAGGAGAGACAAGTTCCCATAGCATTTTGGAAACTTTCCCAAAATCGAGAGGTGAAAAGACTTCCTCGATCCGAGTTTATTTCCAAAGGAACACCATGAAGAGACACTATTCGGGAGATGTACAAATCTGCCAGCTGACTAGCGGTTATACTCTCACGAACAGGTAAGAAGTGGGCTACTTTGGAAAGACGATCGACCACGACGAAAATAGCATTATTCCCTCTCTTGGTCCTGGGAAAACCGATAATGAAATCCATACCAATTTTATCCCATTTCCATTCAGGAATAGCTAAGGGTTGAAGGGTGCCAGCAGGCCGTTGGTGCTCTGCTTTTACACGACGACAGACGTCGCAGTTAGCAATATACTGAGCAATTTCTCTCTTCATCCTAGTCCACCAGAACCTCTGGCGTAGGTCCTGATACATTTTAGTGCTACCGGGATGAATGGTGAGAGGAGATTCATGAGCTTCCTTAAGGATTAATCGCCTTAGGTTGCGCACTTTGGGAACTACTAGTCGATTCCCGAAGTATACGACTCCTTGATCATTAATGGAGAAACAATTCGCAATTCCTTTCTGAATGTTCCTCTTGATGCGGGAGATTCCCGGATCTACCTTCTGTGCTTTGATAATTTGATCCGTAAGGGTAGGTTTTGCCACCAAGGTGGAGAGAAAACCTTGAGGAACAATATGAAGGTTAAGCTTCCGAAATTCCTCATGGAGAAGCGGTTGACTTTGTTGTAACATCAGGTTGTTACAATAAGATTTACGACTTAGCGCATCAGCCATGACGTTGGCTTTCCCTGGGGTGTAGGTTATTCCTAAGTCGAAGTCGGTGATCAATTCAACCCAACGTCTCTGCCTGAGATTCAAATCCGGTTGGGTGAAAATATACTTCAGAATTTGGTGATCAGTGAATATTTCGCAACGATTACCGAGGAGGTAATGTCGCCAGGTCTTAAGTGCATAGACTACGGCTGCAAGCTCTAGATCATGAGTAGGATAATTCTCCTCATGTGGGTGCAATTGCCGTGAAGCGTAGGCAATTACGTGTCGATCTTGCATGAGAATGCAACCTAGTCCTTGTCGCGAGGCGTCGCAGTAGATAACAAAGTCCTTGGAGAAGTCTGGCGGTACCAGCACGGGAGCAGAAGTCAGGCGTCTTTTCAGTTCCTGAAAGCTGTGCTCACATTGTGGAGTCCATTCGAACTTCTTATCTTTCTTGAGGAGTTCGGTTAGAGGTTTGGCAACTTTGGAGAAGTTCTCGACAAAGCGACGACAATAGCTCGCTAAGCCTAGAAAACTCCGAACTTGCTTGACCGATTCAGGTGGAGTCCAGTTAAGGACGGCTTGAACTCGCTCAGGGTTAACAGCAATACCTTTACCAGATATTACATGACCCAGATAGGTCACTTCTGATAACCAGAATTCACATTTAGAAAATTTGGCATAAAGGCGATGCTCTCGAAGTTTCTGCAACACTAGCCTTAGATGTTCGGCATGTTCTTCCTCGTTCTTGGAGTAGATGAGTATATCATCGAGGTAAACCACGATGAATTTATCCAAATACTCCATGAAGATTGAGTTCATTAACCGAGAAAAGGTGGCTGGAGCGTTGGTTAATCCGAAGGACATGACGGTGTACTCGTATTGGCCATAACGAGTAACAAAAGCCGTTTTAGGAATGTCCCCGTTTCTGATTTTGATTTGATGGTAGCCCAACCTCAAATCCATCTTGGAGAAGACTGAGGATCCAGCGAGCTGATCGTACAGGTCGTTGATCCTGGGAAGCGGATATTTGTTCTTGATTGTGACCAAATTGACAGGTCGGTAATCTACAACCATCCGGTCCGTACCATCCTTCTTCTTGACGAATAGGACGGGGCAAGCCCACGGAGATGAACTAGGGCGGATGAAACCCTTTTTCAAGGACTCATCGAGTTGTTTCTTAAGCTCGGCTAGTTCTAGGGGTGCCATCTTATAGGGTCTTCTAGCAATTGGAACGGTTCCTGGAATGAGGTCTATTACGAACTCAACATCCCTGTCAGGTGGAACACCTGGCAATTCCTCTGGAAAGACATCCGGGAAGTCACGGACTACCGGAACGTCCTCAAGGTCTGGCGTTAAGAGAGTATAATTGTCGCTTGGCTATTCGGGTCAAGACATTGACTATCTTCCCCGAAGGATGGGTGAGTTGAACAGTCCTAGAGAAGCAATCGATTTGGGCATGATGAGCCGACATCCAGTCCATACCCAAAATGATATTAATATCTGAAGATTTAAGGGCTATCAAAGACGCGAGGAAAACAAGTCTGTCGACTTGGATTTCATTTCCATGGCTCACTCTAGAAGTTTGCCATTTGGATCCCGGAGTTTGGATTACCATAGAGGTTGGCATATCACCGAATGCGATGTTATGCAAGCGAGCATAATTTTCAGATATAAAAGAATGAGAGGCTCCTGTATCGAAAAGAACAGATGCCGGGTGGCAATTAACAAGAAGCGTACCGAGAACGACGTTGGGATCCTCTTGAGCTTCTTCGGCAGAGATACAGTTGACATGGCCACGTGAAGCGGTGACCGGTTTAGCATGAAACACTTTCCCTGTCGGCTTGCCACGGCCAACAGCTTTAGCAGATTGATTGGGGTTGGTCTGGGGGCATTCACGCATATAGTGACCAGATTCCCCACACTTGAAACAAGTCACGGAACTGGTACGTGGAGGAGCATTATTGGTTGGACCTCCATAGGGCTTGGCCGGTGCAGACTGTTGAACGGGGCGAGGCGCCTGGAAAGATGGCCTCAGTGTGAACCTGGGTGGCAGGGCGGTGTTGGGTACCCACACGCGGCGCTTCTGAGGACCAGCACCGGATGAGGAACCCATATCACGTCCATGCTTGCGTGTTGCATCATAGTCAGTCTGACCAGTTTCAGCACTGATGGCTTTGTTGACAAGTTTCGAAAAAGATGTGCACTCATGCAGACGGAGGTCGCGGCGAAGCTCAGGACTAAGGCCCTTACGGAACCTTGCTTGCTTCTTGGCGTCAGTAGACACTTCCTCAGTTGCATATCGTGCGAGATTACCAAACTCCCTGCTATAGGCATCCACAGAAAGTCGGCCTTGGGTGAAACTGCAAAATTCTTCACGTTTACGGTCCATGAGACCCTCCGGAATGTGATGTTCACGGAAAGCCTCGCTGAACTCAGCCCAAGTAGTGACATGGCCCGCTGGGCGCATAGCTCCATAATTCTCCCACCATAGACTGGCGGGGCCTTCAAGATGATATGCAGCAAAGGTGACCTTGTCAGCCTCCGCTACCAGCGCGGAACGCAGTTTGTGAGAGATACTGCGAAGCCAGTCATCAGCGTCGAGAGGCTCGACGGAGTGGTGGAACGTGGGTGGATGCAATTTGATGAAATCACTGAGTGACACCACGTTAGCCCTCTGATGGTGTGCGGTATTCTGTTCAATACGCTCCAACAAACGGTTTGTCTCCCGCTTGTTTCTCTCAGCTTCCATCATCACCTCAGCTAGTGAAGGAGGATGAGGCAGATTTTCATTCCTGGCTTCACTGCCTTCGGCCTGCTCTTGGGAAGCAGGGTTAGCGCGCGTGTTGACCATCCTAGGTAAACAAGACAATGATTTAGTCAGGATGGTAAAATTCCGACATAGGATTCATAATGTAAGGAATAACTCGGAATGCAAGATGATCATCCGTATGACATGGTAGATACAGAAACTGCTTCTTTTATTCCATCGTCATACACACCATACAGGGTTTAGTACAAGACCAAACAAAGTACTATTACGGTGAAAAGAGGATTACATCTCATCGGAGGCATTCCAAGCTCCTATACATTATTTTTCTACACCTCCGGAAGAGTACAAACTAGGTCATATCCCACGAGTCAAGCGGGACGATAGACGACACAGCTAGTGCGAACTAGTGATACTACCACTAATTCAGACCAATCCGTAGTAGTCCTCGTAGAAGTCACCTCCATAGCCTGGAAGTTCAACATGATCATCCGGAAACAGACGATCTCGCGAAGCTTGTGGACCATAGGGGCTAGGATGAGGCCTTGGACCAACAAACGGTGGCCTGCGGGGACCGCGAGGTGGGGTGATGCCTCCTACATCACGCCAAACCATCACGTCTGGCAGAGCGGATCTCACAGGATAGAGATCGCGCATATCTGAATATCCAGCTTGCACCGCCGGTGCGAACCGAGTCAAAGTGGCCCAGTGGTCAGCACGGGTATTGAAGAGCTCTAACCTCAAGGCCCGATTTTCACGGTCCTTATCCTCGAGCATCTCAGCAGTGGTGCGAGTCCGTGAATCCTCCTGGGTGGGGTCAGCATAGATAGCCTGGAGATACCCTTGTGCTCCCGGAAGTGATCCTGGCATATACCGGAAATCAGAGTCCCGAAATAGGCCAGATCTGACCCGCATAATGGTCATCATAGAGTAGGCGGCGTCCTGCACAGCCATCTCAATGGTAACCCCGAGTCCATAAGAGCAGTGAAGAGGCTCGGTGGATCCAGGATAAGATGGAAATATCCTGACAGTGCAGAGATACTGGCTTTGATTAAAGTCTCGGAATTGCTCTTCGACCGTGTACTCGAGATACCAGCGATATCCAGCCTCAGTCATTACCCTGACCAACTTAGCAGTATGGCCGGGTACATCTAGGCATCGAGTCAGGCGAACCACTTGATTGAGGTCGCGAGTGGACATCTGAAAGCACAATCATAATGCAAAGGCATTAGAATTTCTAGCAAAATTTCGGCAGCATAACAGCTGTAAATGCTCAAAAAGGATTTGAGACATTTGACAAAGGATTTCGTACACACTCAACATCACCATATCAAAGTTCTGAAACCATTCTGGCAACATAATGTGGTAGTAGAACTGAACTAGGCTGGTAACCATCAAACTTATAAGGTACTACTGATTAGTAACTCGTGATCCTGATAGAGAGAACAGATCCTAATTCCTTAACCCCCGGTGGAAGAATGGACTGACTCAGATCAGAAAGTCATAAGGTATAAGGAGTAAAAAGAGCCTTACGTTCCAACCCACAAACAATTCCCCTACATATAACTAAAGAATTTCTAGACTCAACATCGACCAGTTTGGCTTGGAGAACCTACAGGCAGTCCGGCTCTGATGCCAACGCTGTCAGGACCCCGACTCGATATCACATTGATCTAGCTGGTAACACCTCATATCACTTTGCGGCCTCACGCACGGTATCCCCACGGGTGTCGTCTTACCTTTTCCCAGGACCGTTTGCGCCTTTTGGCTCACGTATATGATAGTGTCGCTAGCATCCATATGATAAAAAGCCCGGGCTGACATGACTAGTCGTAAACCCAAAGTGGCACAGACTTACAGGGACAGGCATCCATGACCCAGCTTCGAACGTGTCGGTCATCAGCAAGTGGGTCCGGGCTGTAGCACTGGGCTAGCAGGACTCCGGTAAACCGGGCTGTAGCGGGCTAACAGGACTCCGGTACTCAAAGCGTGACATTTCCCCGAAGGGACAGACACAGGAACGAAGAAGGACACATGCCGGCCAGCCTAAGTGTTCCAGAGCAGTAGCAAGCTACCATGGCTCAGCGGTAACACTCGGAGACATTTCCCGGTAAGAGAGGCTACTAAAGATAAACAACTAGATAGTCAGATCCCACACATACCAAGCATTTCAATCATACACACAATATGCTCGATATGTGCAAATACAACGAAGCATCACAACATGACTCTATGACACACGTACTTTATTTAAGGCTCAGTGAGCCATACATAACATACACAAAGGTACGGGTCTCACGACCCCACATACAAGTCATACAGTCATACAAACCAGCAGCGGAAGTAACTTGTCTGAGTACAGACAACTAGTAAAATAAAAGAGGCTTGGAAAGCCTAGCTATACTACGTGGTCCTTCACAAGCTCAGGGTCACCACCTGGGTCTTTAGCCTACTCGTTGATGTCAACGTCTACATAGAACCCATCAGAAGGGGTTGCAGCGTCTTCTGTAAAAATGTAGATTATAGCAACATGAGTACAAAGGTACTCAGCAAGACTTACATCAGATCCTACATACATGCATAGTATCAAGAAGGGTTGGTGGAGTTATTGCAGCAAGCCAGCTTTGACTCTTGGCTAGGCTATCCTACGATACTCCAACTGAAATGATTTTGCGCACACGAGTCCACTACTCACCAATTCAATACACTACCGAGGATCCGCCTCCGTCTTCCTACGGAAGAGCCATCCTCGGCACTCACACTTATCTTGAGACTTTTAGTAGTTTCCATTTACTTGTCTATGAACTGTATAGGCAACCAAGTAGTCCTTTACCGCGGACGCGGCTATTCGAATAGATCATGTTAACCCTGCAGGGGGTACTTCTTCATACACGCTCTCACCACTTACCGTCGTTTACACGACATGTACTCGGCAACCTTCAAGCGGAAGCCCAACGTGGGTGTCGGCCACGACCTACCTAATCACCTAAGCCTCCAGTCCAGGTTTATCGCCTATTCAGGTTCCATCCGCAGGGAGTCCGGCCGAGGTTTCCCATACGGCCCCGAACGATGTGAACAGGGTTCCCGAGATACCTAACGGGTATTCGGTACACCCGGCCACGTACCTACCGCATCACAGCCCACCCCTACGGTCAGCGCTGTCCACGGCCTCCAGTAGGCTACAAACACCAGAAACTACTTGCAACTCCTGGATGGAGAACTAGGGTGAATAAGAAGCCGAGAGGGTCCATTGGTTTCGGGCCCAATGCATGGTAGTAGCTGATTCTTAAATCACACATACAGATCTCAGTGCTTAAGGTCGGCTTCAATGAAACAACCCACCATGTACTCCTACATGGCCTTTCATCGATACCTTTACCAAATCGTGTTCACCACACCACTCTCATTACCGACATAATCATTTCACTCCAGCCCATCACCCAGATGAACCAGACCTGACACGACTCTAAGCATAGCAGGCATAGCAAGGTAGGAACAACACATACATATGGCTCAAACAACTCCTACACATGCTAGTGGGTTTCATCTAGTTACTGTGGCAATGACAGGTCATGCAGAGGAAATGGGTTCAACTACCGTAGCACACAGCAGTTTGAATCGCGTTGTCTTAATGCAGTAAAAGAGAGCAGGAGCGAGAACATGGGATTGTATCGATATGATCAAATGGTTGGTTGCTTGCCTGATGGTTCGATGCACTGATATGGTTCTTCGTTAGGGTAATCACGGTACTCCTCGGGGGCAGAACCTGTCGCAAAGGACATCGATACACAACCATCACCAAACAAAGTGCAACAATATGATGCATGCATGAAACATGGCAATATGAGTGTGTTGGGCTAATGCAACTAAGAACAGATGGGTTTGAACAAATTTGAATCAAGGATTCAAATTTTAAGTTCAAATATGGTCTTTTAAAGTGCTTTTCCTTGTTCTGCTTAAAACATCAATTTAACTTGTTTGATCATGCATGAAAATAGTACAGATGGATAGATTGGATTTTTCTGATCATTTTTCATATATAATTTGTCCAATTTGGAGTTACAGAATAAAAGTTATGAATTTTTGAAGTTTAAATAATATTCTGGAATTTCCTGATTTAATTTAAATTCAGAAAATCAATTACTGCGTCAGCCTGACGTCAATGTGACGTCAGCGGGTCAACGGAACAGGTCTGGGTCAAACCTGACAGTGGGTCCCGCATGTCAGGGTGATTATTTTAATTAAAATTTAATTAAAACTAATCCTGTTTAATTAACAGGGCTGGGCCCCACCTGTCATTGACTCAGGGGAGTCAACCAGGGCCCACCCGTGGTCAAAGTCAAAGTCGGCTGCCGGCGTTTAGCCGCCGGCGAGCCCGACGCGGCGGCGGGAGTGGTTTTGGCCATTTCGGCCACCAGAGGGGCCGCGGAGACCACCGGAGTGGAGCTGAGGACAAACCGCAGCTCTTGACGGGGTCCGTTGGGGTCGGGGTGGCCGGAGTCGACGGCGGCGAGCTCGGCTGCGGCCGCCGGGGTTCGGTCGTGCACGGGAACGGGGTTGGAGCTCGAAGTCGAGCGAAGCGAGGCGCTAGGGATGCTCTACGGGGTCTTGCGAACTCGTTGGACTCGCCGGGGTGACCAAATGGTCACCGGAGCTGCGTCGACGGCGAGCTCGGCGACGGCGGAGGTTCGGCCGTGGTGGGGAGGAGGCTACGGTGGGGAAACGAGGGGGAGGAGAGGGGGAAACGGTGGCATAGCTCACCGCGGTTGCAGTGGGCGTCGAAGTGGGCTCGGGGACGCGCTGGAGACGGCGAATCGACGGCGACGGTGGTCGGAGCCCGAAGAGGGGAACGGCGACGTGGCGGCGATGCAGGGCTTCCGGGGAGCTGTGGAGCGGTGGGGAGGAAGAGGGGGTCGTGGCGGAGCTTCTGAGCTAGTCGGGGGAGCGAGGGGTGGTCGGAGACGGCGGCTATGGCGAACGGCGGCGACGGTGGTGTTCGGCCGTGTGTGAGAGAGAGAGAGAGCAGCACGGGAGAGAGAGGGGGATAAGGCCAGGGGATCGGGGCGGCACCGAGAAGAAGCGCCGCGGCGTCGCGCTGGCGGGGGAGGCAGGCAGACGGGCTGGTGGCGTGGCGCTCCGGCCGTGCGCGCGCGCCGGCCACACGCCTGGCCGACTGGCGCCAGGAGGACGACGGCGGTGGTGATCTGGGCTGGCTTGCTGGGCCGGCCAGCTGGCTGGGCCGCACAGGGAAGTTTTTCCCCTTTTTTTCTGTTTCTGTTTTTATTTAATATATCTGCAACTTTGTTGAATTTAATAAAATACCTAGGCAACTTCAAAAATTCACCAAACTATTCCTGGCCCATAGTTGGATTATTTCCAACATGAAACATTTTAGTTTGGAGATATTTGAGCATTTAAATATTTTATATTATTTTAAATGCCCAAATTCAAATATTTATGATTTAAATCAAAAACCCTAGGATGGCCTAGGAAAATGTGCACCACTTTTGGCAGAGGTTCTGAACCAAGGCAAAAATGATGGGCATTTTAGAAGGGCATTTCAGGTTCATTGAAAAATTATTTTAGTAACCCTAGTTGGTTTCAGAGGGGACTGGGGGTTCTGTCATCCCCATTTCAAGTTTCTGATGAAAGAGTAAACATGATGCAACACTCTAATGCATGACTAGCTAGGTTGTGACACACAACATCATCATCTTTGGACTCGCCAGTTTGTGTTGGTGTGGCCGTTTGGTCAGCAGGAGTGTCGGATTTCTCAATCTGGATGGAGCTGGCAGGCGGATCGACAGAGGCTGAAGTATTAACAAGCCCTTCTTCGGGAATAACGTCGTCTTGCAAAGGAGGATCATTGGGGATATCTTCAGAAGTAAACATTTCACGATCCGGCGCTTGGTCATGTTCTGGGGCCACATCTTCTTCAGCCGCTTTATCCAGGCGGGCCTTCTTGCTTGGTTTCGGTTTAGCCCTGAAAGAAAAACAACAAGTCAAGGAAAAGCATAAGCCATTATGCGGTATACTGGAAGCATATGTTCAGTTTAACTTACCCAGCAACTGTTTTCAAAGGTGGTAGCTGAGTGGCTGATGATTCACCAGATGATGAATGAGAAGTGACCTGATAATCGGAGTCGGATGGATTAAGAGATTGATGGAAGAAATCCGCTTTACGATTTAAATCAATAAAAAGGTCGGAGACCTCGGAGCGGCATTTTCGACCCGGACTGTTTGGTAAACCGGCAGAGGTAACTACCTGACCACTGTGCCGGGTTGTGTGGCGAGCTTCATGTTGCTGGGTCTTCATAAGAAATTGGGAATCCAGATAAGCAAGAGGATGAGAAAATTTAACTTTCCGGTTTGCCCGGCGAAATTTTGGCAAAGGCAAGATTTCTGAATTGGAAGAGAGAATGGTTACCTCAACGAAACCCGCATTGCTGGCTTCAGCGTCATCCTGACAAGCATCATCATCAATAAGGCGTGTAAAAAGCAAGACAAGTGAATCAAGTTCTACCTCAAGATCCGGATTACCCACATCATCATCAATGGCTGGGTCAGATGAAGCGGTGGTTTTTCTCTTATAAGCTGGTTTCTTGATAACCTTGGTCTTGGGCCGGGTTGGCCGTCCTGCCTTCTCCGTTTTGTCTTGAGGAAGTTTCTTGCTCCAAAACGGATTATCGCCCTGGATCAGCAGTAATTAAATGTCAAACATATAAAGCAGTAACCGGTTCAACAATAGAGCAATTAAAATATTACCGCTGGCGGTTTGTTGGTGGTGCAGTAAGGAGGCAGACCGGTTTGAGCACAGAGGTGCTCCGGTTCATTCAGCATCTTTTTCACAGATTCTGTGACTTCATCATCAGGGAGTTGGATTTTAGTGTGTCGGAGTGGGTCATCGACACTATCAGTATACTTGCACATCAAATCGGAGCGCCGGCTCAGAGGCAGTATGCTCCATGATATCCAACAACGTGCAAGATCTATTCCCGTTAAGCCGTTGGCCATAAAAGCTCGGAGCTTGGACAGTTGTGGAGCGTATTTAATTCTTTCCTTGGCGCTTAGTCTTTGTGGAAAAGGGTGCGTGTTGCTGAGCCGTTCCGGACGGAAACAAGGCAAGGGATTTTCATTGTCAGGGGAGGTATCCTTGCAATAAAACCAAGTTGCATTCCACTCCTTGGAGTGAGTATGGAGTTTGACGTGGGGATAAGTGATTTCCTTCCTCTACTGAATGGCCATACCGCCCAATTCAGTGTTGGGGCCATCGGTGAATTCAGTGCGACGGTTTAAATGAAAGAGATCTCTAAACAATTCGACTGAAGGCTCCTCTTGAAAGTATACCTCAGAAAGCACTTGAAAGTGGCATAGATTGGTAACAGAGTTGGGGCCAATATCCTGTGGACGGAGCTGAAAATTGGCTAATACATCTCGGTAAAATTTAGAGCCGGGCGGTTTGAAGCCCCGGGCCAAGTGATCTGCGAAGACCACAACTTCTCCTTCCTGGGGGGTAGGTGGACATTCATTTCCAGGAACCCTCCAGTGGATCGTATCTTTACTGTCTAAAGCGCTGATCAAAACTAGATCGTCCAACTGTGATTCCGTGATGCGAGAAGGAACCCAATTGCACTCATACACTTGTTTGGTCATGGCGAGATCTACAAGAAATAGATGATCCGGTTCAAGAACACGCTGGGTAAAAGAAGGTGTTGATCTAAACTACGATGAACCGGTCTTCCACAATGCGGCATCATGTGGATTCTGGCGGTTCAACCAGGGGACTAATGGTATACACCGGTTTAGTAACTTTTTTCTATGTTAAGTTAAACCGCCTGACCCAAGCATCGAAAGAAATTGAAGCTATGGACAACTAGGTATACAGAAACAGGTTTCACAAAGATCTTATTTCAGCCACGGATCTACAGCGAGCTCACAAAAAACAGAAAATATTCCGAAGAGTGAGGCGGAACGGAAGTGAACCATTGAGCGGGTATGTGCGTGAGATCTATGGGCTTAGATAAGAAATAACAGGCGGATGCTTAAAGATTACTATGAACACAGCGGGAGTTTACAGATTCATCCATGAATCGGAATACAAGTATGAGCAAGTGACGAACACAGCACGAACATGGAACCCTAAGAACAGATCTAGGTCAAGAAGAGGAGAAAGCTTACTGGGAACGGAGAAGATGCGGGAAGGTGCCACAATACTCTGGTACGTTCAGGTTGATGCAGCGGCCTGAGGCGAGGTAGAGGTCGACGGCGGTGGCGGAGCTCCAAAGCCGGCGACGTGAGGAAGAAGAAGAAGAAGGGACGAAGGGGAAAAGAAAGGAGATGACCCTTCGGTCTTATTTATAAGGCAACCGAGCTAGGTCAAGCGCGCAGATCCAGGAGCTGTTATTAAGAGGGCGTTATAAATTTCATGATGACGTCATGCCGGTTTATAGTAACCAAAACTGATGACGTCATGCCGGTTTACAGCAACCAAAAATGATGATGACATGAAGGTTTACCAATTACCAGAAGATATCCAAGATGCAAGATTGTGTGAAGGATTGACATGAACCAGTTCAAATCAATCTGGGGCCTAATGTTGGGGATATTACCACTAGGCGTAAACCGGCCTACTTGGGCCGGGTTAACTTCATTAGTGGTATAAGAAGATGAAGGCCCAAGGCCTATAGTCGGTCTAGAATCTGTAGCCGTAAACCGACCTGATGTATAACTTGTACTATAAGTTAGGAATAGAGAGATACCAACCGGGATACGAGTATGAACCGGTTGGGACTCTATGGACCGACGGGCGTCACCCGTGTATATAAGGGGACGGCCCGGCGGTGGTTCAGGGGAGACAACCACAACTCGAGCCTAGGCGAAGCTTGTTTGCTCCCTAGCCATCGAGATCATATCAATTCCATCACAACTAGACGTAGGCTTTTACCTTCATCGAAGGGGCCGAACTAGTATAAAACCCTCGTGTCTTTGTGTCCGCTTTAACCCCTTCAAGTAAACCCGTAGCGATGGCTCCACGACTAAGTCCTTTCACTAGGACATCTGCCGTGACAAATCCACGACAAGATCCAATCGAGAGCCCTATTCCGGCACCTTGTCGGAGGGGAACACGATAACGGAGGGGTTCATCATCCTCATTGGTGATCCTCCGATGATGCGTGAGTAGTTCACCACAGACCTACGGGTCCATAGGCAGTAAGTAGATGGCTTCTTCTCTCTTTTTGATTCTCAATACAATGTTCTCCTTGATGTTCTTGGAGATCTATTTGATGTAATGACTTTTGCGGTGTGTTTGTTGGGATCCGATAAATTGCGAGTTTATGATCAGATCTATTCATATCCATACATGATTATTATAGCCTCGTATTTCTTCTTCGATATTTCAGTTCTGTTTGGACAACTTGATTGATTTATTATGCAATGGGAAGAGGTGCTTTGTGATGGGCTCGATCTTGCGGTGTTCTCACCCTATGATAGAAGGACTAGCGATGCAAGCATGTAATGTTGCTATTAAGGATAAAAAGATGGGGTCTATTCCTTCATCATCGTCTCCTCTTCGGGGAAATACCAACGCAGATACAAGCAATCAATGGTGATACAAGTGTAGTATGGATAGTAGATATAGGTTTTTGTAATATGAAAATATAAAAATGACAAGGTAGCAAGTGATAAAACAGAGCACAAACAGTGTTGCAATGCTTCAAAACTAGGCCTAGGGTTCATACTTTCACTAGTGCAATCTCTCAACAGTGGTAACATAATTGAATCATATAAAAAAATCCCTCAACACGCGACAAAGAATCCATCAAAGGTTTGTAACAAAGAACGAAACATGACAACGTGTATCAACCCCTATGCATAGATTACCCCAATGTCACCACAGGAATCCGCAAGTTTAATAACAAAACATACATCAAGTAACTCAATAGAATACCCCATTGTCACCACAGGTATCCACATGTAAGACATACATCAAGTGATCTAAAATCTAATATTCAATCCAACATAACGAAACCTCAAAGAGCAAGACTTAATTCATCACAACAAGATAAAGAGAGAGAAACACCATATGATCCAACAAAGCTCGCGGTACATCAAGATCGTGCCAATTCAAGAACATGAGAGAGAGAGAGAGATCAAACACATAGCTACTGGTACATACGTTCAGCCCTAAGGGTGAACTACTCTCTCCTCATCATGGTCGCTGCCGGGATGATGAAGATGGACCCCGGTGATGATTTCTCCCTCCGGCAGGGTGCCGGAATAGGGCTCTAGATGTGTTCTCTTTGGAAGATAGGCTTGTGGCGGTGGAGAGGAAGTTCTAGGTTAACTTTCGGGGGTTTCTGAATATATATGAATTTTTGGCGCTGGAATCACACAAAGAGGTGCCACACAGGGCCCACAAGGTACTAAGGCACGACCCTTCAGGGTGCGCCCTAGTGCCTTGTCAGGCCCATGTGGGTCTTTTGGTACTCCCCCGAAGCTTCCTGGGTCCCTTTCCTTCCAGAAAAAAATGTCAAAAAGTTTCACTGCATTTGGACTTCATTTGATATGGATTCTCTGGAAACCAAAAAAAAAAGCAGAAAACCGAAACTGGCACTGGACACTAGGTCAATATGTTAGTCCATGAAAACCATATAAAAGTCATATAGAAGTGCACTAAAACCATACAAAATTATTATAAACATGGCATGAATACTTCATAAATTATAGATACACTGAAGATGTATCAGCATCCCCAAGCTTAATTCCTACTCATCCTCGAGTAGGTAAATTATAAAAGAAATAATTTATGAAGTGTGAATGCTATCATAGTGCAAAAGTTTGATCAATGATAATTTTAATCACTTTTTCTAGCATCATAACAACAACTTTCTATCATAAAACTCATCGTGATAAAGTAGCATTCAATTCACGTGTTATGGTTCAAACAATAATGCAATTCTCTTGAAACTTAACAACCTATGTTCTTAGTTACCAAACAATTGCAATTTAACTTATTTTCAACAAAGTCTAAGTAAGAGCTCCACATATTCAATTATCGTATAGTTTTCTATGATTGCTAGTACTTAAAGCATATTTTTTAGAACAAATAGCATCCATTGAATACAGACAAAGATAGGGGCTTAATGTTTCACCTCCCAACTCATTTATCATAGAGATAATTGTCAACAATAATAATTCATGATTAAATATATTTGATGGGATATATATGTCTGGATCTTTCCCCACCACATGATGCTGCCAACTAGAGAATAATTGAGGTTGAAATGAGAAGGATTACTATTGACTCTTGCATGAAAGTAAAAACTGAAAATTAAAAGATAGGCCCTTCGCAGAGGGAAGCAGAGGTTGCCATGCGCTTTTGATTTTTTTATGTGCAAGCCCTTAATGCAAAGGAACGTTGCGTTATATTTCCCCTTGTGATGGCAACCTTTATTATGTAGTCTGTCGCTTCTATTTCTTTACCACCACAAGTTCGCACAACGCTTATTTTCCCTTGCAATAAAAGATCATACATATTTTAGGAGCAATTTTTATTGCTTTTTGCACCGATAACAACTTACTTGAAGTATTTTATTTAATCCATAGGTAGATATGGTGGACACTCATGGCAAGAAACTGGGTTTAAGGGTTTATGGATGCACAAGTAGTATTTCTATTTAGTACGAATTTTGGCTAGCAAAGATCCTAAGCAAGCAGCACATGTTGTAGGATCCATAACAATATAACTTCTATGCAAATATACCGAGGCATAACTCATTACGTTGTCTCGCTTGTCAAACTTCAACTAATTTATCAAGTTTGAAAATATTTAATGGGTATTCACAATCATAAAACATGTCCAAAATAATATATTTGTATGTGAAAGTTCTCTCCCTTATACCAATCATTCATGAATTGCTTGTATGACCAATATTGTGATTGTCAAACTTCTATAGATTTTACTTTAGAAACCCAATGTGAAACTACTACTAGGCATGATATGAAGCACATATAATTTCAACCTTATGATATTCAATTCATTCAACAATTTACTCTTAGGATGTAAGTGAAGAACGAGAGTAAATGGCAAACTACTCCAAAAAGATATAAGTGAAGATCAATTAGTAGTCAAACTATCAAGTAGTTATGTGCGGACTCTCTCTCATTTAAAAATGTCAGATCTTAAGTATTTTATTCAAACAGGAAACAAAACAAAATAAAATGACATTCCAAGAATAGCACATCTCATGTGAAGAAGCAAAAACATAGGCTCAACTAATACAAACCGATAATTGTTGATGAAGAATGGTGGGATGCCTACCGGGGTATCCCCAAGCTTAGATGCTTGAAACTTATTGGAATATTATCTTTGGATGCCTTGGGCATAACCAAACTGGAGCATTTGTGTCTCCTTAATTCCTCTCATATCATGGTTTCCCTAAATCTTAGAAACTTCATCCACACAAAACTTAATAAGAACTCATGATATAAGTTAGTGTAAATCAATGCAAAACCTTATCATTCTCTACTTTAGCAAGTCACTAAAATCATAATTTGACATTGCATACTAAACGCCTCAACATGTTTAATACTCCTTCCTCAAATAGAATCATTAAAAAAGCAACCATATGCAAACAATGCAAACCTAACAACAATCTATCTAAACAGAACAGTCTGTAAAGGATGAAGAAAGATTCATACTTCCTTAACACCAAAAATTCTGAAAAGTTACCACACTATATAAATTTATCATATCTTACTATGTAAAAATTTCAAGATTTTATCATGTTCTGATTTTTTTGAACAATTCAGACAATAATAGAAAACTTTTTGTTTTCAAACAACAACATATAGACTTGTAAAATAAGCATGGTAAGGCTATACTTGTCACTTTTATTGAAATAAAAGATACAAAACATGACTTTAAATAACAGCAAGCAAATAAAAACAAAAGAAAATGACACTCCAAGAAAAACTCATATCATGTGACGAGTAAAAATATAGCTCCAAGTGAGGTTACCGATAATGTTGAAGACGAAAGAGGGGATGCCTTCCGGGGCATCCCGAAGCTTGGACGCTAGGGTATTCCTAATATATTACCTTGGGGTGCCTTGTGCATCCCCAAGCGTAGGGTCTTGCCATTCCTTATTCTCCTCATATCGTTATCTCTCCCAAAACTTGAAAACTTCAACCACACAAAACTTAACGGAACTTCATGAGATAGGTTATTATGATAAAAAGAAAATCATTCACTTTGGTACTGTCAAGACATGATTCATAATTGTTTCCATATGTTTCCTAATATAATCTATCATTTCCAAAATTTGTATTGACCAATATAAGCCATAGAAACTATAAAACAAGCAAACTATGCATTGAAATCAAAATCTGTAAAAAAAAAGAATAGTCTGCAATGATCTAGACAAACACCATTCTTATGTAACTCCAAAAATTCTGAAAAATTAGAATGAAGTAGGAAATTTGTAGGTCAATCATGTGTAAAAACTTCAGAATTTTATCACATCTTAGTAAAGTATAGAAATTTCTACATTTGACGTAAATGTTAACATGATTACTATAGTAGCTTAATCATGTGAACACACAAAAACAGTAGGTACAAGTATTGGGCTGTATCCCAACAAGCGCTTTTCTTTAATGCCTTTCTAGCTAGGCATGATGATTCCAATGATGCTCACATAAAAGTAAGGGTTTTCTATTTTTGTGCCCCAGGTTTCTTGTGCTCAGTTTTGCCCATGCTCTACACTTTTGCTCACTTTTCCCCACTCTCTTGTATGAAACCCTCACAAATGCTCAAACTGGATGTTGCCGTCGGGTCAATGGTTTTACCATTAACTGCTGACAAGTAGGGCCGCAAAGGACGGATGGGCTGTTGTCGGGGATATACCCCGCTGTATGACCCGGCCGGAGTCATAATCCGGCCGGGACTTGGTAAACCGGCGAGTGTTAAACCGGCTGACAATTAAGACAGATGGCTAAGACAAACG
This sequence comes from Triticum dicoccoides, assembly GCF_002162155.2. NCBI lineage: Eukaryota > Viridiplantae > Streptophyta > Magnoliopsida > Poales > Poaceae > Triticum > Triticum dicoccoides. Next base: position 297,390,363 of record NC_041381.1, read on the forward strand.
GTAAACTGGCGAGTGTTAAACCGGCAGAGTTAAGACAGGTGGTAGCACCGGCAGGTGTTAAGACAATGTTAAACCAGCAGACAATGTTAAACCGGCAGACGTTAAGAAGCCCAGGAAAGGAAGTCAAAATAGTTTAAGTCTTAGTCCGAGATGGACTCTACATGTAACCCACCCCTTCAACTTATATAAGGAGGGGCAGGGCTCCCCAAAGAGGGACGAGCAAGAAACAATCTCTAGGGCTAGACACAACTAGAGGAGAGCCGGTTTATGGTGACTCCCTCGTGATGATAATGAGATCTAGCCTCAAACAGCATGTAGAGTTGTTACCGGATGATGTTTCCCGGGGCCCGAAGCTGTCTAAACCCTTGTATTCTATTGCGTCTCTCGATTCCACTCAACCCCTCTCAAGCTACCACATAGATGCGCTGGCCTCACGACTAAGTCCTCATGCTAAGGACATCTGACGTGTTAATTCCACGACAGTTGGCGCCCACAGTGGGGCCCGCGCACGGTGGTGATGAGTTCTTGGAGGGATCTTTTTTCAGGGATCTAGAAGTTCATAATTTTCCGGATGAAGAGAAACCAGTTTGGAAGGATTTGCATTAATTTCAAGTCCACCAGTCCAGGGTTCAAGATCTGTAAGACTTAAAGTTCAAAGGAATTAGGGGAGCGGCTGTGCGCTACCTTAAACTGCCGAGATTAACAGGAAAGAAGCGACAAGTCACCAATACCATCTTCTTATATGACCTATTTTGCCCTTGGCGTGTCAAGTTTGCATCAATAACTCGCCAAAGCCGGCCGCCGTTTTTGTTTTGGTCCGTGCGCCGCGGCCGTCCACATCTTTTCAACCGAAGATCGATTTCAACTATAGGCTGTTTACATCGGTTCAAGTACTAGTAATTCAACTAGTACTCGTCACGTCAAGTTACAGTATTCGCTATGTGTACGGGTAAGGAAAGAAACAGCGGCCAAATCCTACAGAAGGGAGATCCACGTTTGCGCTACGCGTCGATCAAAGGCAAACCAGACTACCAGAAAATATCAACCGTGGACTAGTGGTGCTAAACAAAAAAGGGGGTTGCTACGACCCGGAACCGGATTAGAATACGTGCTCACTTCCTGTAATTGAGTCGCCCTCGCCTTAATCCGCCTTCTTCCCGAGCCACACGTTGCGGCAACCCGGAGTACAGAAGTAACCCGGAAGCTGATATGGTGAATGACTCGAATTAGTCAAAACGCGCTGTCGCGGTGAGTCGCCGATGCCGCCTCGTCTTGCCCTGCATCTGAAGTCGTTATCTCCACAGACGTACAATGGCGATCTGGATTATCTCCACCGTTACAACCCGGATTCGCGTCCTCTGCCGTCATCTCGGCCTCGTGTCGCTGCTCTGCCTTAAGTCACCGTCTCGAGGCCACCGTTACCATGAGCTACCGCTCCTGAGATGTGCAGCCTGAGCTGGCCATCTTCAAAATGCCGGATCCTGCTGCTCCCCGCATGCCGGTTCACCACTGCTATCAACTGCTGCTGTCCACACGCGTCGGCTTACCACCCGCACCAGCGCCCTTGCTCCTTTCTCGCCGTGTGTCGCAACCGGCGCAAGTCTCTGCTTGCCCGCTGCCTCCGCCGTGGTTCGCCGTGGCCACAGCAGCCCTGGCTCAGAGTCCCTCTGTCTCCGCCTTGAACCGGGTCTGCCTTTGAGCTGGCCGGCCTCTTCCGTTGCAGCCTCGACTGTCCTCTGCCGTCGCCGGCTCACCGTCCTCTGCCGTCGCGGCCTCGGCCTTGCTCTGAATCGCCAGGAGGGCCTCGCTCCGAGTGGCTCCGAGCTGTCGTCGCTGGCTCGCCTCCGCTGGCAGGCCACCAGTTCGTCACTCCGCCGTTGGGCGTCGAGCCTCCTCTCCCCTGTTCCCGCGCCCGCCGGGTCGGCTCCCGCAGGTGCCCGTACCCGCTGGCCGGCTCCCATTCGGCTCCGACCCCCGCCCGCCGGGCCCTCCATCGCCGCTCTGCTCGACCCCGAGTACCGCACAAGCTACCCGGGCGGATTACGATGCGGCGCTTACGCCTGCTGGGCTCCCGCGCGACTCGGCCGCCTGCTCGTCGTCCCCACACCGGCTGACTCCGGGTCCCTGCTGGGTTGCCTCCGCCCGCGGGTGGGTGCCCCGCATCAAGCCGCCACCAGAAATCATCGGGACGGACTCGTTTGTAGCTGAGGGTCGCCGGACCTTATCTCAAGCGCCCGCCGCCTCCGCCGTCATCCGGCTGCGCCGCTGAGCCGTCTCTGCCACTGGCCGGTTTGGCCTCTGCATCGCCCCGGGTCATGGCCTCGCTTCATCCGCTCGTCCCCAAACTGCCTTGCCGGGTCAAGACCAATGCAGTAGTCCGCTTCAACCACAGCCATGGGCCTCGTTTTGTCTTCAGTCATCCCCGTTCTAAACCGCCAGCGCTGAACCGCCGCCCGCTTTGACTACAGCAGGAGGGCCGGCGCGCCTCGCCGCTCGGACTCCGCCATGACTCCCGCGCCGGCCCCTGCCGGTTTGCCTCACTGCCACAGCACACCTCCGCCGGGTCGCCTTACTACCCCCGCAGCCTGCCTGAGTCATCGACCCTGTTTCTGCTGCGAGCCGCTCGCCGCAACAGCCGCGCGAAGCTGGCCTCAGCCTGCGCCTCGCCCGCAAGTCTGCTCACGAGCCACCACCGCTGGCGTGTGACTTCACCCGCTACTGCTACCCCTCATCTTGAGCCTACCGGTGCTCAGCCGCCCTGCGTCACGCCGGCCCTACTGCCTCGAGTTACGTGGCCGCCTCCGCAAGACGCCTTCACCTCGCCTCTGTTGTGAGCCGCCGGGCCCCTCCGCAGCGGTGCCTCGTTGAGCTGCTGGCCGCCTCAGCTCTCCTCCATCACGGCCCTGCTTCAGTTGCCTCCGAGCTGTCTCTTTGCGCCAATAGCAGAGGAAAAGAACCCGGGCTAGGCGTACAGCGGAGGCGACTCTCAACGGAGGATGAGGAGGCTAGAGAAGGAAAAGAAAGTGAAGAATACTGGTTAATGCAGCAGCCTCGTACTGTATTTGTGTAGTACCCGAGGCCGACGGAAGGGAAAAGCAGTACTAGCACATGCATATGATCTGTGATCAGTCCGATTGCAGATTGACTCTGCTAAAAAAATAAAAATTATGTTGCTGCTGTAGCTGCACATCGTCAAGACAAAGCAGGAGATTTCCACTGCAACCGCTTAGTCTGATCCGCCGAGTTGCGGCCGGAGTCGTACACTTGGCGAATAAATCCAATTTTGTACGTATTGGTTCCACGTACTGCCCAATGGCACAAGGACCAAGGATTTTACTCTTATCACACGTAAAGGAAGCCTGTGGTATTGCTACCTGGCATTATTCTGCACTGAAGTTAACTGATGGACAGCATGCACAACCCATTACTCGTTAGACCGGTCTTCGTCAACTGGTTGGAGTTTGCATCGGCTTCTACGCCAGCCGTTGCCTTGACTCGCCGTTGTCAACGATCAGATATCCCAACTCGTCGGCGTCACTCCAAGCCACCGCCGATGATGTTCCGTCATAGCCCCGAAAGCCACCGGCGTTGTTGCCGTGAGCCGCTCGGGCAGTATTGCCCTACGTTTCCGCCCGCGTGTCAAGGGCGCATTGGCCATAACCCGCCCTTTCTTGCAAGCGGTGCTCATCACTGCTATTTGACGGCTGATGTCCACCAATGCACCGCCGTTGTTGACCCGCCAGTGGGGCCCTGAGCTGCCCCATGCTGTGGTGAGAACCGCTACCCGTTTCTGCCGTCGCTAAGCTGGCCTGAACGCTTGCGTTATGGAGTTCTTGCTCGGTCTAGATCAAGATTGAAAAAAAATTGAGGAGGAGTTTGACCTGGTGGATAAATAAATAGCCCTCCGTGTCACCGAAACTCGAAGGATCCATTCGGAATATTCCGGCTCCGGTTCTGCTACAGTCGAGCTTCAAACCACCACTTCTGTCGTCGTCACTATGATCTCGTGCCGAGCTACCGCAGTCGGCCTTATTCCGAACTGCCGTGGTCTTGAGAGTGGCTAAATCGGTGTTGAAATTACTGGAGGTGCGGACAGAATGTATGACTCCGTCTGTCATCCAAAGCCGTTTGCCATCTGCAAACATTAGGTGCTATCCATCTCAAATTTGTTTTATTAACATATCTTATTTTTATCAAAAGACAAATTACTTTGATTTGTATATTTTTATATACAGGACCATTATTCACTACAAATGTGGTTTATACCACGGATATGGAGCACGGATTGATAATATTTCTGCCTGGGGATAATCCGGGACATATCACATGATGAATGGACGCACACAAGCTGCTGCCCTGGTGGACCGTTTCACATCAGCTTGCTAGGATCGCGTCTGCCCGTTGTCAATGGACGTGCGCAAATCGCCGCCCTCGAGGCCTGGTCTACATCAACACGTCGGACCGCATCTGTTTGCATGAGCTATTTTATTGAGTAAAAAGCCATTCAGTGCTTGGGTAGCTCGGTTTTCTTCGAAGCAAATTGGAGGCAAGTTATCATCAGCCGCTGTCTGCGCTGGATGGTTCAACGGACATGCGCACCAATCACTATCACTACAGTTTGGTTAAACTTCAAATACCCAGTTGGAAGGAACCATTGACCGAGTTGCTGACACGGCTCATACGGGATCATTTATAACCCGCTGCAGTCACCTCAACCTTCTGTGGATTTACATCGTGCTATCAACACCAATGATATATAACTTATGCCGATTTATATCACAGTCAATATGGAGAATTTCAAGCCAACTCCTTGAGTCACCTTTGAGACTCGGGGGCTACGATAACATGACTCGGCAAATCTTGCCAGTTTCACCAAATTCAAAAACCCCAGGATGTTGAAGGGAAAGATAACGCGGTCCCGGAGGCTACTGTTATATTGATGAAAATTTAAAGGCCGTCAGAAATATTCCGGCTCACAATGATGCTTCTGGTTTATAGTCCGGTTTAAGGGAAATCCCGTCTCCCACACAGCGCTGAAGCCCTCACTAGCTGGTTCAAATCCAGTTTGAGAGGAAACTATCTCTTGCAAAAGCTCCGATGCTCTCAATATCCGGTTCAAAATCCCGGTTCAAGAAGAATTTATCTCTTGCAAAAAGTTAAAGGTTGCCAAAGAGGACCTGCTGCCCTGACGCGCGGTTCAAACATGGGTATCCCGCCTTATTGGCTTATCATATTATTGGTTACATGGGGTCTTCAGCTGACAAAGCAGAGTTCTGTCCATTAATGCGGCTATCACGCCACAACAAAGCTTAGGAGCTTCACACCCAAGGGCCAAAGAGAATCTTGTTGCTATGCACATCTCAAACATAGGCACCCACTGAGCACAGCTCACAAAGTTACTTGGGGGCTCTTTGTGCAACGCAACAAAGAGTTTGAAAGGACCCTTGTAATTGGGTATCGACCCACGGCTTGGAAGCCTGGTGTATTCACCTAAAACCCCGGGTTAACCTACCTTCATCAAGTAAGCCACTCCTATCCAGGTAATCCTGGCATGACCCGCCGAATGTTCGACAAGTTACTCTCATTGAGACCCTGAACTTGTCAAAGTTAAAACGACAATTGGTTAGTTGGAGGCCCATCTTAAAATGCTTTGTCAAATGGTTTAACTCAGTGGCCTAGCAGCCCACGAAAAGCCTCAAATTTGGGCCTGGCAGCCCTCGAAAAGCCTCGACTACAAGTTTTATTTGCTTTTGTTTTTACAAGTTTTATCTTTATTGATCAACTTTTAATGTAAACCGGCGTCTCTCGACCCGGCCAGACTATATGTCTTCATCTCAACCCAGTGTTTCTTAACCCGGTGTGGCTTACAGTCATCATCTGTTAAGCATATAATCAATGGTGATCCAGCATCTTTCAATCCGGCCTGGCTTTGGACTATAAGTCGCCAGTATATACTTGGATTGCGCCATTGGAATCATGCGCTTATAAATCATTGGGTATATTATTCAAATCTTTAATAGCCAACATGGCTGGATTTTTATTATGGTTATCAATAACCAATATTATGATTGAGGTTTTCAAAGTCGCTTTAGCGCAATGGATATTATTTTATCAATGGGTATGATTTATTCTACAAAGGAATAGTCCCAAGTCGCTGCAGGCTTACAACCCGGCACTTGGGGGCTACATTATTTAAGTTGAGATTACATCAAATACACAAGTCTCATGTCGCTGCAAGCATGCACCATGACACTTGGGGGCTAATGCAAAGTCATTTTTTTGCTCACCTTATTGAAGACCTGACTCATCACATTGTAATGAGCCGGCCCTTGGGGGCTACCAATTGCCTCTGTCAACAATTTAAGGTACAAAGTTTTTTATCCATTACATTGAAGGGTCCACTGCTCAGTTGGTAAAGCACAAGGCTCTTAACCTTGTGGACGTGAATTCAAGCCCCATGATGGGGGTTACATCATATGATGTTATTTTCATTGAAGTATATATCAAAGTCCCAGCTCAATATTATCTTACTGAGCCGACCCTTGGGGGCTACACGTTGCTGTTCAAAGTTTACAAGATTATATTTACAAAGTCCCTGCTCATTATTGCATAATGACCCGGCCCTTGGGGGCTACACTGGTTGAAGTTTCTATGAGCATCAGGCAATTACAAGTCCCAGGTTGCTGCAAGCATGACAACCTGGCACTTGGGGGCTACATATGTGGAATACTCAATTCTGACTAGTGATTGAGATGAACAACCTGGATTTCTTCAAGATTGTGATATTTATATTGAAGCAAGTCTTAAGCTGTTGCTATGCTACCTTCTTAAGACTTGGGGGCTACAAGTGATAGGCATATAAGAGGTATATTTTCAAGCTGGATGTTAACTACAAGTATAACCTGGTGCTATCAATATTTATAAACCGGTGATCTTGGCAATGATAAACCGGCAAGTTCTACGCCCTTAAACCGGCTGAAGATCAGATGAGTATTACAAGGACCAATATTGTTTTTAAGCATTGGAAGCTGAATCAAAGGAGTTATTCTTCACAATATATTTTCTATGAGAAACCAATGTCAGCAAATTGATTACGAAGCTGGCCTATTAAACCGGATTTTCTAGAAGAAGGAAGTGACAAGGACTTAAGGATGATCAGGATCAGTTTAACATGGATAAATCCAAATTAAACTGGGGGCTAATGTCGGGGATATACCCCGCGGTATGACCTGGCCGGAGTCATAATCCGGCTGGGACTTGGTAAACCGGCGAGTGTTAAACCGGTAGACAGTTAACAGATGGCTAAGACAGACAATAAACCGGCGAGTGTTAAACCGGCAGAGTTAAGACAGATGGTAGCACCGGCAGGTGTTAAGACAATGTTAAACCGGCAGACAATGTTAAACCGACAGACAATGTTAAACCGGCAGACAATGTTAAACCGACAGACAATGTTAAACCGGCAGACAATGTTAAACCGGCAGACGTTAAGAAGCTCAGGAAAGGAAGTCAAAATAGTTTAAGTCTTAGTCCGAGATGGACTCTACATGTAACCCACCCCTTCAACTTATATAAGGAGGGGCAGGGCTCCCCAAAGAGGGACGAGCAAGAAACAATCTCTAGGGCTAGACACAACTAGAGGAGAGCCGATTTACGGCGACTCCCTCATGATGATAATGAGATCTAACCTCAAACAACATGTAGGGTTGTTACCGGATGATGTTTCACGGGGCCCGAAGCTGTCTAAACCCTTGTCTTGTGTTGCGTCTCTCGATTCCGCTCAACCCCTCTCAAGCTACCACATAGATGCGTTGGCCTCACGACTAAGTCCTCACGCTAAGGACATCTGACGTGTTAATTCCACGACAGCTGTGGTTTGATGATTCAGCCTGCTCATCCTGCTCTTCTTGGGCGACGTGATTCAGCCTGCTCATCCTGTTGTTCTTGGACTACATGATATAGCCTGCTAACGTGATTCAGCCTGCTATGCATGCGAGCATCTTTGACCTTGACCTGCATGCGCTCGCATGCGCACCACCAGGATTCAGTGCTCCTGGCCACGGCCCATGGCACCGACGCAGGCAACTGTTGGCCACACCGCCACCATAGACAGCTGCTGGCTACGCACCATCGCACAGAACTGCTGGCCATGCCGCTGCAGCGGACAATTACTGGCCACGCCGCTGCCGCACAAAGCTGCTAGTCACTCGACTCAGCTCCGTCCCATTACCTAAATGGAGCAGCTGGCTAGCCACACCCGTGCATACCAGTCAAACCGCCGTGTTTTGATGCGTGGCCTCTTTTTCAGTGTGAACCCCTAAACCTAGGGCATACCGACGACGCGCCCCCACGCACGTGCATACATTTAGGTCAATCAAGGTCAAGGGCATGCATGCATACAGATAAACACGCCTCGTTTCAGTGTAGCAACACGGCTATTTAAACCACCGCGCCCCGTGTACCTCTTCTAACACACTCTTCCATCTCCGCTGGCCCTCTTCTCTTCTTCACCAAATTAGCCAGACCAAGATCAAATTGAAGATGCAGTACTATGGGCCCACTTTATACCTGCCACCCACCATGCCGAAGTGGCGTTACCCCGCCGGTGTCGTGGTGGAGACCACACTTCGCGTGTGGGCAATCTCGAGGTGGCGGGGTGCTAGGGAGTTGGCCGAGCGGTTCCTCCGTGTTGGCTTTGCCCACCTCCCAGCGGGCTCGCTGATCATATTCCACCTCGAGGAGATGCGTCCCAATACCAACTCGCCGCCGACTGCGTCCTCGCCCACTTCAATAATCGCTTCGACGCCTACTACCTCCTCGGTAAGGTGTTTTGGTGTGGCTGCAAGGTTATCGCATTCACGACCTACAACATCTTCACCGACGTCGAGAGCATCTTCCTTGTCGAAGACCGCATGCACACTCTCCCCTGTTATCAAGGCAAGAAGGAGCATACGGAGTGAAGTTGCCGGTGATGAAGGCCCAGGTGAAGACGATGGTGAAGCTGGTGAAGACACGGAGTTCATGTTCTGTTGCCCTAGCTATATAGTGTTAACTAGCTAGGGCTTTTATTATCCTCTTATCTATATATTGTGCTTTGTTCGATCGTGTGTACCGCGTAAACTTTAATCTAGCCTTCATTATATTAATGTTGAGTGTTATGTATGTCGTGTGTTATATATCTATATATGTCCTTCCGAGTGTTATATTAAGGGCTGATATTATAATGTTGCGTGTTATATATATTTGTATTTTATTTGTCCCAAGTTTTTGCACGACTAATTTTATTTTCGTGAATATATACTGGGTGTGCCAGCCAGGAAAGCCCACAGCCGCGCGTGCCTCCTCCTAGATTGGCTAATCTGTAAAAACATGAGACGGTGGAACAAAGTTTGGAATTAATTTATCAGAAAAAGCTAGAAAATAAGAGCCGCCCTGCAATGTTGAATTTGTGGTGTTCATAGATGCCTATAGATGCCTATAGGGGTTATATGCATATTGTTACCTCAATCTATCCATTGGGTGTGTCCATTTGGAGTCTCACTATTATTAGGCCAAATATATTGAGCCAGATATATTTAAAAATCATCGAATTGAATAAAGTGTGTGTGTCCATTTGGAGTCTCACTATTTATTGAACTAATCTTCATATTTTTACATGAAGATGACTCAATCCAATAGTGTACTCATGAGCTAGCCAAACTAGCTAGGGGTTCATGCATGCCAAATCAAAAATTAATTTGATGGGAACCCTATATGTATGTTGATAATTCAACACTGAGGGAGTCTTGGATTAAGGGGTCTTCGGGCCGCCGGCCCATTTCTTAGGGGCCGGACTGATAGGCTACTATGGGGCCGAGATAGGGCGTGGACCTGTGACTGGATAGAAGACCTTAAGAGCCTTGGTGTGTCCTCCAAGTGAAGATTTAGCATGATCTTTCCTTTATTGTAGCCGACCATGTGTAACCCTAACCCTACTGGTGTCTATATAAATTGGAGGGCTTTAGTCTTTAGGATTAGAGCAACATCCATTACCCTATCAACCTAGGGTTTACCTCACTTGATCTCGAGGTAGATCGACCCCGTAATCATACCATACACATCAATATAATCGAGCATGATGTAGGGTTTAACCTCCTAGAGAGGGCCCAAACCTAGGTAAACACCACGCTATTCGTCCCTTGTTCCCCATAGATCCTAGATCCACAGCTCGGGACCCCTACCTGAGATCCGCTAGTTTTGACACTGACATTGGTGCTTTCATTAAGAGTTCTGCGATGGGTCACCGAAGGATAGATGGCTCGCCTCATCATCGGAGATGGCGTCAACACTGGTAACCTCTTTATCCCTAGCTAGCTCTTCGTGTTCGGCAGCATTGTACTGCACGCCAACCCGACTAATCATCTAGACCAAATCAACAATTTTGCCCTTGAGCACCCGATTACATTCAACAATCTGGAGTACATCGCAGACATGCGAGGCGATCCGATCTTTGCCGGATTCGTAGCCTCACCTGGTACCCCCGTGGGCCTTGTAGTACCTGCTCCGGAGCTTTCACCTGATCCGATCTACGGATCGGCCTCAACCCCTCAGCTGGCCTCGTGCTCGGACATATCCACCCGGTCTGGGGACCAGGAATCCCCTTCAGCCGAACCGATGATGCTCGCCTAATACTCAGCTTCAGGCCTCAGCGCGGGAGCGGTGTTCGGAGGCCAAGAGTCACTCTTGGACGAACCCTCTGCTCACATCGCAGATCTGGCCTCGAGCCCCAGTGTTGGGTCGACGTTCGGAAATCAGGAATCATCCCCAACCGAACTCCCCCTCACCAATTTGGCTTCGAGCCCCAATACAGAGGTAACATCCGAAGACCAGGTGTTATCCTCGTTCTCTCTTGCCTATCCGGGCACAAATCCGACCCGAGGCTTGAGGTTAAGTTGGCCCTCGAAGACCAGGATTCAGTCCGGACCCAGATCAGTCCTCACCCCGCCACAATGGAGACCAGTCCTGAGTGGCCACCACATACCAGTTCGGCAAGCCTCGCCTTGTTAAATGAAGCGCTTGAACGAGTCCAGACGATGGCTATTCGAGACGACCCACCCTTGGCTTGCTTTCAGCAGCGCCTCAAGGAAAATTACAGGGAATTTTATGACCCACCCACCACCCACCTAGTGGCCACAGTCAAAGACTTAACCGACATGTTGGACTACACCTTGGAAAATGCCAAATCCATGGACGAAGATAGTGGATCCATGGCTAACACCGACGTTGCCCCCCGTCAGGGGCCGCTGGACGGCCATGTCCACTTACGACGTCTACATGGTGGACACTCCGAAAGACGACGATGGCACCCCCATGAAGGATAACGACAAGGCCAGCGATGAGCCGCCAAAACACCGCAGACAGTGGCACCGCTCCAAGGCATGTCGAAGCCATGCGAGCAACACGGACACCGGAGAAAAAAGCACCCTAGACAATGCGGACAACCTTGGCGACCCCGCTGCCGATGAACAACCACAAGACAACCACGAGGAGTATGGGGACCCGCTTGATCTTGAAGACCTCAATGACTCCGAAGATAGTAACTACCTCCCTCTTTCCGAAGAGGAGGTCAGTTTAGGTGACGAAGATTTCATCATCCCCGAAGACCCGCTGGATCAAGAGCAGTTCAAGCGGCAGCTCATTTCCACCGTGCGTAGCCTGACGAAATGGTGGCAAAAATAAAGGCCAAACAAGACACCCTCAATGAAAAATGGACTAAGGTCCTAGCTGCCGAAGAGGAGTACGACCACGAGCAACAGACAAAAAGCTACCCGAAGCGAAGACTACTGCCGCAAATTGATGACAAGGCCATAGAGCAAGCACCCCCAAGGCACACTCAGGCAGAACAGCCGGACCGCCCCCTCAAGGACGGGATAGGATAACTAATAAATCCGAACAACCTCCTGCTCCACCTCGCCGTCAAGGCAAGGAGCCGATACGACCAGTTTATGAGTATGACCTACAATGCGACCTAGACGCTCGAGCAGGCCAGACGTCCATTTGTGGACCCAAAGAGCATCTTCCCGCTAGCAGGACGTATACTAGGCTTGGCTACATCGAAACGACAGAGCTCGGATGGCAAACGATCTTCGGTGCAATGTAGCCCGAGTCAGGATTGAAGCCTGTAAACATCGAGCCGTACGACGGGATTACAAATCCAGCCGTATGGGTTGAGGACTTTTTGCTGCACATTCATATGGCAAGAGGAGATGACCTCCACACCATCAAGTACCTACCATTAAAGCTCAAGGGGCCTGCCAGGCAATGGTTAAACAGCCTCCCTGAAGACTCCATAGGATTTTGGGAGGAGCTCGAGGATGCCTTTTGAGCTAAGTTTCATGGCACTTATGTCCGGCCTCCAGACGCCGATGACCCAAGCCACGTAATCCAACATCCTGGAGAGTCACCCGAAAATTTTGGAATTAGTTTTTGACCAAGAAAAACCAGATCGTCGATTGTCCGACGCCGAAGCTATAGCCGCCTTTCAGCATATACTACTACAGGATGCTGCTAACGCGACACTACGATCAGAGACCCTTTGACGAAACTATGTGCGATGCATTAATCGCAAACGGTGGTGAAAAAACCCGTCAAAAAAGGTGCAAAACGTTTGCGATGACGGATGCATCAAACACGGTTCAGATTTTAGTTCCATGTGTGATGTAGGGCATACGGTTCAGTGCAATTAACCATTTGTGATGAGGAGCAACAAAAGAAAAGGGCAGCCAGATGAAGGTGTGTGTGCGATAAATAGCATACGGTTCCTAGGTTGAACTATTTGTGATTAGGCAACACAAAAGAAACGGTCAGCCAAATCAAGGTGTGTGCGATATATGGCATGCGGTTCATGCGGATGAACTGTTTGTGTTAGACAAGAGAACATAAACGGTTCAATATAACAAGATGTGTGTGATACGCAGTAAACAGGTCTGTAATCAGAAATGTGTGCGAAGAACGATAATAACACAGACGATTGCTGCTAAAGACGTGTGTGTTGTGCGATGGGATTGCATACAGAACAACAACATATATATTACATGCATGATTAACCAAATTAAACATCCAATTACATAGGTGGCTACTACAACCATGGCATTTCCACACACAAAAGTAAACTATTACATGCATAATTTCATAGGTGGCTACTACACACATGACACTCCCACACATCAATAAAGTAAAGTATATATCACATGCATGATTAACTAGCATAAATGATCATATGATCATCATCTACTTCTTGTGACGCTTGCTCTGCTTGTGGCTCGATCTGGGCTTGTCAATTTGGGTAATGAGGCACTTCCTCGTGTCAATGATCTGCCTGTACATCTCGAAGCATGCGTACATGCTCTTGGCTGCGAACCTGAGGTGAGGTTCATCCAGTCGCCGCACCCAGGCCCTGTGCCAGGATACGGCATTTGTTCTCTGAGCATCTTGCTTCATCTTTTCGTAGTAGGGGTCGATGATGGCCGAGGCGAGTTCGACCAGGGAGTCCTTCTTCGTGCCGCCTCAGACCCTGTAGTGGTCACAGATTTCGACAAGGTTCTCGCAGGCCAAGCCCATAACACTGAGCGCTTTTACATCGTTGGTGGTTCCCACCGTGGCGAACTTGTAGTCGGTGCTGTTGACAAACCCGTTGAAACAGTCGCAATGCTCTCTGGCCATGCAGTAGTGGTAGATGAGCACATGATGGTGCACGCACAATTTGGCGACGACAACCTTCTGATCTATGTCGGGACTACCGTTGGTGTACTGGTGGTTGATGCCGACCACCTTGTACTTGTCTCCAGCAAGCAACTGCTCAACGGTGTTGATGTAGTCATCCACCACGGCCGGGTCGATGGTGTACACCACCGAGAGATCCGTCTCCCTCGCGTGGGTCTCCAATTTATGCTTGCCGAACTCCATTGGAGCGCCGCTAGACATCCCCTCTCTATGTGTCATCGTGGGTGTGCTTGTTGTGTTGTGGGGCACGATCGAAAGGTTGAAGAGACTAAGGCTATAATGGCCATGGGAATTAAAGGGGAGGACGGATGGCACGTCCTGATGGCAGTTCTAATTCGCAGCATGTAACTCCATCGTGCCGCACGTAACTGCATCGCGTGACAATGCACGCGGTGCAACCGCATGCATATGGGGCGCCCGACGTGATCGTGCTCAGGCCCAACCGCTGGCAGAGCGCACGCGAAGGGACACGAGCAGAGCGCTCCGTGAGAAAAGCTGTCCACAACCCGAGCATGCCAAAGGACACGAGCAGAGAGTGCCGCGGTGCCTAACAGCGAGCACAGCATGCTGCAGCGCCTGACGGTTGAGTTGTTTGTATAGATTAAGCACGACTGCTTAATCTATGAATGTAATATATGCTTAATTACTGAATTTTAGTTGCAAAAATTAGATAGTGCTAGTGATTTTTAGCTACATATTTTGACAAATCACCATTGGAACCACTGGATGTCCTCTTTGTATGTGTCGTCGCGGGTGTGCTTATTGTGTCGTGCGCCGGCCCCAAACACTGGCAGCACAACTTATAAATTGACAGGATGGAGTACTAGTTACAGTGATGCATATAATTAAGCAAAGGGATCACACATGTCTGTATTTACTGGAACGAGAATGCAATAGCACAATAAGAACTAAGGAGGCAAGAATAAAGATGTATCCATCAACGTACGGCCTCCTCCTCCTTAACTTAGTGCGTCGGGCCACTGACCGATAGCTAAGGATCAGTAGCTTTTGTGGCAAGGTCAAGGTGCTTCTCGGCAAAGGCATCCAAGGCTTCCAGCTGATTGAAGAAGCCCAACGTCGTAGCGTCCTCACTGGCCTTGTAGATACCTATGTACACGGTTTGCTCGTACACGTGGATGTGTAGGTCGACTAATTCTTGCAGGGCAAGGCGCCTCGCGGCGAGCGCGACCTCCAGGTGGACATTCTTTGTGGCGTCGGCAGGTAGTCGCAGGGCCACCAATGCTTGAAAGAGGTTCCAACCATGGAGGACGATTAGGGTGGCAGGCAATGAGTATCCCTAGCACGCGGGCTGGAGGAGTACGGCGATGTCATCCGTGAGCTTCTTGACGACGGCGAACTTGTTGGTGGTGGCAACGATCATTTGGTCCAACTGAGAGTCGTAGTTGGCGTCGATGGTGGCCATCCATCAGCCGATCGCCAACACCGTCCGGAGACGATCCTCGATGCCATGCTGCAGGCCGGCGTCGTGGACCGTCTGGCACAGCCGCTGGCCGCTCGTGCGCATCACCGCCATGGGTTTGGAGTGAGCACTTTTGCGCTTAGTGTAGGTGCTTAGGCAAATGCTTAGGTGCGTTCGATGTGGTAGATGCATTGGAATGGAGGGGCACCTTTATATGAGTGCAAACTGCATTGCATTCACATCGTGTTGCCTCTTTTCTCGGTCCTCCTCAAATTACTTCCCTCATGCATTCATGATGCTAATTGAAGGAGGATGCATCATTGGCCGTTCAACATTTCAGGAACCGCTACCCTCTCCCTCGTCTGCATTAAAGCCGTATCGGGAACTGCACCGCCCACTGCACGCCCCACTAAACATGCCTCCGTGCCTCCATCTATGCTTAATTACTGAATCTTAGTTGCAAAAATTAGATACTACTTGTGACTTTTAGCTTCATATTTTTACAAATCGCAGTGTTACAAGGTTGACAAATAGCAATGTTACTAGATCAACAAATGACAATATTTCTAGTTTGAAAAATGGCAACATACCCAATATGACAGATGCAAATCTTACCAAATTGTTTGTAAAGTGGTTGCACACGGGTCATCCAAAACAACCGTTTGCGTTGGAGAGATGCACAAATCCCGCTCTCACTTTGCATACGGGTGTTCTTTCTAAAACTTTTGCGATAAAGAGCCATTAAAACCTATAGCCATTAAAACCAAGACACGTGGTGTCACATGAATGGTTACAATTTGAATTATACACATAAATGCATTGAAAAACTCAACTAATGCATAAAAATGTCCAAACGAACCCCAAAAAATCCCAAAAATTGACATAACACTCCTATTGTTCTATGTTGACACGAGATTTTTTTTCAAAGCAATAAGAGGCAATGGATATCGTTTTGTCCCCAAAGGTGGGACATTCCCTACCGAAACCACCAGGTTTGTTGTGAGAAGCTCTAGTTTGTCAGAACGATATCCCCAAACCTGCCCTAAATGTGACAAATTTTTTTACCACGACATGTTGATGCCGCTCCATGATAGCATGCAAGCCAAGTTTCATGAATTTTAGACGAGCTTTGGATTTATACTAGAATTAAAAAACCAGGTATCTCAATGTTTGCGACCGAGTGACGGTGGCAGGCTGTTTGACGACATTCATTCTCATTTCTTGCATGAGACCTAATTAAGCATGCAACCAAGGACACAAATTTGAATTTTCAACCAATTTATATGCATTAGAGCATATGTGTGCATGTATAGTTAAAATTTGAATTATGCACATGAATGCATAGAAAACTCAGTTAATGTATAAAAATGTCCAAGTGAACCCCCAAAAAATCCCAAAAATTGACACAACACCCCTGTTGTTCTATGTTGACACTAGGGAAAAATTGAAATCGAGAAGAGGCAATGCATATCGTTTCGTCCAGAAAGGTGTAACGTTCCCTGCCAAAACCATCGGGCTTGTTGTTAGAAGCTCTGGATTGTGACAAGCATATCCCCAAACTTGCCCAAATGGGACAAAAAATTTACCATGACATGTTGATGCCGCTCCATGACAGCATGCCAAGTTTCATGAATTTCAGACGAGATTTGGATTTACTAGAATTTAAAAACCAGGTATATATATCTCAATGTTTGCGGCCGAGTGATAGTGGCAGGGTGTTTGACATTCATTCTCATTTCTTGCATGGGTCCTAATTAAGCATGCAACCAAAGACACATATTTGAATTTTCAACCAATTTATATGCATTAGAGCATATGTGTGCATGTAGTTCAAATTTGAATTATGCACATGAATGCATAGAAAACTCAGTTAATGTATAAAAATGTCCAAGCGAACCCCCAAAAATCCCAAAAATTGACACAACACCCCTGTTGTTCTATGCTGACACTAGGAAAAAAGTTGAAATCGAGAAGAGGCAATGCATCTCGTTTCCTCCAGAAAGGTGAAATGTTCCCTACCGAAACCATCGGGCTTGTTGTGAGAAGCTCTGGTTTGTGAGAAGCATATCCCCAAACCTGCCCCAAATGGGACAAAAAATTTACCACGGCATGTTGATGCTGCTCCATGACAGCATGCCAAGTTTCATGAATTTCAGACATGCTTTGGATTTACTAGAATTTAAAAACCAGGTATATATCTCAATGTTTGCGGCCGAGTGATGGTGGCAGGGTGTTTGACAATCATTCTCATTTCTTGCATGGGACCTAATTAAGCATGCAACCAAGGAACATATTTGAATTTTCAACTAATTTATATGCATTAGAGCATGTGCATGTAGTTCAAATTTGAATTATGCACATGAATGCATAGAAAACTCAGTTAATGTATAAAAATGTCCAAGCGAACCCCGAAAAATCCCAAAAATGACACAACACCCATGTTGTTCTATGTTGACACTAGGAAAAAAATTGAAATCGAGAAGATGCAACGGATATCGTTTCGTCCAGAAAGGTGAAACGTCCCCTACCGAAACCATCATGCTTGTTGTGAGAGAAGCTCTGGTTTGCGAGAAGCTTATACCATAACCTGGCCCAAATGGGACAACATTTTTTTACCCCAGCGTCTTGATGTCGTTCCATGATAGAATGCCAAGGTTCATGAATTTCAGACGAGTTTTGTATTTACTAGAATTACAAAAGCAAGCACCTCAACATTTGCCGGAGAGCAACGATGCCGTGGTGTTTCATCCCCATTTCATGAATGGGACGTAAGCATCAATCCATGGACATATATATCATTTTACAACCCAGTTTGGTGCACCGGAGCATGTGCATGTAGTTTAATTTTGAATTGTGCACCTGAAATTCCTAGAAAACCAAGTTACCGTATAAAAATGTCCAAATGAACCCTGAATAATTCCAAATTTTTTGACGACACACCTATAGTTGCATGTTCACTACAGATAGAAGTTCTAGCAATTCAAACACCATCCTTTGCAGCTGTGACCCCATTATGTAATTCAAATCAAGATGAAAAATCAAGTAGATCCCACACAGTTTATTATCACCAACCATGTGAGACGCAGTACAAAATATCCTTGAGCACCGTCGATGTATAGTATGCCTATGGCTTACTCGAGAAGGTTCGTTGGCTACAGTCCACAACCCGCTTTGAATAAGGGACCGTGTCCGATGACACTTTACGCGCCAGTTTTTTCGCTGAAGCGATTCCCAATTTTCGGCTTCCGCAGAAATATCTACCTCCCCGCCCCCTCCCCCTTACCAAAAGCCACATTTCCCCTGTTTCCGCCTTCCTTTCCAAGTTGAAACCTTCACTCCTTGCTTGTAGTACCGCCACCTCGCCGGCGACCCTCCTTCACGCTGCTCGGCCTCACCTATCCAGGCAGATAATCCACACCCGAACCCCGTCCTCCTCCTCCTTCCACATCCCACATGCCCCGACTGCCGGCGGGAGCGCGACACCTTCCACCCAAATCACTGACCTCTCTACCAAATAAGTGTCGTCCTAAGCCATGATGCATGCAGTATAGCCAGGATCTCAAGGAGCATTTGGCAGCGAAGAAGCAAATCGTGGCCGCACGCGCGGATGAGGTCGCGATGGCTGCCATTTGTGCCGACCCCCAGATCTTGGAGGAGCACCTGGCCATCGAGGCTACAGTCGATGCCTCACGCTCCGACGCTGAGGCGCGGTTGGCTGCTTTAAACGACAATTCATGGCGTTTTGTCGAGGCCACCGTCGGTGCCTTCGATGAAGACTACGAGGTGTTTTCTCAGCTTGCATGTGCTTACCTCATCTTGAGAGCCACCAGGTTGGTGCCGGGAGCGGCTCAGGAAACTCACCACTACGACGAGGGCACCCATGATGCGGAGGCCTTGCCCTCTTCCATGTCCAAGGAGCCAATCATCATCGATATCTCCGACAATGAGTAGCTTGTCTTATTAGCTCACTATAAGGACCCATGTTCAGTTTGCTAGCTACTGCCTTTCCTTAACAAAATTTAGTGAATTGTCCTATCTACTTTTACCATGCAATCTTCTACTCTAGTGTATATGTTCTATATGTCGTGCAATGTGGTGTTCAATTAACTGTTTGGTTCAGTTCTGCAAATGTGATGTTCAATTCTTTAGGGTGCAATTTTCCAAGTTGTCAAGCATGCTTGGTTTGGTTAACTGCCTGATCTTCTATTAGGAGTATGTTGCATTGTGCAATGTGGTGCTCAGTTAACGTTTGGTTAATTTGTTGTGGTCTTTAGTTAACTGTTTGATTCAGTTCTGCAATGCGATGTTCAATTGTTGTGTGTGCATTCTGTTATTGTATACCATGTGAGAAATAAATTGAATTTGGCTGTACTAAATACATGAGAAACAAATACAATTGCTATATTTCCAAGTTGTTAAGCATGCTTGGTTTGGTTAAATATCCAATCTTCTATTAGGAGTATGTTATATTTGTGCAATGTGGTGCTCAGTTAACGGTTGGTTCATTTGTTGTGGTGTTTAGTTAATTGCTTGGTTCAATTCTTCAATGCGATGTTCAATTGTTGTGGCTGCATTCTGTTATTGTATACCATGTGAGAAATAAATCGAATTTGGCTGTACTAAATACATGAGAAACAAATACAATTGCTATATTTCCAAGTTGTTAAGCATGCTTGGTTTGGTTAACTGTCTGATCTTCTATTAGGAGTATGCTATATTTGTGCAATGTGGTGCTCAGTTAACAGTTGGTTCATTTGTTGTGGTGTTTAGTTAACTGCTTGGTTAAATTCTGCAATGTGATGTTCAATTGTTATGGCTGCATTCTGTTATTGTATACTATTATACCTTGTCTTTTTTATTCCTTTGCCTCATTTCCAATATAGAGAAGATATTTATGCACATCCTTGTTTTCAGGCCTTTCCAAAATAGTTCACTAATGATTACCTCTCAAACCACCTGTATGGACAGGAGGCGAGGAAGGTTTTGATACAACACCCACGGTTCAATATTGAAGTGTTCCTGAAGAGGACAAAGGATGGAATGTCAATCATCCACAGGCACTGTCCTAAAGTTGCAAAGACCTTCAACATCAATGAATGCTCAATATTTGCCTTCCGCTTCAGCAGTTTTCCCGATGAGATGCATCTGTCTATGTACCATCTATGATGCTAATTTCTAAAGGTTCTAGATGTTGCACGTGAAACTTGGTGCTGGTGTAGTTGTGTAATGGGGTAGCCGAGTGTTGAAGCTATATCATGTTGTACTCTGATGTATTTAATTTATGAAATCATGCTTCCTTAATACGGTAATGAAATATATTATTTGTTTAATATGAATGTCAATTAGATTAATAAATGGATTATTAATAATAGGGCAAATAGCCTGCTAATTGGTTTTTGCTATTGCAGAAGGTTATTGAGAAAATCCGTGGGCGATGACCTAAGCAACGCACATAGTTTCTTCTACACACCGTGTGTGATGCATTCAGTAATGCAAATGATAAAATTATTAATATTGTGTGCGATGGGAAGGCCATCACAAACGATTTAACGGGGAAAATTGTGTGTGATGTACCTACGGACAGAAATGTTTTCCTTGCAGCGACTGTGTGGGATGTATGTACGAACGTAAACTTTCGCGGGGACTGACTGTATGGGATGAACTTACGACCAAAAATGATTTCGCATGTATAATTGTATTTTTTAGCACTACTGTATGTATAACCGTATTTGCTCGCTTGCCGGTCACACACGACCTCATTTTGCCGAGCATGTGTGCCAGGAGGGAATATCCCCAATGGTTTCTGGGTCGTGTGCGAAGGACCCCCTAATCGCCCACACTCACTAGGCGACGGTTCCGAATGCCGTCGCGGAAAGGGGTTTAAAACCGTTTGTATAGCACCGACGCTTACCAATGATAGTATTCGAGACGAATGGCTAGCATGTCAGCTCGGCCAGGACAAGCCAAGAATGATGGCAGTGCTTACCTCCCTGATGACCCGCTTCTATGCTTGAGAGGATAGTTGGTTGGCTCGTAGAAGCACCAACCCAGAAAACCCTGGCACCTCTAAAGTCCGAGACGGGAACGGGAAGCCACGACGCAATTATACGTCTCCAATGTATCTATGATTTTTTATTGTTTCACCTATTATATTATCTATTTTGGATGTTTTATATGCACTAATATGCTATTTTATAATATTTTTTGGACTAACTTATTAACCTAGAGCCCAGTGCCAGTTTCTGTTTTTTCCTTGTTTTTGAGCTTCAGAGAAAAGGAATATCAAACGAAGTCCAAACAGAATAAAACTTCGTGATGATTTTTCTTGGACTAGAAGACACATGTGGGACTTGGATTCCAAGTCATAGAAGCCCCAAGGAGATGACAAGCCAGGGGGCGCGCCCTAGGGGGCACCCCTAGGGCTTGTGGGCCCCTCGAAGACCCCCTGGCCTCCTACCTTGGCCTATAAATTGAGAAATATTCCAGAAACCCTAAAAGCGCCCACCAAAATACTTTTCCGTGGCCGTAGATCTCTGACCTCATGAGATCCCATCTGGAGGCCTTTTCTGGTACTTTGCCGGAGGGGGATTCGATGACGGAGGGCTTCTACATCAACCCTATTGCCCTTCCGATGAAGCGTGAGTAGTTTACCTCAGACCTCGGGTCCATAGCTAGTAGCTAGATGGCTTCTTCTCTCCCTTTGATCTTCAATACAATGTTCTCCTTGATGTTCTGGGAGTTTTACCCGATGTAATATTCCTTTTTGCGGTGTGTTTATCGAGATCCGATGAATTGTGGATTTATGATCGGATTATCTATGAATGTTATTTGAATCTTGTCTTAATTCTTATATGCATGATTTAATATCTTTGTATTTCTCTTCGAATTATCGGTTTGGTTTGGCGAACTAGATTGGTAGTTCTTGCAATGGGAGAGGTGCTTACTTTTGGGTTCAATCTTGCGGTGTCCTCACCTAGTGACAAAGTAGGGGTAGTGAGGCACGTATTGTATTGTTGCCATCAAGGGTAAAATGATGGGGTTTATATCATATTGCTTGAGTTTATCCCTCTACATCATGTCATCTTGCTTAAAGCGTTGCTATATTCTTATGAACTTAATATTCTAGTTGCAGGCAGGAGTCGGTCGATGTATGGAGTAATAGTAGTAGATGCAGAATCGTTTCGGTCTACTTGACACGAACGTGATGCCTATATTTATGATCATTGCCTTAGATATCGTCATAACTTTGCACTTTCCTATCAATTGCTCAAGAGTAATTTGTTCACCCATCGTATTATTTTCTTTCAAGAAAGAAGCCTCTAGTGAAACCTATGCCCCCTGGGTCTATTTTCCATATATTATTTTCAGATGTATAAACCAAAAAACATAAAAATACTTCGCTGAGTTTTATTTACTTTTATTTTGTTTACGTTTTAGTAATATTTTATATCTATCTCTATTAGATCTCACTTTTGCAAGTGATCGGGATCTCGCGCGGAGGGCTGAAAGGCAAATAAAGATATGATTTATATAATAGAGGCAGATTAAGTGAAAATTGAACAGGTAAGCTTTCAATACTTATGTTTCGTCCAGGGGCTTCTCCCTTTGGACCCTCTTCAGGCTATGTTCGGACTCTAAGTCTGAACTAACCAAGAGGGTTATATTCCCCCTCTTTGGCGTCGCTCCCTCCAGATTCCCGAAGGCTGTCCTCTTCCTCCTCCTCGTCTTGCATGGGGGTCGGTTTCCACCTCCTCTTCCTCTTCCTCTTTGTCCTCGTCTTCCTCGTGAGAGGATACAGCCTCGGTCTCTCCGGACACTGCATTTGAAGGACCTTTGCAGCGGGGCCCGCCCTTGGGCCCCTTGCCCTTCTTCTTGGTCTTCTTCTCCGGCAGCTGGTAGGGCACCGGGACCATCATCTCCTTCGGCTGAGGAGTGACTGGGTCTTCAGGCAACGGAGCCGGACTCTTAATCTGCTCCGACTTCTTAGTATATCCCTGTAGACAGGTGGGCTAATAATATTCGCACTGATCGAATATATAGACCAGACAGGTGGGCTAACACTTACTGGAGTGGCCGAATTCTTGGCGTCGAGGCCGACATCTTCGGTCTCCATGGGCCAACTCTTCTGTGCCTTGAAGAGTAGCTTCCACATTCCCTCATGCGTCGTGCCGAGGAAATGCTGCAGAGTTCGCGGCTCCTCCGAATTGAACTCCCACATGGGGGAAGTCCAATGCTGGCAGGGGAGGATGCGGTCGAAGAGCATAGTTTGCACTACGTTGGTTAGACCAACATTTTTGCTCAGCACGTTGGTGATACGCGTCTGCAGTGTTTGCACCTCTGTCTGAGACCCCAGTTGAGGCCCTTTGTAGTGCAGGAGGTGAGCCCCATGGGGGGTCCGGATCTGAACTCCGGAATCGCCGCCCACTTGGTGCGGCGCGGCTCAGTGCTGTAAAACCACTCTTGTTGCCAGATCTTGACAGTTTCGACGAAGGACCCCTTGGGCCATGTGGCGTTGGGCAACTTGCTTATCATGGCCCCGCAATAATCCGTATGTTTCCCGTCGACCACCTTTGGCTTCACATTGAAGATCTTCAGCAACAGGCCGAAGTGTGGGGGGATGCGTAGAAGAGCTTCACACACGATGATAAACACCGAGATGTGGAGGAAGGAGTTCGGGGCTAGATCATGGAATCTAGCCCATAGTAGAACATGAGTCCACGGACGTAAGGGTGGAGTGGAAAACCTAACCCTCTAAGGAAATGGTGAGGAAGACGACCCTTTCGCCACGCTCCGAAGTGGGAATGATCTGACCCTTGGGGGGAGCCTATGCGCTATGGTTGCAGCGAGGTATCCCGCACTCCGGAGATCCTTTATCTCCCTCTCTGTTACGGAGGAGGCTTCCCACTTGCCCTTAGAACCGGATCCGGCCATGGTCGGAGGAGGTGGTGGTGGTGGTGAGGAAGACAGAAACTTTTCGGGCGCTGAGAGCTTGGGAGATTGGAAGGATGAGGAGACTGGAAGGCATGGGGAAGAAAGGAGAAATCCATTACCCTCTTATAGGTGATAAAAATGCCAACCGTCCCCCCACTTGCGCCTTGAAGCTCGCCTATTCCCGATGAAAGCATGCGCCATAAACAGTTGGATTACCCAAATTTTATTGATGAGCAATCCCGTATTAAGTGGGCACGATCTCTATTTTGACAGGACAAACCAATGGGGCTTGGCCTCGAAACACGGAACGTGGATGTGTAAGCAGATCAAAACACCGAAGGGTCAAGTCTGACGCTTCTTCGAAAAAAGTCGTCAGTAAAAGACACTGTTCTTATTTTTTTTATATCCTGCCTTTGCGGCTAAGGGTTGTATTAATAATGCAAAGCCGGATACAATTCTTGTACAGAGGAAAACTGATGTGTATTTTTCGAGGAACCCGCCTCGCAATGCCAAAGATAATCTGCACACCGAACACGTCGTCATTGAAGACTGGTTCAGGGGCTACTGAGGGAGTCCTAGACTAAGGGGTCCTGGTCGTCCGGTGTGCTGGATATGGGCTGGACTAATAGGCCGTCAAGATACAAGGCAGAAGAGCACCTCTCGTGTCCGGTAGGGACTCTCGTATACGTGGATGGCAAGTTTAGGTGTCCAGATATGCTATTTCCTTTCTGTTAAACCAACTTTGTACAACCCTAAGGCCCTTCGATGTCTATATAAACTGAAGGGTTAGATCAAGGGCAGGATCATAACATTACTAGGCTAGTCAAGCTAGGGTTAGCCAATACGATCTTGTGGTAGATAAACTCTTGTAACCCCTGTACCCTTCAAATATAATCAGGCAGGAGTAGGGTTTTACCTCCATTAAGAGGGCCTGAACCTGGGTAAACACTATGTCCTTCCGATCATAGTTACCATCGATCCTCTGACATACAGCTTGGCTCCCCCTACCCGAGATCTGCCAGTTTTGACACCGACACCCGCGTCATCGATGTAGAGCTTGCCGTGACGACTCTTAGTCATCCGGCCCACAGCGTATCCCTTGAGCCCTGCAAAGTTTCCCTTCAAGAACTCGAAATCACCGTGCGCTGGCCCCATGGTGGGCGCCAACTGTCATGGAATTGTCATGACAGAATCCCTAACTAGAGGACTTAGGTGTGGAGCCATCGCAACATAGTTAGCTTGAAGGGGTTAAACGGGACAAAGAATACAGAGAGTTTTACCCAGGTCCGGCCCCACTCAATGAGGTAAAGGCCTACTCCTGCTTTAGGTTGTATTGCTTGGGTTTTGATTACCAGGGGACGAATACGCTTGACCTAGTTCTTGACTTGTTGTTTCTTGCCCTAACCCGCTGCCGGGTCACCCCTTTATATACACAGGTTGATGCCTGGCGGCTTACAGAGTCCCGGTCGGCTCATACACAACGTGTCCGTCTTGGTGACTAACTAAGCTTGCCTTACAATACAAGTTACACATATGGCGGTTTATCCTCTTGGGCCTCAAGTCGCCTCTAGGTCTTGGGCCTTCAATAGGCTTGCTTCATAACCCGCCATCTTCATCCTTGAGTCGCCAACGGTATGACCCGACCCCTCCTGGGCGGGTCATACCTGATAGCTATATCCCCAACATGATGTTTTCCCTCTTCGTCTCTAATGCGTAGCCCTACGTTAGGACACCCCTAGCACCGCGTATTTCCATGTTATGCTTTGTGATGCTTTGATTGCCCTATTATTTATTGTGTTCCCCCTCCGTTACTTCTTTCCGATAGACCGCAAGACCGCAGTTGAACCAGTGATCGACTACTTCACCTTCGGGGGTTCATATCTGTCTGCAGAGCTTCCAGGCAAGCAAACCCCCCATTGATCATTCTGATATCGCCCATTCACTTCTCTTTTATGCTTGCATTAGAACTGCTACTTCTTTTTGTATGATCCTACTCTGATGCATAGCATGTTTTTGTTACATGCTTTCATACCTTACGTGCTTATTCTAAACTGCTTAGTATAGATTGGTTAGAGATCCATCAGTGAACCCCCCTCCTTGTCCTAGTTGCCCCTGCTTTAGGTTCGATGACTCGATCAACATGATCGACGTCCGGCCTCGACACCGCACATCACCCCCCTTAGTTGTATGACTCTGCAGAGTTACTATCAAGTGCCGAGGGTGATACCTCGTCAGCACTTCTAATGTTAACCCTGTAGTGTAGCTATTCGGTCATGGTCATCGAGGGTGATTCCTCCTTCACCACTCCCGATAACGAATCTGTCGTGCAACCCCTCAAGTGTGGACCATCGAGGGTGATTCCTCCAATCCCACCTTGACGGTTACATCGAGTGGGAATCCATTGAGGGTGATTCCTCGGGTTTCCCCTTTGTTGTTTCGGACACACGATTACTTTGACTTAGCATAGAACCATGATGACATCGGGTCAGCACCAAGGGGTACCCGCGAGTGATGTGAAGTCAGGTTGATCTGGAGGATACCCGCAAGTTTTCCACGCGATGCTGCCAGGCATTCTTAGCCCTTGCCGCAAGTCTGTGAGACGGGGCGGCGCGTGGGGACCCCGACTCATAAGTCGAGATCACCGAATGCACGTGTACAGTGATCCCAGAGATCAATGCTCACTGAACACACAGAAGCTGAATAACAAGAGTCTTACATCCATACATACCGTCTTACACAAATTATGACCATTATGGTCAAGTCTTACATTGACAAAGCCTTAAGGGCTGAACATCAAATGAAACACAAGCAGCGGAAATCTTCGTTGATAAGTAGAACCCATGCCATCTGCCTTAACCCTACAGGCATTCTGACTGGGAAATGTCCTAGTTCACATGTTCATCTCCAAAGAACTCTTCTTCGAACTCCAGTTCTTCCCTTCCTGGTCAATTAAATAACCAGTGGCAAGCCAATGAGTACTTCGAATGTACTCGCAAGGAACCCATGTTTTGGTCCAAGATGTAACAATACATGATATAGGTAAATTTTTGCAGAAATCTAGTTTTGGATGCAGTGACATGTTCAATAACTTGTAAGACATGCATTAAGAGAATTCAAGTAACCATGAGGAAAGGTTACAGGTATCAACACAAATAGAGTGGGCACCAACCCAACTCAATCATGTCAAGTCTCTTGACTTGACCCAAGTAGATTTTTCCCACTTATCCAACACACACTAGTTTGTAAACATGTGGACGTAGCCCAAGAGCGGTTACCCAACTATCCTTGACCGTGGACACGGCTATTCGAATAGTTTTACACTCTGCAGAGGTTGCACACTTTACCCACAAGATCCGAGGAACTTCCGTGTCATCCACGACCCGCGATACCTCAAGTACCCGGGGTAAGCACCCGATCACTACCTTTCCCTAGACGACACTAACATGGAGTCCACTTGTTGTTCCGTATCCTCACGATGTACATCATACGAGACTCACTCGAGATCGTAACTTCCAAGAGGGGACACAACGGTGTATCCGGTGCCCTGTAAAAACAGTCATGGCCGCCCTACCTGGCACGACCCCGTCCCGAGAGAGAGCACCAACTCTCCCCCATCACTAGTAATGCAGGCTCGAAGCTAGTATCGGCCTAGGTAATCAATAATGCCCTTTCCCATATAAGGGTAGAGTGGTTGCGCATGTAAGGTTGGAATAACGGTCGCAACTTAAACCAAACCGTTTTGAAAACAACACACACACTTGCCTCGGTACACCACTTCGTCATCAAGTGGTTACCCATCTCATTATCTCCTTCGGGCATAAGTGGCACCCGACGGGGTTTTCGAAAAGTCTTTTGAAAATACTTTGTCTCCTTCACCATGTATATACCCGTCCCTTTTTGCGTAGCATCTACTTTAGCATCCTATCTACTCCCACCGGCGTAACCCTCATAAGAAGGTAGGGTCATGCACAATACAAGTATCAATGAGAAAGTATGGTGGCAAACCATCAAAGTGGTTACCACCTCATCATGATTCCGTTGCAACAACAATATGGTGCTATATGACATGCATAAAAAGGGTTTCATAGACATGGTCAAAGGGCTGCGTGCCTAGCTCAACAAAGTCTTCTGGGTCTTCAAACTCTTCTGGTCCAACTCCTTCGTCAGCAACGCAATCTATCGTCGCAAAAATAATAACGAGAAAAATAAGGCAATAATAAAACATAAAAACCAAAGTGCTCAGAAAAATGTCAACTCATTTTTGTTAAATACTAGGGTGAAAACTAAGAAGGGGAAAATTCCTAGTTTTGGATTTGGAGTAGCAGAATATGAGAAATGGATTTTTAAAGGTATATTTAAATGCTTAAAATCACATTTAAATATTTGCAGTGAAGAAAAGTTTGTTGGATTTGAATGAAAGTTGCACCATTAAATAGGTTGCAATACTTTAGGAATTTAGGAATTGGAATTAATTTATTTGGACAAATATTTTATCCTGTGGTATTTTTGGAAGGGTGACAGAAAAAGAAAAAGGAAAAAGGGCTCTGTGCCTGCTGGGCCAGAATAGCTGCAGCGCAGCAAGCCTAGCCAGAGAGGCGGCCCAGCGCGCTCGTGCACACGCGCGCCAGGTTTAAACCTGACGGGCGGGGCCCAGGCGTCAGCGAGAGAGAGAGGGGAGATGGAGGGGAGAGGCTGACAAGCGGGCCCCCCTGTCATCCCTAACCCTGCGACAAAGGGTCGGCAGGCTCACCGGCGATGATGCGGGGCACGGCGAGGTCGGGTGAAGGCATGGATGGACTCAGCATCGAGTCGCCATTCGGGTGGAGGTGGTGGACGTCACCGGAGTTGCCTGGTTCATCGGCGACGAGGAGGCACGACGAAGGAGCTTCGGGCGGCGGTGGCTCCGGCCGTTTCTGGCTGCAAAAGAAGCGGGGGAGAGAGGGGAAATGGTCAGTGGGCCGCGGCGGTTCTAGATTGGGGCAGAGGAGGAGCGGGGGAGGCCTGTACCTCGCGAACTCCGGCGAGCCGAAGCGAGGGAGCTCGGGCTCGATCTCGAGCTCGGGCGGTTTTGGAGATGAATGGGGAGTGCGGGAGGTTGATTAGGAGGGTGGGGGAGCGACAGGGAGTGAGAGAGGGGCTCGGCGTCGCCTTATATAGGCTGGCCGAGGTCCACCGTAGGCGTGGCCTACGGGTGCCCGCGGGATCGGCTCGGGTGGCCGTTAGAGAGGGAATGGAGGCTCGGGGGCGTTCGTGGGAGTGGTTTAGGGAGCCAGGGAGAGAGAGGAGGAGAGGGACGAGCTGCGGGCGGGCCACAGGAGCAAGGCGTGCATTGGCCGAGCGGAGCGGTGCTCTGGCGCGAGCTGCAGGAGAGAGAGGAGGGCGCGGGAGCAAGTGGGCGGCCTTCTGGCATGGAGCGGACGTCGAGGGGCATCGACTGGCGTGCGGGGGAGGCTCGAAGTGGTCGGGGGATGCGGCGTCAACGGTTGGGTGCCCTGCCAGGCGCTCCAGAGCGCGACTTTGGCCAGCATCCGCAGTTTTCCTGCGTCCACGCGCGTCCACTTGTGTCTGGCAGCTGGAGGGGGCTTGGGAAAAAGCTGGAGAGAGCCTTGGATGCTCTGGAAAGCTGAGGGGAGAGAAGGAGGCTGAGAGAGAGAGGGGAATCTGCTGTCCAGAGAAGAAAAATGGGGTTCCCCCTCCCTTCATCATTGCTTCCTCGGGCAGGAAAGCATCCAGGAGATAAAGGGGATCTAGGAGGGGTTATGGTAAAAAGAAGAGCTCATGGAGATTAGTGGGAGAGGCCAAAAATGGGATTTTGGTAAAGTGGCAGAAGGTGTTTGATGCTGGTTTGGGCAAGTAGATGATCTCCATTAACCTTGTTACTCCACAGGGTGAAATGGCACATATAATTAGGGCCTTCCACCCATTTTGAGATCATTTGGGCAAGGTTGCCAATGCAACTTTTGTAAACCCTAGAAATTAGCAGAAATGAACTTGTGTAGATCTACTTGAGTAAATCACTTCTCCTTGATGCACCACTTGGTTTGGTGGCCTAATTTGGTCATGTGATCAAGCTCACAAAAGTTGGGGTCAAGGAGAGAAAGTTGGTAGTACAAACTTGTTCAAATATGATTCTGGTCAGAGAGGGTTTTGGGGCATTTTGGTGAACCAAAATGATTTTAATTAACACGAGGCTTTGCAAGGTGATCACAATATGCATTTGTGACTTGCTGGATTTTCCTTGGATTTTCTTGAAAATATTTCCTGTAGAAATATTTCAAATCCTTGAAATGGGCAGAAATGGTTTTGGGAGGTTTTGTCCAATATTTTGAACATGACCATGTGTTGAAACTCTTATATATGGAAAATATATGTCCGCTGAGTTTCCCTGATTTTTGTCAAATATTTTTGAAACAATAAAATAATTTTTCCCTATTAAAGACCATTTCTGGCCTTAAGAAAAAGCTTTTAAATAAAATAGGAAAATAGCCTTTAAAATTATATTTTTGTAGTTTATGGGAGTCCTACATCTAATAGGATTCAAATATACCTTTTGAAATATTTTTCATACCCCAAATCAAGTACTTGCAGTGCAAACCTTAATTTAGGGGTTTTTGGAAAACTAATTTTTGAAAATACTATTTGGCCAAATTATTTTTGGATGAAAATATTATATTGCTCTATACACATGGCATGATCATTGGGCAGAAATTTGGGGCAAGGAGATGAAGTATATAAGGTGGAGTTGTATTGACTTTAAAGAGCACTAAGAAAATCACAGAGAGAAAACCAACATCCAAATAAAAGCCAGATAATGCAAAAGTTTTTGTTGGTACAAATTTTCATGCTTTATTAATGCAAATGAAATGTTACAAAATGCAGGGTGTGACAGACCTACCCCCTTACAAGAATCTCGTCCCCGAGATTCCTAAACTAGGCTTAAAAGAGATCGAGAAACTCGGATCTAAGGTAGTCTTCAAGTTCCCAGGTTGCTTCTGCTTCAGTGTGGTTGCTCCACTGGACCTTGAAGTACTTGATGGTGCGGCTTCGAGTGTGTCGCTCAGCCTCATCCAATATGCAGATGGGCCTCTCACGGTAAGTCAAATCAGGCTGAAGGTCAATGGCTTGGTGATCGACATCCTTGTAGAGATCAGGCTTGTCTGGAACTTGGAGGCACTTCCGGAGTTGTGACACGTGGAATACGTTGTGCACATCGGATAGTTCAGGTGGTAGTTCCAACTGGTAAGCCACTTCTCCTCGTCGTTCAGTGATCTTGAAGGGGCCAATGTATCTTGGTGCGAGCTTCCCTTTAACATGGAAACGCTGGGTTCCCTTGAGAGGTGTGACCCGGAGATAGACGTGGTCTCCAACTCGGAAGTTCATGTCTCTACGACGTGAGTCAGCGTAGCTCTTCTGCCTTGACTTGGCGGTCTTCAAACGCTCTCTGACAAGCTAGACTTGCTCTTCTGCTTCACGGAGGATATCGGGCCCAAAGACTAGTCCTTCTCCGGTCTCCGACCAATTAAGGGGAGTGCGGCACTTCCGACCATATAGCACCTCAAACGGCGCCATCTGAAGGCTTGACTAATAACTTTTGTTGTAGGAGAACTCGGCGAAAGGGAGGCAATCTTCCCACCTAGCTCCATATGCCAGGACACAGGCTCGGAGCATGTCTTCGAGTATCTGATTCACTCGTTCTGTCTGACCTCCGGTCTGTGGGTGGAAAGCAGTGCTGAAGGACAACTTGGTCCCCATGGCTTCTTGGAACTTCTTCCAGAACCTTGAGGTAAACTAGGTTCCTCAATCTGACACAATCTCCTTGGGAACACCGTGAAGGCTTACGATTATGTTGATGTAGAGGCTGGCTAGCTGGTTTCCCTTGTAAGTCATTTTGACAGGAATGAAATGGGCTACTTTGGTCAAATGGTCGACTATGACCCAGATGGAGTCATGTCCCTTATTTGACCTGGGTAATCCAGTGATGAAGTCCTTTCCGACTTTATCCCATTTCCATTCAGGCACCTTGAGAGGCTGTAACAATCCAGCGGGTCGCTGATGTTCAGCTTTGACCCTTTGGCATATGTCACACTTAGCGACGAAAGTGGCTATCTCTCTCTTCATGCCATGCCACCAAAATCTTTCCTTTAGGTCTTGATACATCTTGGTCCCTCCAGGATGGATGGAATACGGGGTGTCGTGAGCTTCTTGCAAGATCATATTCTTGAGCTCAACCTTGTTGGGCACGCAAATGCGATCCCCAAACCACACAACTCCTTGCTCATCCTCGGAGAAACTTGGGGCTTTGCCCGCCTTGATCTTCCTCTTGATTCCTTCAATACTCTCGTGTCCCTTCTGAGCTTCCTTAACATCATTCATCAAGGTAGGCCTAACTTCGAGGTTGGCCAAGAATCCTGGTGCAACCAGTTCCAACCCGAAGCTTTCAAGTTCTTCATACAAGGCGGGTAGCCTGCCCTTAAGCATAGCGTTCAAGGAACAAGACTTTCTCCTTAATGCATCTGCTACCACATTAGCCTTCCCAGGGTGGTATTGAACACTGAGGTCATAATCCTTGATCAACTCTAGCCACCTTCTCTGCCTCATGTTCAATTCCTTCTGAGTGAAAATATACTTCAGACTTTTGTGATCCGTGTATATCTCACACCGCTTCCCTAGGAGGTAATGTCGCCATGTCTTCAGGGCATGAACCACTGCTGCTAACTCAAGGTCATGCGTAGCATAGTTCTCTTCATGAGGCCGTAGTTGCCTTGAAAGGTAAGCTACGACTCTGCCTTCTTGCATCAGAACACCTCCCAGTCCGATTTTTGACGCATCACAATATATCACAAACTCCTTGTGTATATCTGGTGTGGCCAGAACTGGGGCGGTGGTCAGTCTCTTCTTCAGCTCCTGGAAGCTCTCTTCGCACTTCGGCGTCCATTCAAACTTCTTGCCCTTCTTCAAGAGCTCAGTAATGGGTAGGGCAATGCTTGAGAATCCTTCAACGAACTTGCGGTAATATCCGGCGAGTCCGAGGAAGCTTCTGACTTCCTTCACATTGCTTGGGGATTGCCATTCAGTCACGGCTTCAATCTTAGCGGGATCGACCAACAATCCTTTTTCGGTCAAAACATGACCCAAGAATCCAACTTCACGCAGCCAAAATTTGCACTTGCTGAACTTGGCATACAGTTGGTGCTCTCGAAGCTTATCTAGGACCATCCTCAAGTGTTGCTCGTGCTCTTCTTCCGTCTTCGAGAAAACAAGAATGTCATCAATGAAGACAATGACAAACTTGTCCAAATACTCCATGAAGACCTTATTCATGAGATACATGAAGTAAGCTGGGGCATTGGTCAATCCAAAGGACATGACCACGCACTCATACAGGCCATATCTGGTTACAAATGCCGTCTTCGGAATATCTTGGGGTCTGATTTTCAGCTGGTAGTACCCAGATCTGAGGTCGATCTTGGAGAACACCTTGGCCCCATTGAGTTGATCAAACAGATCTTCAATCTTGGGAAGTGGATACTTGTTCTTGATTGTAACTTCATTGAGGGAGCGGTAGTCAATGCACAAGCGGATGGTATCATCCTTCTTTGCCACAAACAGAACAGATGATCCCCAAGGGGAGGCACTAGGGCGGATAAATCCCTTCCTTAACTGCTCTTCCAGCTGCTTCTTCAATTCTGCTAACTCCTCCGATCCCATTCTATGAGGCTTCTTATAGATGGGTCCCGCTCCGGGTATGAACTCGATGATGAACTCAATGTCTCGGTTAGGAGGCATTCCCGGTAGCTCATCAGGAAAAACATTGGGGTATTCGCATACTACCGGCACTTGTTCCAATCCAACTTCAGTCAGACAGTTGACTTGGTTGGCTTGAGCAGAGGAAGGGTTGGAGGCAAATTTAACTTCGACTCCTTGCTCATTGGTCACAGTGACGGTCCGGTTGGCGCAATCTAACAAGCCTTGGTGCTTGATGAGCCAATTCATTCCTAAGATCACATCCAGGCCTTGTGATCTTAAGATGATAAGGTCTGCTAGGAAGTCTACCCCATTAATGACAATACCGACTCCTCTACATCCTATCTTGGCTCTCATCTCTGCTCCGGGGGTTTGTACCACCATAGGGTTATTCAGGGGTGTAGGGATCATGCCACTTTTTAATGCAAACTTTTGGGTGAAAAATGAATGCGTGGCTCCAAAATCAAACAAGACAGTTGCAGGTGCTGAGTTGACAAGGAACATACCCAGCACGACGTCCGGGTCTTCCTGGGCTTCTTCTGCAGTGACATGATTCACGCGACCCTTGCCGTTGTTGGGCGGGTTGCGGAGAGATTGGTTCCTTGGTGGCATTCCACGGCCTTGTCCTGGGTTATGCGCATTGGGGCGCGGAGCGTCGGGCTTCTTGTTGGGGCAATTCTTGGAGTAGTGTCCTGGCTGACCACATCCAAAGCAAGTGACTTGGTTGGGGTTGCTGCTCTTGCCAGCATTGTTATTGGGGTTGTTGTAAGCTGGCCTGGGGTTGGCATACTACTGAGGCTGATAGTTGGTGCGGGGTGCAAGGGCTCTTGGCTGCTGATAGGTTGGCTTGACGGGGGCTGGCTGCCACGGGCGAGGCTTCTGGTTGCTGGAGCTACCCTTGCTGATCATCTTGCGCTTACGGGTATCATCCAAATCACGTCGCTTGTCCTCAAGCATGAGTGCCTTGTTCACCAGACCAGGAAAGGTCGGGCAGTCACACACAACAAGCGAGTACTGCAGAGTCTGGTTAAGGCCTTCCATGAAGTGCTCTTTTTTGGCAGCATCTGTGCTGACATCCTCAGGAGCATACCTCAAGAGAACACCGAACTTCTACATGAACTCCTTGACAGTGCTACTTCCTTGCTTCAGGGCTCGGAACTCAGCTTCTTGATGGCCATGATTCCGGAAGGAATGTGGGCCTTGCGGAATTCTGTCTTGAAGTTATTCCAAGTGATGTCTTGCTCAGCATGCATGGCCTTGAATCCATCCCACCAAGCTCTGGCAGTTCCCCCGAGACAGTGGGCAGCATATGCCACCCTCTCACGGTCTTCAGTGCATCCGACTAGTTCCAATAGATCCTCAATGGTGTGGACCCAGTCGTCTGCATCCAGGGGTTCAGCAGTCTCGATGAAGGTGGGTGGTGCAGGCTTCTTGAACTCCACCAACATGGAACGTCCATTGCCGTGTCCCGCTGGCTGGCGATTGACAGCTTGAGCAATCGTCTGGAGGGCTGCAGTGTTGGCTTGGCGTTCCTCTCAGAAGGCTTGGAGAAGCTGAGCCATGTCCATGCTTGGAGGAGGTGGTGGTGGTGGAGTCTGTCCTCGGGCTTGGTCCTGGCTGACTCCTGCTTCAGCAGAACCTCCGACTTCTTGCTGCTGGGTAGAGGTACCAGTACGTGTTACAACAGGCATCCTGTTGGAGCGGTCAAGGTCTCATGATTGGGAAAAAGGAGAGAAAGCAATATAGATGGGATGCCTAGTAAGGGGTGGGTGTGATACAATTTTAAGTTAAGCCAAGGCCGTAAGGGCCAAACTCATGCATTAAAACCAAATGGGTGATGTAGTTGTTTACAATTTCCCGAAAGGGAAAGTACAACTTCCATCAAAACACATCGAAAGCAAACACAACAGAACATGGTTTCATTTGAACCATTACATGGACTCGATTTCGCATAAGGGGTACACGACCTATCCTACCTTAAGGGTTACAGACTGGCTTATCCTAGTCCTGAACGGTGTCTAAGTGGTGGAATGCTCGGTCGGGTATTCCGGCTCCTCTGGGTCTTCCTCCTCATCTTCATCTGTCTTAGTCTCTTCATCACTTGAGGGAGTGGGGGAGTGGAGGAGCTGAACACGGCGCTGCTTCGCCGGGGGCACCATGAAGAGGTTGCGGTAGTCCTTCGCCGTCATACGATGTGGCTGAGATGACCCCTTGGCATTAGTGCTCTATGGGGGTCGCCCGCCTCGATAGGCTACAACGGGCTGTCCAGGGGGTGCTCCATCCTTCTTGATCCTGTCCGCCTTTGTCTGAGCCAGGCGGAGGAGTTCCTTGGTCTCATGGAGCTCCTTTCGAAGCTCCACCGACTCCGAGGCCAAGTGTTATGCCAGGCTGTCAGCACACAAGGTGAAGTAGGTCTGGAAACGGAGGGAAAAAGTCCTTCATCCATGGGCGGAGTTGGTGCGCTGCTCTCGTCATCACCCTCCTTACGATAAGACAGGTAACGATTGGCTGGCTCACTTGCCATCTCTCGCAGAAGATCTCGAAGGCGAGTCAGCGCCTTGAGTGCTGCAGTCTCATAAGCGAGAAAGAGGGTCGCCATCTGGGGTCCTTCAAAGTACCAGCTTGTCGGGGAGTCGTTCGCCCTCATGACTACCTCCACGTGATACTCCTTCTTGGTGCTGTTGATCCAGTGCTCGTGGCAGGAGTAGGTGGGGGCTCGAGTGAACTGGCACTTCCTGAGGCTGTCCTCGAGAAGCACGAGAAATCCGGTGGTCAGGAAGTCTTCGGGTACGGAAACCATCTACAAAGGTTGAATGGGAGAGGTCAATAGGGAAATATATCTTGGGTTGGGTAAGCTTTAGAAAAAAGAGAAGTTTAGTTGGTCTCAAGCTAACTAACGTCCATGCCAACTAAGGCTTCCTACAGTCAGGATGTCTCTGATACCAGCTCTGTGGGGACCCCGACTCATAAGTCGAGATCACCGAATGCACGCGTACAGTGATCCCAGAGATCAATGCTCACTGAACACACAAAAGCTGAATAACGAGAGTCTTACATCCATATATACCGTCTTACACAAATTATGACCATTATGGTCAAGTCTTACATTGACAAAGCCTTAAGGGCTGAACATCAAATGAAACACAAGCAGCGGAAATCTTCGTTGATAAGTAGAACCCATGCCATCTGCCTTAACCCTACAGGCATTCTGACTGGGAAATGTCCTAGTTCGCATGTTTGTCTCCAAAGAACTCTTCTTCGAACTCCGGTTCTTCCATGCTTGGTCAATTAAATAACCAGTGGCAAGCCAATGAGTACTTTGAATGTACTCGCAAGCAACCCATGTTTTGGTCCAAGATGTAATAATACATGATATAGGTAAATTTTTGCAGAAAGCTAGTTTTGGATGCAGTGACATGTTCAACAACTTGTAAGACATGCATCAAGAGAATTCAAGTAACCATGAGGAAAGGTTACAGGTATCAACACAAATAGAGTTGGCACCAACCCAACTCAATCATGTCAAGTCTCTTGACTTGACCCAAGTAGATTTTTCCCACTTATCCAACACACACTAGTTTGTAAACATGTGGACGTAGCCCAAGAGCGGTTACCGAACTGTCCTTGACCGTGGACATGGCTATTCGAATAGTTTTACACTCTGCAGAGGTTGCACACTTTACCCACAAGATCCGGGGAACTTCCGTCTCATCCACGACCCGTGATACCTCAAGTACCCGGGGTAAGCACCCGATCACTACCTTTCCCTAGACGACACTAACATGGAGTCCACTCGTTGTTCTGTATCCTCACGATGTACATCATACGAGACTCACTCGAGATCGTAACATCTGAGAGGGGACACAACGGTGTATTCGGTGCCCTGTAAAAACAGTCATGGCCGCCCTACCTGGCACGACCCCGTCCCGAGAGAGAGCACCAACTCTCCCCCGTCACTAGTAATGCGGGCTCCAAGCTAGTATCGGCCTAGGTAATCAATAATGCCCTTTCCCATATAAGGGTAGAGTGGTTGCGCATGTAAGGTTGGAATAACGGTCGCAACTTAAACCAATCCATTTAAAAAAAAACACACACACTTGCCTCGGTACACCACTTCGTCATCAAGTGGTTACCCATCTCATTATCTCCTTCGGGCATAAGTGGCACCCGACGGGGTTTTCGAAAAGTCTTTTGAAAATACTTTGTCTCCTTCACCATGCATATACCCGTCCCTTTTTGTGTAGCATCTACTTTAGCATCCTATCTACTCCCACCGACATAACCCTCATAAGAAGGTAGGGTCATGCACAATACAAGTATCAACGAGAAAGTATGGTGGCAAACCATCAAAGTGGTTACCACCTCATCATGATTCCGTTGCAACAACAATATGGTGCTATATGACATGCATAAAAAGGGTTTCATAGACATGGTCAAAGGGCTGCTTGCCTGGCTCAACAAAGTCTTCTGGGTCTTCAAAGTCTTCTGGTCCAACTCCTTCGTCAGCAACGCAATCTATCGTCGCAAAAATAATAACGAGAAAAATAAGGCAATAATAAAACAGAAAAACCAAAGTGCTCAGAAAAATGTCAACTCATTTTTGTTAAATACTAGGGTGAAAACTAAGAAGGGGAAAATTCCTAGTTTTGGATTTGGAGTAGCAGAATAGGAGAAATGGATTTTCAAAGGTATATTTAAATGCTTAAAATCACATTTAAATAATTATAGTGAAGAAAAGTTTGTTGGATTTGAATGAAAGTTGCACCATTAAATAGGTTAATACTTTAGGAATTTAGGAATTGAAATTAATTTATTTGGACAAATATTTCATCCTGTGGAATTTTTGGAAGGGTGACAGAAAAAGAAAAAGGAAAAAGGGCTCTGTGCCTGCTGGGCCAGAACAGCCGCAGCGCAGTTGCCCAGCAAGAGAGGCGGCCCAGCGCGCTGGTGCACGCGCGCGCGCCAGGTTTAAACCTGACGGGCGGGGCCCAGGCGTCAGCGAGAGAGAGAGGGGAGATGGAGGGGAGAGGCTGACAGGCGGGGCCCGCCTGTCATCCCTAACCCTGCGACAGAGGGTCGGCAGGCTCACCGGCGACGATGCGGGGCACGGCGAGGTCGGGTGAAGGCACGGATGGACTCAGCGTCGAGTCGCCGTTCGGGTGGAGGTGGTGGATGTCACCGGAGTTGCCTAGTTCGTCGGCGATGAGGAGGCACGGCGGAGGAGCTTCGGGCGGCGGTGGCTCCGGCCGTTTCTGGCTGCAAAAGAAGCGGGGGAGAGAGGGGAAATGGTCAGTGGGCTGCGGCGGTTCCAGATCGGGGCAGAGGAGGAGCGGGGGAGGCCTGTATCTCGCGAACTCCAGTGAGCCGAAGCGGCGGAGCTCGGGCTCGATCTCGAGCTCGGGCGGTTTTGGAGATGAATGGGGAGTGCGGGAGGCTGATTAGGAGGGTGGGGGAGCGACAGGGAGTGAGAGAGGGGCTCGGCGTCGCCTTATATAGGCTGGCCGAGGTCCACCGTAGGCGTGGCCTACGGGTGCCCGTGGGATCGGCTCGGGTGGCCGTTAGAGAGGGAATGGAGGCTCGGGGGCGTTCGTGGGAGTGGTTTAGGGAGCCAGGGAGAGAGAGGAGGAGAGGGACGAGCTGCGGGCGGGCCACAGGAGCAGGGCGTGCATTGGCCGAGCGGAGCAGCGCTCTGGCGCGAGCTGCAGGAGAGAGAGGAGGGCGCGGGAGCAAGTGGGCGGCCTTCTGGCATGGAGCGGACGTCGAGGGGCATCGACTGGCATGCGGGGGAGGCTCGAAGTGGTCGGGGGACGCGGCGTCAACGGTTGGGTGCCCTGCCAGGCGCTCCAGAGCGCGACTTTGGCCAGCATCCGCGGTTTTCCTGCGTCCACGCGCGTCCACTTGTGTCTGGCAGCTGGAGGGGGCTTGGGCAAAAGCTGGAGAGAGCCTTGGATGCTCTGGAAAGCTGAGGGGAGAGAAGGAGGCTGAGAGAAAGAGGGGAATCTGTTGTCCAGAGAAGAAAAATGGGGTTCCCCCTCCCTTCATCATTGCTTCCTCGGGCAGGAAACCATCCAGGAGATAAAGGGGATCTAGGAGGGGTTGTGGTAAAAAGAAGAGCTCATGGAGATTAGTGGGAGAGGCCAAAAATGGGATTTTGGTAAAGTGGCAGAAGGTGTTTGATGCTGGTTTGGGCAAGTAGATGATCTCCATTAGCCTTGTTACTCCACAGGGTGAAATGGCACATATAATTAGGGCCTTCCACCCATTTTGAGATCATTTGGGCAAGGTTGCCAATGCAACTTTTGTAAACCCTAGAAATTAGCAGAAATGAACTTGTGTAGATCTACTTGAGTAAATCACTTCTCCTTAATGCACCACTTGGTTTGGTGGCCTAATTTGGTCATGTGATCAAGCTCACAAAAGTTGGGGTCAAGGAGAGAAAGTTGGTAGTACAAACTTGTTCAAATATGATTCTGGTCAGAGAGGGTTTTGGGGCATTTTGGTGAACCAAAATGATTTTAATTAACACGAGGCTTTGCAAGGTGATCACAATATGCATTTGTGACTTGCTGGATTTTCCTTGGATTTTCTTGAAAATATTTCCTGTAGAAATATTTCAAATCCTTGAAATGGGCAGAAATGGTTTTGGGAGGTTTTGTCCAATATTTTGAACATGACCATGTGTTGAAACTCTTATATATGGAAAATATATGTCTGCTGAGTTTCCCTGTTTTTTGTCAAATATTTTTGAAACAATAAAATATTTTTTCCCTATTAAAGACCATTTATGGCCTTAAGAAAAAGCTTTTAAATAAAATAGGAAAATAGCCTTTAAAATTATATTTTTGTGGTTTATGGGAGTCCTACATCTAATAGGATTCAAATATA
Source organism: Triticum dicoccoides (assembly GCF_002162155.2). NCBI lineage: Eukaryota > Viridiplantae > Streptophyta > Magnoliopsida > Poales > Poaceae > Triticum > Triticum dicoccoides. Next base: position 297,431,104 of record NC_041381.1, read on the forward strand.
CCTTTTGAAATATTTTTCATACCCCAATCAAGTACTTGCAGTGCAAACCTTAATTTAGGGGTTTTTGGAAAACTAATTTTTGAAAATACTATTTGGCCAAATTATTTTTGTATGAAAATATTATATTGCTCTATACACATGGCATGATCATTGGGCAGAAATTTGGGGCAAGGCGATGAAGTATATAAGGTGGAGTTGTATTGACTTTAAAGAGCACTAAGAAAATCACAGAGAGAAAACCAACATCCAAATAAAAGCCAAATGATGCAGAAGTTTTTGTTGGTCCAAATTTTCATGCTTTATTAATGCAAATGAAATGTTACAAAATGCAGGGTGTGACACGACGGGACCACATATCGTGGATCATTGATCGTTACCGCACTACCAAGACACTAATGGTTTGGATATTTGATCCGAGTAGTCCTCTGGCCTTTTTCGCACTAACCACCATGCAGGAATAAGTATGGGCACACTGCATCGTATGTATCAGCCGAAAGCTCAGCGGACGTCAGCGATGGAGCGGCACCCGCCGGGTTGGACTGCGTAAGCACCTGCTTTTTTAAGGAGGTAGCTAGGTTTGCTCACCGCCCGCCCACGCAACATGCAAGAGTGCAAAGGGCGATGGGCCCAAGACCCCTGCGCGCTTAGGATGTAGACCGGCATGCTGGCCTCTCTGTTGAGCCTAGGTAGGATTGCGGTGTGTTGATTAGCCGAGGCCGGTCATCACCTTATGGTTTGTCCGGCCGGAGTTGATCGAGCGTGTTGGGTAAGTTGGTGCACCCCCGCAGGGAAGTATTATTTATTCAAATAGCTGGGTCCACAGTAACGGATGCTCGGAGATGTATCCCGATCAATACAACTAGAACTAGATACTGAATGTTGAGGCATGTAATGTATATGTGGCTCCGAGATTGCTTTCCCGTAGGGAGTCGTGGAAGGATCTCCGGGCGTTATTTCTACAACATGTTTGTTAAATATAAATTGCTATTCTATACTCTTCTGATTGCCGCAAGATGCTTGGAGCTACATGAAGATGCTACTCTTTGATAGGCTAGGCTTTCCCCTTCTCTTCTGGCATTCTGCAGTTCAGTCCACAGATACTACCCATTTCATTGATACTGATGCATATGTAGTGTAGATCCTTGCTTGCGAGTACGTTGTATGAGTACTCATGGTTGCTTTGCTCCCCCTTTTCCACCTCTTTCCACTCTTCTTGGATGCTGCAACCAGATGGTGGAGCCCAGGATCTAGATGCCACCTTCGATTATGACTACTACTACACCGAGGGTGCCTACTACTACGTGGAGGTCGTCGACAACCAGGAGTAGTTTGAAGACTCCCAGGCAGGAGGCCTTGCCTTTTCGATCGATGTTGCTTTTGTGCAAGCCTTCTTAAGGAAAACTCGTCTAACTTTTGTCTGTACTCAGATATTGTTGCTTCCGCTGAATCATTTGTATTCGAGCTGATGTATTCGAGCCCTCGAGGCCCCTGACTTGTAATATAAAGCTTGTATTATTTTAATTTGTGTCTAGAGTTGTGTTGTGATATCTTCCTGTGAGCCCCTGATCTTGATCATACACATTTGCGTGTATGATTAGTGTACGATTGAATCGGCGTTGTCGGTGTCAAAACCGGCGGATCCCGGGTAGGGGGTCCTGATCTGTGCGTCTTAGGCTGATGGTAACAGGAAGCAAGGGACACAATGTTTACCCAGGTTTGGGCCCTCTCGATGGAGGTAAAACCCTACTTCCTGCTTGATTAATATTGAAGATATGAGTAGTACAAGAGTAGATCTACCACGAGATTGTAGAGGCTAAACCCTAAGAGCTAGCCTATGATGGTATGATTGTAATTGTGATCGGCCTTCTAAGGACCAACCTCTCCGGTTTATATAGACATTGGAGAGGGCTAGGGTTTACATGGAGTCGGTTACAAGGAAGGAAACACAATATTCGGATCGCCAAGCTTGTCTTCCACGCAAAGGAGAGTCCCATCCGGACACGGGCCGAAGTCTTGAGTCTTGTATATTCACGCTTCAATAGTCTGGACGATGTATATAGTCCGGCTGTACGGATACCCCCTAATCCAGGACTCCCTCGGTAGCCCCTGAACCAGGCTTCAATAACGATGAGTCCGGCGCGCAGTCTTGTCTTCGGCATTGCAAGGCGGGTTCCTTCTCCGAACACTCCAAGGTAATTATCGAACACTTCAACCGTGTCTGGATCCGCAAAATGATCTTCACATACCGCCGTAGAGAATGATATTTCACAAATGCAATCTGCTGACAATTTTTTAGACAACGTGACATGTCATTACGCTCGGGTCATTATTCGAACCGTTTTCCTACAACCAGCCACAATGCATATTGCGAGGCGGTTTCCTTGACACGTCTTATCAAAGCAGAGATCGTGTCCCCTTATCACGGGATTCTCATCAATACGGGTATGGGTAATCCCACCATGCCATCAATCGTGGCGCTTGGGAAGTAAGCAATTCTCAACGGGCAAATGGGGAGGCGCACCGCTTCCGTCGCCTCTATAAAGGGATAAGAGTTCCCCATTTTTACCCACGCCTTCTTCCTCCTTTGCCCACTCTTTCCCCCTCGAGCTCCAGCGCCCTAGCCCAAGTCTTCTCCGCACAGCTAAACATGTCCGGAGCAGGAGGCAAGTGGGTGGCTTCCACCGTGAAGGAGAAGAATATCGCAAATCTTTGGGTGGCCGGATACTTGGCCATAGACATAGTGCACCGGCTACCGGACGACGGGCAGGTCATTCCAACCCCAGGACCCCACGAGAGGGTCGTGTTTCTCGCCCACTTCGTCCGTGGACTGGGGTTTCCACTTCGCCCCTTCGTTCACGGGCTCATGTTCTACTACGGGCTAGATTTCCATGATCTAGCCCTGAAATTTGTCCTCAACATCTCGGCATTCATCATCGTATGCGAGGTCTTCCTCCGCATCAAGCCTCATTTCGGCTTGTGACTGCAAATCTTCTGTGTGAAGCCGAAGATTGTGAGCAGCCAACAGGCGGAGTGCGGAGGAGCCATGGTGGGCAAGATGCCTAACGTCACCTGGCTTGACGGCTCCTTTGTGGAAACCGAGAAGGGGTGGCAGTTGGGGTGGTTCTACATCACCGAGCCACGCGATACCAACTGGGCGGCGGCCCCCGAGTTCCGATCCGGCACCCCCATGCGGCTCACCTCCTGGGAAAAGAAGGGCCTGTCCTGGGGCGAATCTATCAGACTCCAAACCTGCATCTAGAGCATGAAGGACAAGAACATCAAGCTTGTCAACGTGATCTAGGTCATGCTCGTTCGCCGGATTCTGCCGTGCCAAAGGCGGGCATTCAATCTGTGGGAGTTCGTCCCGGCCGAACATCAGACGCTTCAGAGGCTCTATGGCATGAAGCACAAAGACGCGTGGAAGGCGTTGTTCAAGGCCTCCGAAGTACCTCCTCCCACATCCGAGGAGTTTTCAGGCTACCACCGGATTCAGTTCTTCCCAATATATTCATGGGGGAGTCTTAAGTAATTGTACATATTTTTTCAGGATTATGTGGAGACAGCGGAGCAAATTGACTGTCTGGCTCCGCTGCCAGAAGGCCCAGCAGACGCTCTTCTGACAGAGATGTTGGTCCCGGTGCCTTACAAGGTGCCGGAGAAGAGGGCCGAAAAGAAGGCCCCGGGGATCTGAAAGGGTCTCCGGCGTAAGGTTGCGCCGGAAGCCTCGTCCGAAGACGACGAGGCACACTCATCCCCTGAAGGGGAGGAAGAAGAAGAAGGGACCACCCCACCCGGAGAGGGTGAGGGGCCCGAGAAGGCGGACCAGGGGGCCGAGAAAGGCCCTCGGCGCAAGGCCGTCATACCCACGTCGTCTGACGACGACGAGACAGATTCCTCCCGTGGAGGCGGGGGAAGCAGGAAGAAACTCTACCTCCCTGCACTGGGGAGGAGAAAAAAAGGAAAGCCGCCCCGAAGGGGGAGGCTGGGTCGTCCAAGAAGGGAAAGGTGTCCCTTCTAGACTACTCCGCCACAGCCGCCCATGGCGAGGAGGGGTGGCTGCCCAGGGGGAAGCCCCTAGCGCGATCGTAAGTATCCGCACTCTGTTATGACTTTACTTCACAGTCTTTTTATAACACCGAACATATATGCAGTCCGGCCAGGGTTCATCCCAAAGTATCTTCTTCGGATGGATCCCTGGGCGATTCAGAGATGAACACGCTCCCGACGGCCACTACTCCTCAACCCGCGGATGACACGGAGGTGTTGTCCTGAAGGCTCCCAGAGCAGGGGGAGGTGACTCTGGAGATGCCCCAAGGCGGGATTCCAGATGTCGGACATGCGGGGTTCAAGATCCCCGCGGATCGTGCCGATGAGAGCCGCAGCAAGCCGGACTCCCATCCGGATACTGTGCCGAAGCCTTCAATGCTCCGGATGTGGGCAGGCGGCCCCTCACTAGGGATGGCGAGCCGTCTGTGCCGATGACTTCCGTCACGCCAGAGGCATCGGATAGTCTGCTGGAAGCGCTTCGCGGCGCTTCCATGGATGACGAGCATCGTACCCTTATGGGTGCGGTGATTCAGAAGGTTCTGTCTGCCAAGAGCGGACTAACCGAAGCGTGTACCAGCCTCCTGACAGGCTTGAGGTAAGTAATAAAAATGTGTGAAATTACCACCCAATAGGTAGTAGCCCCTGATACTCTGTTTGGTGTTCGGAAGGAAAATCCAAACGGAGGGTTAATTATAATCCGCAGGAGTCTAATAATAAATGTTCATGTGAATAAGCAGGCTGTGTTGCTTGTCGCTGCTGCCCGCACAACCGAGGTTGCCGAACAAAAGCGAGACCTGGAGCAGGCGCAGGGAGAGCTCAACCTCACGAAGAGGCAGCTCGAAGAGAACAAAGGTGAGTGATTCCCCACTCTTATGTATTTAAGGTTGGATAAAATTGGTTAGTCTAACGACGAAGCGTCGTGACTGTGTAACAAGGGCCACCGCCGAAGTGGTGTCCCTGAAGAAAGCGCTGTCTGAGGCCGAAGACAAGGCGGCCTTGGAATGCAAGGAGCGCGAAAAGCAAAGAGCTAGAGTGGGCGAGGTACAGCAAGAGCTCCGGGACCTCGGCAAGAAGTTCGAGTCCGTGGAGCATGATCTGAAGATGAAAGAGGCCAAGCTTGTGAAGGCCCTCGTGACTATGAAAGACGCCAAGGCTGAAGCCGAGAAGGCACAACAGGAAATCCAGGAGGCCAAAAAGATAGCGGCGGGTAAGAAATTCTTTATGCAAAGAAAACATATGGAGGAGGCGTTTCTTTTACTTACCCGAATTCGGAGCTCTCCAGGGGCATTCGCAGATCTGCCACATAGCATATCAGATGCCGCGGAGTTCTACCGTGCCCTGGAGGGGAGCTCAACGGAGAAGCTGTTCTGGTCCTAGTATGCTGGGGCCGAACACCCAATGCCTCTGAGTGACCAACTGAAGTAGCTGGTCGAACTCCACAGGGCGGCCGAAGTGGCTATGAAAGATTTCATAGTCCAGATGTGGCCTGGTGAGCCCCTGCCCACTAGCTACTTCGGCCTGATCAAGCGGATGGTGAATGCCTGTCCGCGGCTTGAAGTAATCAAGCGATCCGTTTGCATTGAGGGTGCCCGCCGGGCCTTTGCCCGTGCGAAGGTGCATTGGGGCAAGCTGGTGAAGGATGGTCCGCCGGAGGGCAAGGCGCATCGCCATCCCGAGAAGTACTATGATGGCGTTATGAAGGGCGCTCGTCTCGTGGCCGATGAATGTACCAAGGACAAGATCTTTGACTAAATGTACCTCTGCCACTGTTGTAATTTAAAGACGAAGTTACTTGCGCTATGTAGCGCTATTGTTATTTAAAATATTACCTTCTGTGCGGCTGTTTATAAAATTCTGAAAGTAGGTCAGTCGTTGACTTCCGCCCCCACGTAACTAGTACTGAGGTGTTCGTGGAAAACCCGGACACTTCTTATCCAAATGTTTGGTCCCTTAAGGAGGTGTCTGGCGCAGCGAACAAGGCAATCAGACTATGCGGCTTTATAACTTTCACTTAGCCATAGAAGTCTACAATTTAAATTTCGGCGAAGCCCCTAGAATCCGGAAGGCCGAATTGGGGCGCTATATACGCCTAGATCGGACGAAGCCAATTTATCGCCTAAAGCGGAAATTTTTTTAAGGATTTTAAGACCTCTCGAACAGCGACCAGCTGTCGCCACATCATGCCGGTCAGTTTTCGGCTTTCTCTACTGAGGTGCTCGTACGGAAGAACTGGGACACAATCGCAGTAGTTCTCCCTGCGCTACCTTAGCCGATATAACAGAACGTAAGGTACCAAAACAAGGGAGTCGGGCTAACCCAACTGTAGACCCAAGACATGATTCGGAGCTGATGCATATAGTGCTATAAGTTCGGGGTGCCGCACTGTTGAAAGTGTTCAGACTTGTATTGCCATATTATGGGGCGCCATAGGAAGCCCCTGGCAGACTGAACGTACCAAGCTGTACGGATGCAATATCAAATAAACATTTGTAAGCAAAAATGCTCAATGAAGAATAATAAGCTGACGCTATATATGATCTCCCATTGATGAATAATACGTTTAAGCGTATGTTTACAATGAATGCATTAAGCAGAGATAAATAGGACTATTTGACATGTCCTATCAGGGGCAGGCCGCGTACAGATAGATGAAACAGGTATAGCGATCATAAATAGATTCCACCTGGGTTTTTCCTTCTGTGCGCAAAGCCTGTTGCCTCATTGGTTTTCTCCCCTGTATAGGTCCGACAATCCGACTCTTCTGAAGAGGCTGCCCTAAGGTAGTGTCCTGAAAGAAATAAAAAAAGGAAGGTTTTTTTTATGAAAGTATGCTGCGGTGATACCGCACCGTTGACTGAGTCACTGCTGCGCCTCCGCCTGTGCCCATGGTATTTTGAGTGCGTAATTGTGTACGCGTGGCACGAATGCTGCTTTGATGGGGTTTGAGCAGAGGTCAGACTGCTAGTCGCGCTCTTGGCCTGCCCGGTGATCCTGTTGCGGGGTGCTCCGGACTCGCTTGACGGTGCTTGAGGTTGTCGTCGCCGGATTGGTGGTTTGCCGGAGGAGGCCGCACTGTACTTCTGCCACGAGGGCTGCAGTATGCTCTTCTGTACGGAGAGAGCAGTCCATGTTTCCGTTGACTGTTATGACCCCGCGCGGGCCTGGCATCTTGAGCTTGAGGTATGCATAGTGTGGTACCGCATTGAATCTAGCGAATGCGGTTCGTCCGAGCAGTGCGTGGTAACCACTACGAAAAGGGACGATATCGAAGATTAACTCTTCGCTTCGGAAGTTGTCCGGAGATCCGAAGACCACTTCCAATGTTATAGAGCCCGTACAACGGGCCTCTACTCCAGGAATTACACCTTTAAAGGTGGTTTTAGTGGGCTTGATCCTTGAAGGGTCGATGCCCATTTTGTGCATTGTGTCCTGATAAAGCAGGTTTAGGCTGCTGCCGCCGTCCATAAGGACTCGTGTGAGGTGGAATCCGTCGATGATTGGGTCTAAGACCAATGCGGCTGAGCCGCCATGACGGATGCTAGTAGGATGGTGATCGGACAAGCTGACCATGGGTTGAATTTGGGGGCGACTGGCTCCATCGCATAGACGACCCGTAGTGCTCGCTTCCGTTCCCGCTTGGGGGTGTGAGTGGCATAGATCATGTTGGCCGTTTTCACCTGGGGGGGGGGGATTTCTTCTGTCCCCCCGTGTTCGGACGCCGGGGCTCCTCGTCATCGTTGTTGTGCAGCCCCTTGTCCTTGTTTTCGGCGTTTATTTTGCTGGCTTGTTTGAACACCCAGCAGTCTCTGTTGGTGTGGTTGGCTGGCTTGTCCGGGGTGCCATGAATTTGGCACGAGTGCTCCAGTATATGGTCTAGACTGGACGGTCCCTGATTGTTTCTTTTGAACGACTTCTTCCACTGACCGTATTTGGACCCACTGAATCCAGCGTTGACTGTCGTGTCTTCGGTGTTGTCGCCGTTGTTATGTCGCTTATGTCTATTGCGTCATGGCTTACCGTTATTGTCGCGGATATCCGAAGTGCCGGAATGTGGCGCGGTGCCGCTACGAGCCAACCAGCTGTCCTCGCCTGCGCAAAAGAGGGTCATTAGTGTTGTGAAGGCTGCCATGGACTTGGGTTTTTCCTGGCCGAGGTGTCGAGCGAGCCATTCATCACGGATTTTATGCTTAATAGCCGCCAGGGCTTCGGCGTCCGGACAGTCGACTATTTGGTTCTTTTTAGTTAGGAACCGAGTCCAGAATTTCCTGGCTGACTCTCCGGGCTGTTGAGTAATGTGGCTCAAGTCATCGGCGTCTGGTGGTCGCACATATGTGCCCTGGAAGTTATCGAGGAATGCATCTTCCAGGTTTTCCCAACTGCCAATGGAATTTGCTGGCAAGCTGTTTAGCCAGTGCTGGGCTAGCCCTTTGAGCTTAAGGGGAAGATACTTGATGGCGTGTAGACCGTCTCCGCGTGCCATGTGAATGTGGAGAAGGAAATCTTCGATCCATACTGTGGGGTCTATTGTGCTATCATATGATTCTATATTTACGGGTTTGAACCCTTCTGGGAATTCATGATCCATTACTTTGTCAGTGAAGCAGAGGGGGTGTGCGGCGCCTCTATGCCGGGCTATGTGGCTACGCAGTTCGAATTGGTCTGGGTTGCTGTGTTCGGCCTGGCCAGACTTATTGATGATGTATCCGGCGTGACGGTCATCGTCGCATGCTGGGGCGCGTCCCCGCGATCCGTAGATCGATCTTGGTTGTCCTGCTTTGTTTTCCAGAATATCTTACAGGTCCTGCCTGTTGCCCCGGGCCATAGTGTATTGGTGTGGGGGTGCGGGCTGGTATTCAGACTGATATCCTGTTTTATCCCGGCCACGGGGTGGCCGGTCAGCCGTTTGGCACTCGAGTCCGTATTCCTCGGCTGCCAGGACTTTAGTCCATCTATCTTTGAGCAGGTCTTGATCAGCCTGGAGTTGCTGCTACTTCTTCTTCAGGCTCCTCGCAGTGGCAATAAGCCGGCGCTTGAAGCGCTCCTGCTCCACGACATCCTCAGGCACGCCGAACTCGTCATCGCCGAGGCTAATCTCGTCTTCGGAGGGGGCATATAGTTGTCCTCCTCCAAATATCCACCGGTCGCCTGTTCGTCTGGGCTGACCTGCTCATCTTCCTATTCGACCTGCTCGAGGCGGGCTGGTCAGGGTTGTATTCCTCTTCGGCGCCATCCGGATTGCTTTCATCTCCAGGGCCGGTATTGCTGTGGCAGGGCTTGGAGCGGCGCCGATGACGCCCATGCTTTCCTTTTCTCCTGAGGGGTTATCCTCCATTGCCTCGTTGCCATTGGTTTCCTTTGGAGTGTCCACCATGTATATATCGTATGAGGAGGTGGCCGTCCACCGCCCTGTGAGCAGTGGCTCCTGTAATTCTCCTGCATCGTCATCCATACCGTCGATGTCTTCAGAGTCGAAGTCAAGCACGTCGGTTAAATCATCGACCGTGGCAATGAAGTGGGTGGTGGGTGGGCAGCGAGTTCCTTCATGGCCTGCTTCCCACTCAAGCCGGACATAGTTCGGCCCAGAGCCTCCTGACAAAGAGAGAGACTTTAATGAGTTCAGCATGTCGCCAAAGGGCGAGTGCTGAAAGATGTCTGCTGTGGTAAACTCCATTACCGGAGCCCAACCTGGCTCGGCTGGCTCGAGGGTGTGCGGACCGGAACCAACAACCAGATACGAGTCCGGGGGCCCGGGGTTACAGGCTTCCACAGAGGTGAGACCTGTGTTCGGCTCCACCACCGATGAGTGTGCGGCCTGCGGGGTGGGGTCCAACCTTCCATCCTTAGGCAACGCAACCTGCTCCGGATTTAGATCCGAGGCTTCTGCAGGGGTGATATCCCGAGCTTCGTCTGACAGCAGGTCTAAGCCGTGCTCATCGTGACTGTTCGGTGCTCCTGGCGCAGGCCCAAATCCGTCGAAGATCAAGTCTCCGCGAATATCCGTTGTGTAGTTCAAGTTTTCGAACCTGACCTGGTGGCCGGTGGTGTAGCTATCGATCTGCTCCAGATGGCCAAGCGAATTGGCCCGCAGTGCGAAGCCGCCGAACACGAAGATCTGTCCGGGGAGAAAAGTCTCCCTCTGGACCGTGTTGTTGACGATTGAAGGCGCCATCAAGCCCTACAGCAACGACACAGAGGAACTCTCAATGAAAGCACCAATGTCGGTGTCAAAACCGGCGGATCTCAGGTAGGGGGTCCCGATCTGTGCGTCTTAGGCTGATGGTAACAGGAAGCAAGGGACACAATGTTTACCCAGGTTCGGGCCCTCTCGATGGAGGTAAAACCCTACTTCCTGCTTGATTAATATTAAAGATATGAGCAGTACAAGAGTAGATCTACCACGAGATCTTAGAGGCTAAACCCTAAGAGCTAGCCTATGATGGTATGATTGTAATTGTGATCGGCCTTCTAAGGACCAACCTCTCCGGTTTATATAGACACCGGAGAGGGCTAGGGTTTACATGGAGTCGGTTACAAGGAAGGAAACACAATATCCAGATCGCCAAGCTTGTCTTCCACGCAAAGGAGAGTCCCATCTGGACACGGGCCGAAGTCTTGAGTCTTGTATCTTCACGCTTTAATAGTCCGGACGATGTATATAGTCCGGCTGTCCGGATACCCCCTAATCCAGGACTCCCTCAGGCATCACATCAGCACACGCTCAATTCAACTGTGATATTCTCTTCATATTTGACTCAATGGTTACTCTGGTTTTCATGTCAGTGACTAGTCTCTTCGAAGAAGATGCGGAAGATTCATTCTTCTTCGAGAGCTTAGTATGATGATCCATTCGTGTGAATCCACTACAGTGAAGATATTTCCATATGTTGCTAGGTTTTCTTCCCAGCAGGGATAGTCTGCTATGAGATGACCGAATTGTTTGCACTTGAAGCACTTCATTTCTTTCGAAGGTAACTTTCTTGATGATTCATGCATGTCAAATTCATCATTATTTGTGAGGCATAAATTTTGTCTTCTGAGATCACTTAGCCTTTTTGTTAGCATCTCTAGTTCTCTAGTGATGGTGTGTTGATTCTCAATATCTTCTTCTTCGTGTGAACTGCCATAGTTTGAGAGAATTTCTCCTCCACCTTCCGAAGAAGTTTCTTGATCTGCATTTTCTAGTTCCATCTTTTCTTTGTGAAGTGACAGCAGCGTCATGACCTCTATATAGTGAAGTTCTTCATAATTTGGTCTTTGCTTGATTTCTGCTATGATGGGATTGAACGTGGCATCAAGAGCACTAAGCAGCTTGTTGACCACATCTTTATCGGTGATATCAATTACTCCTCATTGATGAAGTCTTTCAACAATATTTATCAACCGATCAGTGAGTTCCATAGCACTTTCTTAATGAACGCTTCTGAAACCAGCAAACATGGCACGAAGCATTTGAGTGTGAGGGTCTGTTCTGGCAATGAATTCTTCATGGGCATTTTTATGGCATCCCGGAGCTGCTTAGCAGTGTCAAGTGTTCAGAACTGAATGAAAATGTCCTTTGAGATACTTGCAGAGGTAATGTCTTTCGCTTGTGCATCCAACCGCAACATAGCTTTGTCATCAGGGGTTGGAGCATCAGGGTATTGAATAGTGTATCCATTTTCCACAGTCTGCCGCAATTCTAGATCGATGGCTTGAATTCTAATCCTCATTCTTTCTTTCAGTAGAGATAGTCATTTCCATCGAAGATAGGAAATCTTTTAGAGTGCAAGGATCTACTTGCATATGACATACTCAAAACTCTAAGAATGTTAGACCTTTCATAAACAGAGACAGGGAGAACCTACTCTAATACCAACTATTAGGACCAAGAGTATATCGACCAGAGGGGGTGAACGGGAGATTCAAAAATTCTAGTGAATGTTTTGAACTGATCCCAAAACACAACAGCAGATATAAGGTTCGGTAGATATGAACTCAATCAAGCTTGCTATTGAGGAACAAAACCTTCGATGTAGGATGAAATAATGGTTCGAGCATAGTAAACAATAGGCTTGATGATAGCTATTGTAATGCAATATGCCAACAGAAACAATATCATGACAAAGAGCTAGAATTTAACTGCGATGGAAAACTACGAAGAATGACTATACTGATGTAAAAGATCACAACAGAGAGGATAACAAGAACTAAGGTGGCATGACTATGTGATGAGGGTGTAATAATGTCAGCTACAAATGATAAATGTCACAATGAGAGTGGAGCCAAATGATAAGCAATAGAAAATAACTGATTAGATAACTATCATCACAAAGCACATAAGAAGACTGCCGAAAGTAATGTAGTGAAGTGAATTGAACCAGTGGTGCTCGATGGCGACAGAGAGATTTGGTAGACCAGTTCACCCTTCTGCCAAAGGGCTACATCTGGTTGGAGGGGTAGTGACTTAACACAGAAGATAAACTCTTTTCACCCTATTCTCCTTCAACTCGAAGCTGATCAGACTTCAGTTGATTTCACTCGTGGTAGATACTTGTCGACGATCTCCAAACCTTCGGTCGACCTTTGCGAACCACAATCACTCTTGGTTGCTGAAGATCTAGCTCGGTGAAGACAACAACTCTTCTACACTCGAGCCGAAACCTATCCATTTAGAGAGTGCACAGCTCTCAAGAGTAATAGGTACAAGAACCCTAACTCAGAACTACTGTGATGCTCAACCACTGTCTAAGTTTGGGCTCTTGATTTTTATCTTGGTGGATCTTAAACTCAAATCACTCGGAGAGGGGGTGCGCAAATCAGTCTTCTCAGAAATCCTAAGCAGAGCAGCCACCGGATAAAGCCGGTGTGTGGTGGCTATTTATAGCCGCAGCCTTCCCTGATGGGAAATTACCAAATTGGACATCAAGGGCAGCCAATGGCCGAACGACACAAGTCCAATGGTCGGATTTTGAGCACAAAGGTAACATTACTTGTGGAACAAGTAATGCTAGCTCCTCGGTCTGAGACAAATCTCTCGCAGCGAAGAAGATCACAGTCTCTTGCTGGCAAGTATTTGCTCGGAACACAAAGAGATTTCTCTCATAACTTTCACAGGATTTGGGTTTAGCATCACAGCGGATCGAAGCTTTGAGAACCTATACCCCTCTTAATAGTATGGAGGTCCTATGACTCAAATGAACCAAATAAGAAAGACGAAAATAATATTGTGTCTTCAATTTGTCTTCGACTTCAGTTCGCTGCAGTCAATTTCTTCAGACAACAACACCGAACCAAATGCTTTGCTTCAACAGTAATCTTTCAAGGGGATAATTCCTTCACAACAATCTTCTTATCTACACATCTTCACTAGATGTAGCTCATTCTTCTCCGTTGTGCAGATATACTTCGGTGAAGTTCCTCGAACTTGGCATCAGAGACAGCATTCTCTTTGGTCTCTGTATGGACTATTTCTCTCTGTATGCGCTAGCAAACAAATCAGTCCATACCTATTTCTGTCAACAATCTCCAAAACATAGGAAGGCAGATATTGCACCAACAAAATCGTTGCTAGATGCATTACCGCAAATCACAACATCTTGCCATGTCATGATCATGCATCATATTGTTGCATTGTATTGATTTTGTTCCCTCTTGTTTGCCGATGTTTGTTCGTTTTTTGTAGAAGACGATTCCGATGTTGTGATTTGACACCAATGAAGAGCTACTATCTTCAGAAGTGCCAGGCAAGCAAAATACCCTTGTTCACTCTGATACAATCCCACTCACTCGCCCCTGCTCTCTTTTACTTCATGATGCCTACTCATTCATGTCTTGTTGTTATGCCTGATATGCCTAGAGTTGTGTCAGGTCTGATTCATTTGGGATGGATTGGAATGGTGGTGAACATGTCCTACTGTTGAGAGCTAAGTGTGTGAACATGATTTGGTAGAGGTAGCGATGAGAGGCCATGTAGGAGTACATGGTGGGTTGTCTCATTGGGACGGTCCTCGGGAACTGAGTTATGTATTTGTGATCCAAGAATAGCTACTACCATGCATTGGGCCTGAAACCCATGGACCCTCTCGACTTATTAATCGCCTTGATCTCTGTCCAGGACTTGTAACTACTTTCTGGTTTTTGTAGGATATGTGTTGGGGGTCATGCGTAGCGCTGACCATAGGGGTGGGCTATGATGCGGTAGATACACCGTGGCACGGTGTACAAAGGCACCCATTTGGTGGGCTCGAGAACCCTGCACATGTCGTTTGGGTCCGTAGTCGAAACCTTGGTCGGACTTCCTTGCGGATGGAACCCAAATAGGCGATAAACCTGGACTAGATACTTGTGTGGTTAGTTAGGTCGTGGCCTACACTCTCGCTTGGCTTCCGCTTGAAGGTTGCCGAGTACACGTTGTGTAAATGGCGATAAGTGGTGAGAGTGTGAGTGAATAAGTGCACCCCTGCAGGGTTATCAAACTATTCGAATAGTCGCATCCTCGGATATGGACTACTCGGAAAGCTTATATGATTCATAGATAACTGGAACTGGATACTCTAAATTGCGCAAGATAAGCGTGAGTGCTATGGATGGCATTTCTCGTAGGGAGACGGGAGCGGATCCATAGTGGTGTATTGGTATGGTGAATATGTGGACTGTGTGCACTCTCTTACCTCAAAGAAAATTCTAGTAGTCAAAGTACAGGAGCCACTGAGTCAAAGTTGGCTTGCTATAGTCAAACCTCACAACCCCCTTTTTGATATTGATGCATATGTAGATACTTCTGATGTAAGTATTGATGCGTACCTTTGTACTCACCGTTGCTTAATTTATGTTTTTGTAGAGGAGACTTATAGCTCACACTTTAGATTCTTGCGATGAGTTCATCATTGACCGATTAGCTTGAGAATCCCAGACAGAGGTCTGGTGTCGGGGAAACTGATCCACGGACACCTATGGGGCCGGCGGACCGGGCCCCTTTCGGTTCGGCGGGGGGCGGAGGTCGCACGAAGAGCAGATCGAGGCGAAGCACACGAGCAGTTTACCCAGCTTCGGAGCTCTCCGGAGAGATAATACTCCTACTGCTGCTTGTTTGATTGTATTGTGTTCTTGCTCCAGAGAGAGCTGAGTGTTCTCTGGCTTACGAATGAGTCGAACCTCTTCCACGTTGCGCATGGGCCTCCTTTTATACGCTAAAGGGGTCACCGACAGGTGGCAACGCAGAGAAGGGTAAAATGGTAAAAAGAGAGGTGGTTGGTACAGTTACTTGTACAGTGTTTCCTACCTAACCCTGACGGCAGGGGACAAGGGCATTAAATCCCCGTCTGTGTCGCCCAAACAGTGCAGAAAGGTACCGTCAGGGGCACCACCGCTCGCCACGATGGCGATCTTGTCAGCTTCGCATGCCACCGCGCACCGCTGGCTGCACAGCCTCCCGCCACGCGCGCCTGGAAAGGCCCTCAGAGCGACACGTTGGTGGATGCGCTGGAGCGTGGGCACAGAGTGGCCGCCTGCCGCGGCAAGCGCCTTGCCGCGGGCGTTGTCTTGTCGGGTCCGTAAGCTTGTCGCTCATCGGGCCTCAAGATGCCTTGGTTGGTCTTCCCGGCAAGCTCCTGTTGCCGGGGCCTTGTTGCCTTGCCGGGACGCGTGGCGTGTCGCGGCAAGTTCCTTGGGATGCCTTGGTTGGCCTTCCCGGCAAGCTCCTCTTGCCGGGGCCTTGTCTCCTTGGCTTGGATACTTTGTTCTTGAATGGCTCCGAAGGAACCACGGAGGACCTTGGCGGTCGCCCGGCAAGCCTTGCCGCGGGGTGCCGCAACTGCCCGTGCACAAGTTCGGGATACTAGGGTACCCCTACTCTAGTACACCGACATCTGGTTCCTATGGAGGGTCTTGTAGATAGACATGCTTTCCAGCCTTCTTTCTTTCAAGTTGTTTGTACTTAGGCAAGATAAGCTTACGCGTGTGCTTGTTGCTTGTATGACTTTGTATGTTGGGTCATGAGACCTATGTTTGTAATATCATACTATGTATGGCTCTTTGGAGCCTTTTAAAGAAATACTTTGAGTCATAAAGTTATGTTGTGATGCCATGTTGTGTCTACACATATCAAGCATATTGTGTGTATGTTATTAAAATGCTTTGGTATGTGTGGGATCTGACACTTAGTTATTTATGCTTGGTAGCCTTCCTTATGGGGAAATGCCTCCTGGTGCTTCCACTAAGCCATGGTAGCTTGCTACTGCTCTGGATCACATGGATTGACCGGCATGTGTCCTTCCTCGCTCTTGTGTCTGTCCCCTTGGGGAAATGTCATGCAATGTTAACTGGAGTCCTTGTAGCCTCTCTACGACTCGGTTACACCCGTTGCTGACCGACACGTGCATTGATGGGTCATGTATGCCTGCCCCTGTAAGTTTGTGCCACCTTGGGTTTATGACTAGTCATGTCGGCCCGGGTTCTCTTTCATATGGATGCTAGCAACACAATCATATACGTGAGCCCAAAAGGCGCAAACGGTCCTGGCCTAGGTAGGGCTGCAACCGTGGGGATACCGTGCATGAGGCCAGAAAGAGATATGATGTGTTACATGCTAGCTCGGTGTGACTTAGGATCGGGGTCCTGACAGCTTTGCTATCAGAGCCTGACTGCTTGTAGGATTACCGAGCCAAACTGGTCAAAGTCGAGTCTAGAAATGCTTTAGTTATGTAAGGGAATTGATTGTGGAAGGGAATGTAAGGCTGTTTTTACTCATTATCCTGTGTCATTCTATTCTAAGTTACCCTCTTCTTTTCTATGGGGATAAGGAACTAGGCTTCTCATCTATTCATCAGGATGACAAGTTACTATGCTGGAGACTTATAGGAAAGATGTTACTTTCCTGGATCGGGTTTTCCATAAGAATTTAGTGCGATGTTGTCAGTTGTCTTGCAGGTGCCTCATATGTCATGCCCATATAGTCGTTATGCTTTCTGAGTTATCTCACGTTGCTAAATAATCTGATGCATTTGCAACTCTCTCCCCCGTTCCTGATGTCCTTTTGGATTAGGTTAAGCACACGGTGTGTTGAGGTACTCCATTGCCTCGACATATACATTGAAGCTATTATTATGACACCAGGGTATCTTAGAGAACCACCCAGTATCCCAACCTCGTGTTCTGTTCCCAGTGTGGTGATTCTAGCCATCATTCTCGAAAGCATCTCGTGATGCCACTTAGTTAGTAGGTATTCTATTCCTGGGTTCTTCAACCCAAGCTTCACTCTACTTAATTCGTGTTGATAGTGTTCACTCATTCCTTTAGGATATTAGTGACCTTCGTGATAGTACTCGAGGTCCATGGTATATCATTCTTCCAAATACCATGAACCATCCTTGACAGAAGTTCGTTTGAACCAAAATATCACAATAAGAGTGCTCCTCATGAGTTCTCCATTCGATATTTGTGACTCTGCTAGTCCTACCTTTCTACAGGGTTATCCGGAAGAAATATGTTGAACTTTATTCAACATACTATGCATTCACAACTCAGAAAAATCATATGTTCCCTTGAGTTGTCCCTCTTTAGCTATATTCCGACCTTCACCTATTAGCTGATAGTCAAGAGTATCTATGCATTCATGCTCATTGATACCTCATATTCTTGTGGTCCATCAAGTCATACTATTTCGGAATGACTATGAGATACAAACTCTAGTTCCTTATCCATTTATAGGATTGGATCAAAGTAGTTGTATTCCACATATCAGATGCCAATCCAACTTTTGTTATGTTCTACCCTAGAGTATTACCCCTTTATGTCAGGATTGTCATGACAATTGCACACCATCCTATGAATTCTTGATGCAGTGTTACTTCTCGCCATCATTAATCATTCCTTAGTTCCCATGTTGTTGCAACCGGAATACCGACAAATGAAATGTGATATGTGAAATCAATTCTCCAAGCAACCCCGTTCTTAGTGCATTGTTGCTTAGTAGTTAATGGACGATATTCTCATTCTTAGTGCATTGGTTATTGAATCATCATCCTAAGATTGACTGTGCTACCTAGTACACTTTTCCTCGTGCACTTTTCGATCAATGAGTCGGGATTGTGTCAATCTCTTGCTCTTTTGATCATATCGTCTTGCCTCGATTGCAAGATTATTATTGAGCTTAATAACATATTGGTGGTTTTTGATTTTCCGAGTATCTTCTCGGAAGTATTTCCAGGTTGTCCCCTGACCATTATGTTGAGTTTGTGATCAAGTTGGTTTTCCTCTAAACCATACTTTCTCCAAGAATCTATGTTGGCCCTAAGCTAGTTGGTTAAGCTAAACAACAACTTAGAGAGTTGGAAGATAAAAGCTTGTCCGACTTAGTTCATCACTAAGGGATATCTTTGTGTGTGTGTGTGTGTTGAAGAAAGATGATATATTCACTGATTGGTCTTTGTGATTGGTTGTTGGATCTATTGTCTTGTCAAAACTTTGATTTGAGTGTGGGCTATCATCAAATCAAATTAGAACCAATGATGTTTTTAATGTTGTTCTACTCGTGGTTGATCCCTCGAGCATACACCATTATATCTTTTGGTCTGACTAGTGCTATCATCTTGTTCACTTAGTTGTGGAATTACATCTATATGGAAGCCTGGATGAATTGTCGTTGAGCCCATCGGGAACATTTTTGTCTTCCCCATGATTCATGTTGAACATTAGGCTAGTGTTGGAAACTTGTGTAAGCATTTTCTTCATGTCCCGTTCATGAAGCATATGTTTGGATAAGAGAAGGGGAATTTTTTTTTTGCCACTCTAGTTTTTGACCACTTTGCTTATGCCACTCTCGAATTTGACATTTCACTTTTGCCACTCTTAGTTTTTGACAATACATCACAGTTGCCATTCCGTGGCAACAACAATAATTTTAGAGTGGCAATTGTGATACATTGTCAAAATCTATGAGTGGCAAAAGTGAAATGAGAAGTTATAGTTTTTGCCACGGAATGGCATTTGTGATGTATTGTCAAAAACTAAGAGTGGCAAAAGTGAAATGTCATATTCTAGAGTGGCATAAGAAAAATAGGCAAAAGCTAGAGTGGCAAAAACAAAGTTTTCCCTAAGAGAAGTGACTTCCTCTAATTCACGTGTACTTGATGTAAGTTGCCGCCATGAATTCGAGAAAGTGTGTTTTTGCTTCCTCTGGAATCATCCCAAATCAATCATGCATGTGCAGAGTATACTATGGTCTGATAGACTCATCATCTTCATTCCATATGCATTCGCTAGCACACCAAGCCATTGATTGATTTTTTCAAGGAGAAGAAGTTCCTTCTTAAGAGCTAAGCATGACTTAATTAAGGACTTTGTTATCCTCGATGATGGTTCCCAACCAGAACTCAGTAATGTTTTGTTGTAGGCTTCTTTGTGGTCACTCTTGTCTTGTACAATGTGTTCACATGTATTTAATACGTGCATTTTGCACCATGTTTTTATATCATTTTTATTGCATTATAGACTGTTATTTCACTTTATGGTACAATACTTACGCCTTTTCTCTCTTATTTTACAAGGTTTACATGAAGAGGGAGAATGCTGGCACCTGGAATTCTGGACTGGAAAAGGAGAAAATCTAAGAGACCTATTCTGCACAACTCCAAAAGTCCTGAAAATTTATGAAGAATTGTTTTGGGATATATAAAAAATATTGGGCGAATAAAATACAAGAAGGGACCCACCAGGTGGCCACAAGCCTGGCTGGCGCGCCCTACCCCCTGGGCGCGCCCCCAGGGCTTGTGGGCCCCCTGGAAGGTCTCTGGTGCCCATCTTTGGTTATATGGAGGGTTTTGACCTAGAAAAAAATAGAAGATAGCTTTTGGGACGAAGCACCACCATGTCTAGGCGGAACCTGGACAGGAGCAATCTAGAGCTCCGGCAGATCGATTTTGTCGGGGAAACTTCCCTCCCATAGGGGGAAATCAAAGCCATCGTCATCACCAATGATCCTCTCATCGAGATGGGATCAATCTACATCAACATCTTCACCAGCGGCATCTCCTCTCAAACCCTAGTTCATCTCTTGTATCTGATCTTTGTCTCCAAACCTCAAATTGGTACCTGCAGGTTGCTAGTAGTGTTGATTACTCCTTGTAGTTGATGCTAGTTGGTTTATTTAGTGGAAGATCATATGTTCAAATCCTTGATGCTATTAAATACTCCTCTGATTATGAACATGAATATGCTTTGTGAGTAGTTACGTTTGTTCCTGAGGACATGGGAGATGTCTTGTTATAAGTAATCATATGAATTTGGTATTCGTTCGATATTTTGATGAGATGTATGTTTTCTTTCCTCTAGTGGTGTTATGTGAACGTCGACTACATGACAATTCACCATGATTTGGGCCTAGGGGAAGGCATTAGGAAGTAATAAGTAGATGATGGGTTGCTAGAGTGATAGAAGCTTCCAAGTTAATGCGTTGCTTCGCAAGGGACTGATTTGGATCCACATGTTTCATGTTATGGTTAGATTTATCTTAATTCTTCTTTTATAGTTGCGGATGCTTGCGAGAGGGGTTTATCATAAGTGGGGGGCTTGTCCAAGTAAGGACAGCACCCAAGCACCAGTCCACCCACATATCAAATTATCAAAGTAACGAACGCGAATCATATGAGCATGATGAAAACTAGCTTGACAATAATTCCCATGTGTCCTCGGGAGGGCTTTGCTTTATACAAGAGTTCGTCCAGGCTTGTCCTTTGATACAAAAAGGATTGGGTCACCTTGCTGGACCTTTGTTACACTCGTTACTTGTTACCCGTTATGAATTATCTTATCGCAAAACTACCTGTTATCGATAAATTCAGTGCCTGCAAAAAATACCTTGCTGAAAACCGCTTGTCATTTCCTTCTGGTCCTTGTTGGGTTCGACACTCCTACTTATCCAAAGGAATACGATAGATCCCCTATACTTGTGGGTCATCAAGACTCTTTTCTGATGCCATTGCTAGGGAGTGAAGCGCCTTTGGTGAGTGGAATTTGGGAAGGACAAATTTATATTGTGTGCTAAAATTTACTGTCAGTTGTTACTATGGAAAATCATCCTTTGAGGGGCTTGTTTGGGGTATCTTCACCTCGATCAAAAGAGCAAAGAGTTGCTCCTCAACCTACTGAACCTACTGGTAATATTTATTATGAAATTCCTTCGGGTATGTAGAGAAACTGCTAGTTAATCCTTATGCAGGAGATGGAACACTACATCCGGATATGCATCTAATCTATGTGGATGAAGTTTGTGGACTATTTAAGCTTGCAGGTTTGCCCGAGGATGAAGTCAAGAAGAAGGTATTCCCTTTATCTTTGAAGGAAAAGGCATTGACATGGTATAGGCTACGCGATGATATTGGGACTTGGAATTACAACCGATTGAAATTGGAATTTCATCAGAAGTTTTATTCTATGCATCTGGTTCATCGTGATCAGAACTATATATATAATTTTTGGACCCGTGAAGGAGAAAGTATCACTCAAGCTTGGGGGAGGCTTAAGTCAATGTTATATTCATGCCCCAATCATGATCTCTCAAGAGAAATTATTATTCAGAACTTTTATGCTCGTCTTTCTCATAATGATCAATCCATGCTTGATATTTCTTGTACTAGTTCTTTTATGAAGAAAACTATTGAATTCAAATGGGATCTCTTGGAAAGAATTAAACGCAACTCTGAAGATTGGGAGCTCTAAGAAGGTAAGGAGTCAGGTATAAAGCTTGAATTTGATTGTGTTAAATCTTTTATGGATACCAATTCTTTTCGTGAATTTAGCACTAAGTATGGACTTGACACTGAGATAGTAGCTTCTTTCTGTGAATCATTTGCTACTCATTTTGATCTCCCTAAGGAGAAGTGGTTTAAATATCATCTTACCATTGAAGTGAATATAGTAGAACCCATTAAGGCTGAAGAAGAAACATTTACTTATAATGTTGATCATGTTATTCCTACTGCTTATATTGAGAAACCACCATTTCCTGTTAGGATAAAGGAACATGCTAAAGCTTCAGCCGTAGTCCGTAAGAGCTATACTAGAACACCTACACCCCCTGAACAAACTAAAGTTGAACCTAGTATTGCTATGGTTAAAGATATCTTAGGTCGATAATATTGATGGGCATGTTATTTATTTATGTGATGAAGCTGCTAGAATTGCTAGACCCGATGATAAATATAAACATAGACCTGTTGTTGGCATGCTTGTTGTTTCTGTTAAAATAGGAGATCATTGTTATCATGGCTTATGGGATTTGGGTGCTAGTGTGAGTGCAATTCCTTTTACCTTATACCAAGAAATCATGAATGATATTGCACCTGCTGAAATACAAGATATTGATGTTACTATTAAGCTCGCTAATAGAGATATTGTTTCACCAATTGGGATAGTTAGAGATGTTGAAGTCTTGTGTCAAAAAATAAAATACCCTACTGATTTTCTAGTTCTTGGTTCCCCACAAGATGATTTTTGTCCCATTATATTTGGTATACCTTTCTTGAAGACTGTTAATGCTAAAAATAGATTGTGAGAAAGAAATTGTTAGTGTATGTTTTGGGGATGTGTCTCATGAGTTTAATTTCTCCAAATTTCATAGACAACCTCATGATAAAGAATTGCCTAATAGAGATGAAATTATTGGTCTTGCTTCTATTGTTGTGCCTCCCACTGATCCTTTAGAACAATATTTGCCAGACCATGAAAATGATATGTTCATGAATGAAAGAAAGGAAATAGATGAAATATTCTTTAAACATATGCCTATTTTAAAACACAATTTGTTTGTTGAAACTCTTGGAGATCCTATACCACGCAAGTTCGATCATGTATTCAATCTTAAACATTTACCTGATACGTTGAAATATGCTTATCTTGATGCAAAGAAGATATATCATGTTATTATTAGTGCTAACCTTTCAGAGCATGAAGAGAAGAAATTATTGAAAACTCTGAAGAAGCACCGAGCCGGTATCAGATATACTCTGGATGATCTTCAGGGCATTAGTCCAACTCTATGTCAGCATAAAATTAATATGGAGCCTGATGCTAAACTAGTTGTTGATCATCAACGACGGTTGAATCCTAAGATGAAAGAAGTGGTAAGAAATGAAATACTAAACCTTCTGGAAGCAGGTATAATTTATCCTATTGCTGATAGTAGATGGGTAAGTCTTGTTCATTATGTCCCTAAGAAGGGAGGTATTGTTATTGTTCCTAATGATAAAAATGAATTGACCCCGCAAAGAATTGTCATAGGTTATAAAATGGTTATTGATTTTAGAAAATTAAACAAGGCTACTAGGAAAGATCATTATCCCCTACCTTTTATTGATCAAATGCTAGAAAGACTATCGAAACATACACACTTTTGCTTTCTAGATGGTTATTCTGGTTTCTCTCAAATACCTGTGTCTCAAGAGGATCAAGAAAAAATTGCTTTTACTTGCCATTTTGGTACCTTTGCTTATAGACGTATGCCTTTTGGTTTATGCAATGCACCTGCTACCTTTCAAAGATGTATGACTGCTATGTTCTCTGACTTATGTGAAAAGATTTTTGAGGTTTTCATGGATGATATTTCCGTTTATGAAACTTTTTTTTGATGATTTATTAAGCAACCTTCATTGAGTTTTGCAGAGATGTGAAGAAACTAATCTTGTCTTGAATTGGGAGAAGTGTCACTTTATGGTTAATGAAGGTATTGTTTTGGGGCATAAATCTACGAAAGAGGTATTGAAGTTGATAAAGCTAAAGTAGATGCTATTTAAAAAATGTTATGTCCTAAAGATATCAAAGGTATAAGAAGTTTCCTTGGTCATGCTGGTTTCTATAGAAGATTCATTAAAGACTTCTCTAAAATTTCTAGGCCTCTTACTAATATCTTGCAAAAAGATGTTCAATTTGTCTTTGATTATGATTGTGTAGAAGCATTTGAAATCCTTAAGAAAGCGTTAATCTCTGCACCTATTGCTCAACCACCTGATTGGAACCTACCATTTGAAATTATGTGTGATGCTAGTGATTATGTTGTTGGTGATGTTCTAGGACAAAGAGTTGATAATAAATTAAATGTTATCCATTATGCTAGTAAAACTCTAAGCAGTGTTCAAAGGAATTATGCTACCACTTAAAAAGAATTTTAAGCAGTTGTATTTGCTTGTGATAAGTTCAGATCTTATATTGTTGATTCCAAAGTAACTATTCATACCGATCATGCTGCTATTAAATATCTTATGGAAAAGAAGGATGCTAAACCAAGACTCATTAGGTGGGTTCACTTGCTACAAGAACTTGATTTGCATATTATTGATAGAAAGGGAGCTGAGAATCTCATAGCAGACAACTTGTCTAGGTTAGAAAATGCTCTTGATGACCCACTACCTATTGATGATTGTTTTCCTAATGAACAATTAGTTGTCATAAATTCTTCTCGTAGTACTCCTTAGTATGCTTATTATGCTAATTATATTGTTTCTAAATTTATACCACCTAGTTTCACATCCAATAAAAGAAAAAGTTTTTCTATGATTTAAGACATTACTTTTGGGATGGCCAACATCTTTATAAAGAAGGAGTAGAGGGTGTTATTAGATGTTGTGTACCTGAGCATGAACATGAATAGATCCTATGCAAGTGTTGCTCCAAGGCTTACGGAGGACACCACGCTAGTGATAGAACTACACAACAAGGTATTACAATCCGGTGTTTATTGGCCTACTCTTTTCAAGGATGCTCGTAAGTTTGTCTTGTCTTGTGATGAATGTCAAAGAATCAGTAATATTAGTAGACTTCAGGAAATGCCTATGAATTGTTCACTTGTTATTGAACCATTTGATGTTTGGGGATTTGATTATATGGGACCTTTTCCTTCGTCTAATGGGTATACACATATTTTAGTTGTTGTTGATTATGTTACCAAGTGGATAGAAGCTATTCCAACTAGTAGTGTTGATCATAACACTTCCATTAAAATGCTTAAAGAAGTTATTTTTCCGAGGTTTGGACTCCCTGGATATGATGGTGGTTCACACTTTTTCATGGTGATTTCCGTAAATTGCTTGCTAAGTATGATGTTAACCGTAGAATTGCATGTCCATATCATCCTCAATCTAGCGGTCAAGTAGAATTGAGTAATAGAGAAATAAAATTGATCTTGCAGAAGACTGTTAATAGATCCAGAAAGAATTATTCTAGGAAACTTGATGATGCACTATGGGCTTATAGAACAGCTTATAAAAACCCTATGGGTGTGTCTCCGTATAAAATGGTTTATGGAAAAGCATGTCACTTACCTTTTGAACTAGAACATAAAGCTTATTGGGCAATTAAAGAGCTCAACTATGATTTCAAACTTGCCGGTGAAAAGAGGTTATTTGACAATTAGCACACTTGATAAATGGAGAACCCAAGACTCTGAGAATGCCAAACTGTTTAAAGAAAAAGTTAAACAATGGCATGAAAAAATGATACAAAAGCATGAATGCAACGTAGGTGACCAAGTCTTGCTATAAAATTCTCGTTTAAGATTTTTTGTAGGAAAACTTCTCTCTAAATGGGAATGGCCTTACATTGTCGAGGAAGTTTATCGTTCCGGTGCCATCAAAATCAACAACTCCGAAGGCAATAACCCAAAGGTGTAAACGGGCAAAAAATCAAACATTATATCTGAGGTACTCCCATAAATGCTGAAACCAATATTATTAAGACCATAACACCAGAGGAGTACATAAGGGATATCTACCAAAACGTTCCAGACTCCGAAAAGGAATAGGTATGTGATACGATAAGAAAATTGACTCCAAAACTTTTCCAAAAGCAATTTTACTCCGTTTTGGAATATCTAAAAAATAGAAAAAAATAAAAAGTATTCCGGAGAGTGCATGAGGAGGCGACAAGCCTCGGGGCCCGCCCTACCCTCCGGGCGGGCCTCCCTGCCTTGTGGCTACCTCGTGTGCCCCCCGGACTCGGTTTTCTTGCACAACACTTCTTTTGGTCGATAAAAAATCATTATATAATCTCCCGAACGTTTTGACCACCGCACCATGGCAAAATCCTCTGTTCTTGTTTCGAGTTGATTTTCTGACAAATCTAGATCACTACAACATCCCCAAGAACTCCGAAGGACAAGTTCTTCGAGAGGGTCATAAACCCCTACCTCGCAGAGGTGCTGCAACATCCTCAAACCATTGAGATGAATGAGGGGGTGCTGCACATCCGCGATGTTCAAGGGCCAAAGAGGACCGGAATCTTGGAGACAAGGCTCGAAGAGATCGAGTAGCAAGTCTTCAGGTGTCAAGGGATGGTGGAACACGGACTCAACGCCAAACACTCCATGATCACAAGTTGGACGCCAAGAAAATCGGAGAGGCCATCTTCAAGCTTCATGAGAAAATCGAGCATCTCCAAGCCCAAATCTATGAGTTGGAAAACCAAAACTGTGAGTATGAATACAGATTTAAGCGGATGAGTTTGGCTGCAGATCGGAGGATCTCGGAGACTCTTTCATCTTTTTACGATGGTGAACCTATGCCTTGGAAGATGGAGGATAAGCTTATTTCATCATCAATTCCGACATCACCACCTCCAAAGAAGGAAAACTGAGTAAACGGGTATGGGCACTCCCCTTGGCTTGTGCCAAGCTTGGGGGAGGCACCCCAGTATCGTATCACCATCACACCTTTACCTTTATCATTTTTCTTAGTTCGGTCCTTTTGGCTATATCTTGGTTTAGTAGAATAATTTTTTTAGTTTGATCTAGCTTTGAGTTTTGCTTTGAATTCCCTTTATGTAATCGACTCCGAGAGTTATATAATAAATAGTAGTTTTGAGTTGAGGGATTTTCTTTCTTGCTTTGATCTTGGTAAAGAATAAAAAGAATAAGAATAAAATAAATAAAAGATTATATAATAATCTTATGGAGAGTGATGACTTCACATATAAGAAGTATGAAGATTGAAACTTGTTCTGAGTTGACAAACATAGTTTTGGTCAGTGTTGCAATTAAAAGGAAGTAATAAAGGAAGAGAGGTTCACATATAAATATATTATCTTGGACATCTTTTATGATTGTGAGCACTCATTAGAATATTATATGCTAAGAACTTGATGTTGGACAAGGAAGACAACATAATGAGTTATGTTTGCTTACTTCTGAATAGAAGTTATATTGTCATGGATCCTCTAACATGTGACGTTTGCTTCCACCTCATACTAGCCAAAACTTTTGCACCAAGTAGAGATACTACTTGTGCATCCAAACTCCCTTAACCCAGTTTTGCCATGAGAGTCCACTATATGTACCTATGGATTGAATAAGATCCTTCAAGTAAGTTGTCATCGGTGCAAGCAATAAAATTTGTTCTCTAAATATGTATGATCTATTAGTGTTGGGAAAGTAAGCTTTATACGAACTTGTGATATGGAAATAAAACGAAGGACTGCATAATAAAAATCTTTATCACAAGAGGCAATATAAAATGATGTTCCTTTGCATTAAGATTTTGTGCATCCAACCAAAAAGCACATGACAATCTCTGCTTCCCTCTGTGAAGGGCCTATCTTTTACTTTTTAGTTTCTACCTTTATGCAAGAGTCATGGTGATCCTCACCACTTGTTTTATTTCGCCTTATTCTTTTGGCAAGCGTCATGTGTTGGGGAAAGATCTAGACACATATATCCACTCGGGTGTAGGTGATCATGAGTTATTATTGTTGACATTACCCTTGAGGTAAATAGTTGGGTGGAAAAATTCTAAGCCCCTATCTTTCTATGTGTCTGATGGAAGCTTTTGATCTCATAAATATTGAGTGAGTGTTAGAAATTATGAAAGACTAAATGTTGGTTGAGTATGTGGATTTTCTATACAAGCTCTTATATTAACTCTTTTCGATGTTATGATAAATTGCAATTGCTTCAATGACTGAGATTATAGTTTGTTGGTTCTCAATAGAGTTTTTGATTCATATTTTACCTTGTGAATGAATTATCACTTTGGTATGAGAAATTATATGATAATGTATTGTTGTTCTAAAGATGATCATGATGCCTTCATGTCCGTATTTTATTTTTATCGACACCTCTATCTCTAAACATGTGGACATGGTTATCGATCTCGGCTTTCGCTTGAGGACAAGTGAGGTCTAAGCTTGGGGGAGTTGATACGTCCATTTTGCATCATGTTTTTATATCAATATTTATTGCATTATGGACTGCTATTTCACTTTATGGTACAATACTTATGCATGTTCTCTCTTATTTTGCAAGGTTTACATGAAGAGGGAGAATGCCGGCAGCTGGAATTCTGGACTAGAAAGGAGCAAATCTGAGAGACCTATTCTGCACAACTCCAAAAGTCCTAAAAATTAACTGAGAATTATTTTGGAATGTATAAAAAAATATTGGGCGAACAAAATACCAGAGGGGACCCCCCAGGTGGCCACAAGCCTTGGGGCACGCCCCCAGGGCTTGTGGGCCCCCTGGCAGTTCTCCGGTGCCCATCTTTGGCTATATGGAGGGTTTTGACCTAGAAAAAAAAAATCAGAAGATAACTTTCGGGATGAAGTGCCGCCTTCTTGAGGCGGAACCTGGGCAGGAGCAATCTAGAGCTCTGGCAGAGCGATTCTGTCGGCGAAACTTCCCTTGCGGAGGGGGAAATCTGTTGGGAAACGTTGAATGGAAAACAAAAAAATTCCACGCACACGCAATGATCTATCCATGGAGATGCATAGAAATGAGGGGGAGAGTCTGTCTACGTACCCTCATAGATCATAAGTGGAAGCGTTTCACAACGCGGTTGATGTAGTCGAACTTCTTCGCGCTTCAACCGATCAAGTACCGAACACACGACACCTCCGTGTTCTGCACACGTTCAGCTCGGTGACGTCCCTCGCCTTCTTGATCCAGCAACACGTCGAGGTAGTAGATTAGTTCCGTTAGCACGACAGCGTGGTGACTGTGATGGTGAAGTGATCTCTGCCGGGCTTCGCCTAAGCACTATGAAAATACGACCTGGGGTGTAAACGGTGGAGGGGGGCGTCGCACACGGCTAACAATTGATCTGGGGTGTGCTAGGAGCCCCCTCCCACATATATATAGGTGGGAGGGGGAGGGGAGGGAGCCTGGCGCACCACATAGGTTGCCGGCCGGCCCTAGGGCTCCTGCCCTAGCCGCCCCCTGCCATGTATTCCCAAGGGGGAAGGAAAGAGGGGGGAGAGGGAAGGAAATGGGAATCCTAATCCACACTTTCCTTTCCCTCCCCCCTTTCCTACTCCTCCTTAGGCCGGCCTGCTATGGGGGTGCACAAGCCCCTTGTGGCTGGTGTATTTCCTCTCTTGGCCCATAAAGCCCATATCTTCACCGGGGGTGCACGAAACTCCCTTGCGGTGACCCGATAAGTACCAGGTACCCTCCGAAACACTTCCAGTATCCAAATACCATCATCCTATATATCAATCTTTACCTCTCGATCATTTCAAGACACCTCGTCATGTCCGTGATCTCATCCGGGACTCCTAACAACATTCGGTCACCAAATCATATAAATCATATAACACTATATCATCAACGAACGTTAAGCGTGCGGACCCTATGGGTTCGAGAACTGTTTAGCCACGAACGAGACACCTATCTGGTCAACAACCAATAGCGGAACCTAGATTCCCATATTGGCTCCTACATATTCTATGAAGATCTTTATTGGTCGAACCGTTATGACAACATACGTAATTCCCTTTGTCCATCAGTATGTTACTTGCCCGAGATTCGATCGTCTGTATCTTCATACCTAGTTCAATCTCGTTACCGGAAAGTCTTTTTACTCGTTCTGTAATACATCACCTCATGACTAACTCCTTAGTCATTTGCTTGCAAGCTTATGATGTGTACTACCGAGAGGGCCCAGAGATACCTCTTCGATACTCGAAGTGACAAATCCTAATCTCGATCTATGCCAACTCAACAAACACCTTCGGAGATACCTGTAGAGCATATTTATGATCACCCAGTTATGTTGTGATGTTTTATAGAACACAAGGTATTCCTCCGGTATCCGAGAGTTGCATAAATTCATAGTCGAAGGAATTTGTATTTGACATGAAGAAAGCAATAGCAATAGAACTGAACGATCATTATGCTAAGCTAACGGATGGGTCTTTTCCATCACATCATTCTCCTAATGATGTGATCCCATTATCAAATGACAACACATGTCCATGGTTAGGAAACCTTAACCATCTTTGATCGACGAGCTAGTTTAGTAGAGGCTTACTAGGGACAGGGTATTTGTTTATGTATTCACACATCCATACCCCTATATAGTGTGCGAATAACTTTTAAAGATGGTCATTGGATGAAGCCAATCCGACGGTGCAGAGATGGCAAATCTGAGCACTACTGGCCATTGGATATCATCTACATTCCACCAGATTTTGCCACATGTACAATCTAGAACACTCCATGGTTGAACTTAATCATAATGCACAAACCTCAAAATAGTTTGTTCTATAATCTTCCGTATCATAATTGCCCAAACTTTTTTCTAGATGAATTGCCATTATTTGGTTTTACTTTATGTTTTACAACGCACAATTCCATGAATCTTAAAATAGATTAGCTTTTAAAAAAAAATTAATTGATTTTGAATGAGATGAACTATGAGAATTAAACGAACATCTACATCATGCATATATGACTCAAAGCTTACATGCTATAATGTGATATTTATTCATAATCTGGTTGTCAAATCTCATGCGTGCAATGCATGTGTACCTTACTAGTGTATTTAAGTTTCAGATCAATACAATTCTAGCATGAATAATAAACCTTTATCATGAATAAGGAAATACAAACTAACAAATTTATTATTGCCTCTAGGGCATATTTCCTTTAGTCTCCCACTTGCACTAGAGTCAATAATCTAGATTAATTGTAATGAATCTAACACCCATGGAGTCTTGGTGTTGATCATGTTTTGCTCGTGGAAGAGGCTTAGTGAACGGGTCTGCTACATTCAGATCCATATGTATCTTGCAAATTTCTATGTCTCCATCCTTGACTTGTTCACGAATGGAGTTGACGCATCTCTTGATGTGTTTGGTTCTCTTGTGAAATCTAGATTCCTTCGCCAAGGCAATTGCTCTAGTATTGCCAGAAAAGATTTTCATTGGACCCGACGCACTAGGTATTACACCCAGATCGGATATGAACTCTTTCATCCAAACTCCTTAATTTGCTGCTTCCGAAGCAGCTATGTACTCCACTTCACACGTAGATCCCGCCACAATGCTCTGCTTGGAATTGCACCAACTGACAGCTCCACCATTCAATAAATTCGTATACGGTTTGTGACTTAGAGTCATTCGGATCAGTGTCAAAGCTAGCATCGACGTAACCATTTATGACGAGCTCTTTGTCACCTCCATACACGAGAAACATATCCATGGTCCTTTTCAGGCACTTCAAGATGTTCTTGACCGCTGACTAGTGATCCACTCCTAGGTTACTTTGGTACCTCCCTACCAGACTTATGGCAAGGCACACATCAGGTCTAGTACACAGCATACCATACATGATAAAACCTATGGCTGAGGCATAGGGAATGACTTTCATTTTCTCTCTATCTTCTGCAGTGGTCGGGCTTTGAGTCTGACTCAACTTCACACCTTGTAACACAGGCAAGAACGCTTTCTTTGACTGATCCATTTTGAACTTCTTCAAAACTTTGTCAAGGTATGTGCTTTGTGAAAGTCCTATTAAGATTCTTGATCTATCTCTATAGATCTTGATGCGCAATATATAAGTAGCTTCACCGAGGTCTTTCATTGAAAAACTCTTATTCGAGTATCCTTTTATGCTACCCAGAAATTCTATATCATTTCCAATCAACAATATTCATCTACATATAATATCAGAAATGCTACAGAGCTCCCACTCACTTTCTTGTAAATATAGGCTTCACCGAAAGTCTGTATAAAACCATATGCTTTGCTCACCTCATCAAAGTGTATATTCGAACTCCGAGATGCTTGCACCAGTCCGTAGATGGATAGCTGGAGGTTGCACACTTTGTTAGCACCTTTAGGATCGACAAAACCTTCTGGTTGCATCATATACAACTCTTCTTTAAGAAATCCATCGAGGAATGCAGTTTTGACATCCATTTGCCAGATTTCATAATCATAAAATGCGGCAATTGCTAATATGATTCAGACGGACTTAAGAATCACTATGGGTGAGAAGGTCTCATCGTAGTCAACCCCTTGAACTTGTCGAAAACCTTTTGCGACAAGTCAAGCTTTGTAGATAGTAACATTACCATCAGCGTCAGTCTTCTTCTTGAAGATCCATTTATTCTCTATGGCTTTCCGATCATCGGGCAAGTCCACCAAAGTCCACACTTTGTTCTCATACATGGATCCTATCTCAGATTTCATGGCCCCAAGCCATTTATCGGAATCTGGGCTCATCATAGCTTCTTCATAATTCATAGGTTTGCCAAGGTCTAGTAACATGACTTCCAGGATAGGATTACCGTGCCACTCTGGTCCGGAACATGCTCTGTTCGACCTACTAGGTCTAGTAGTAAATTGATCTTAAGTTTCATGATCATCATCATTAACTTCCTCTCTAGTTGGTGTAGGTATCACGGGAATGGTTTTCTATGATATGTTTCTTTCCAAATTGAGAGAAGGTGCAATTACCTCATCAAGTTCTACTTTCCTCCCACTCACTTCTGTCGAGAGAAACTCCTTCTCTAGAAAGGTTCCATTCTTGGCAACAAAGATCTTGCCTTCGGATCTGTGGTAGAAGGTGTACCCAATTGTTTCCTTAGGGTATCCTATGAAGACGCGCTTCTCTGATTTGGGTTCGAGCTTATCAGGCTGAAGCCTTTTGACATAAGTGTCGCAACCCCAAACTTTAAGAAACGACTGCTTAGGTTTCTTGCCAAACCACAGTTCATACGGTGTCGTCTCGATAGATTTAGGCGGTGCCCTATTTAACGTGAATGCAGCTGTCTATAATGCATAACCCCAAAATGATAGTGGTAAATCGATAAGAGACATCATAGATCACACCATTTCTAATAAAGTACGGTTACGATGTTCGGGCACACCATTACGCCGTGGTGTTCCAGGTGGCGTGAGTTGTGAAACAATTCCACATTGTTTTAAATTAAGGACAAACTCGTACTCAAATATTCGCCTCCACGGTCAAATCGTAGAAACTTTATTTTCTTATTACGATGAATCTCCACTTCACTATGAAATTCTTTGAACATTTCAAATGTTTCATATTTGTGTTTCATTAAGTAGATATACCCACATCTGCTCAAACCATCTATGAAGGTCAGAAAATAACGATACCCATCGCGTGCCTCAACACTCATCGGACCACATACATCGGTATGTATTATTTCCAATAAGTCATTAGCTTGCTCCATTGTTCCGGAGAACGAACTTTTAGTCATCTTGCCCATGAGGCATGGTTCGCAAGTATCAAATGATTCATAATCAAGTGATTCCAAAAGTCCATCTGTATGGAGTTTCTTCATGCGCTTTACATGAATATGACCTAAATGGCAGTGCCACAAATATGTTGCACTATCATTATCAACTTTGCATCTTTTGCATCAATAGGATGAACATGTGTATCACTACAATCGAGACTCAACAAGAATAGGCCACCCTTCAAGGGTGCATGACCATAAAAGATATTACTGATATAAATAGAACAACCATTATTCTCTAATTTAAATGAATAACCACCTTGCACTAAACAAGATCCAGATATAATGTTCATGCTCAACTTGGCGCCAAATAACAATTATTCAGGTCTAAAACTAATCCCGAAGGTAGATGTTGAGGTAGCATGCCGATGACAATCACATCGACCTTGGAACCATTCCTGAGGTGCATCGTCACCTCATCCTTAGCCAATCTTAGTTTAATCTGTAGATCCTATTTCAAGTTACAGATATGAGCAACTGAACCAATATCAAATATCCAGGTGCTAATACGAGCATTAGTAAGGTACCCATCAATAACATGTATATCAAATATACCTTTGTTCACTTTGCCATCCTTCTTATCCGCCAAATACTTGGGGAAGTTCCACTTCGAGTGACAAGTCACTTTGCAGTAGAAGTACTCAGTTTTAGGCTTGGGTCCAGCTTTGGCCTTCTTCCCGGGAGTGCCAACGTGCTTGCCATTCTTATTGAAGTTCCCTTTCTTTCCGATTGCCCTTTTTGTTGAAACTAGTGGTCTTGTTAACCATCAACACTTGATGCTCCTTCTTGATTTCTACCTCCGTGGCTTTAAGCATTGCGAAGAGCTTGGGAATTGTTTTGTTCATCCCTTGCATATTATAGTTCATCATGAAGCCTTTTTAGCTTGGTGGCAGTGATGGAAGAACTCTGTCAATGACACAATCAACTAGAAGATCAACTCCCAGCTGAGTCAAGTTATTATCATACCCAAACATTTTGAGTATGTGTTCATTGACAGAATTGTTCTCCTCCATCTTGCAGCTATGCTGGAGACTTCATATCTCTCAACCCGGGCATTTGCTTGAAATATTTACTTCAACTCTTGGAATATCTCATATGCTCCATGACATTCCAAACGTCTTTGAAGTCCCGGTTCAACTATAGACTAGTCATCAGATCGAGCTTTCCAGATGTTCAAAACATCAGCTTCGGCTCCTCCAGCTGGCCTTTAACCTAGCGGTGCATCAAGTACATAACTCTTTTGTGCAGCAATGAGGATAGGCCTCAAGTTACAGACCTAGTCCGTGTAGTTGCAACCATCATCTTTCAAATTAGCTTTCTCTAGGAACGCATTAAAATTCAGGGGAATGGTAGCTGATGACCCACAAGTATAGGGGATCTATCGTAGTCCTTTCGATAAGTAAGAGTGTCGAACCCAACGAGGAGCAGAAGGAAATGACAAGCGGTTTTCAGTAAGGTATTCTCTGCAAGCACTTAAATTGTAGGTAACAGATAGTTTTGTGATAAGATAATTTGTAACGGGTAACAAGCAATGAAAGTAAATAAGGTGCAGCAAGGTGGCCCAATCCTTTTTGTAGCAAAGGACAAGCCTGGACAATTTCTTATAATGAGAAAATCGACCCCGAGGACACATGGGAATTATCGTCAAGCTAATCTCATCACGCTCATATGATTCGCGTTCGTTACTTTGATAATTTGATATGTGGGTGGACCGGTGCTTGGGTACTACCCTTTCTTGGACAAGCATCCCACTTATGATTAACCCCTATTGCAAGCATCCGCAACTACAAAAGAAGTATTAAGGTAAACCTAACCATAGCATGAAACTAGTGGATCCAAATCAACCCCTTACGAAGCAACGCATAAACTAGGTTTTAAGCTTCTGTCACTCTAGCAACCCATCATCTACTTATTACTTCCCAATGCCTTCCTCTAGGCCCAAATAATGGTGAAGTGTCATGTAGTCGACGTTCACATAACACCACTAGAGGAGAGACAACATACATCTCATCAAAATATCGAATGAATACCTAATTCACATGACTACTAATAGCAAGACTTCGCCCATGTCCTCAGGAACAAATGTAACTACTCACAAAGCATATTCATGTTCATGATCAGAGGAGTATTAATATGCATTAAGGATCTGAACATATGATCTTCCACCAAGTAAACCAATTAGCATCAATTACAAGGAGTAATCAACACTACTAGCAACCCACATGTACCAATTTGTGGTTTTGGATACAAGATTGGATACAAGATATGAACTAGGGTTTGAGAGGAGATGGTGCTGGTGAATATGTTGATGGAGATTGACCCCTCTCGATGAGAGGATCGTTGGTGATGACGATGGTGATGGAGGGAAGTTTCCCTGACAGAACAGCTCTGCTGGAGCCCTAGATTGGTTCCGCCTCGTGGTGGCGGAGTTTTGTCCGATGAGCTTGCTTATGATTTTTTCCAGGGTAAAAGCCTTCATATAGTAGAAGATGGGCACCGGAGGGCCACCAGGGGCCCACGAGACAGGGGGCGCGCCCAGTAGGGGTGGGCGCGCCCCCACCCTCGTGGCCAGGGTGTGGGCCCCCTCTGGTACTTTCTTTGCTCAATAATTCTTATTAATTCCAAAAATGACTTCCATGGAGTTTCAGGACTTTTGGAGCTGAGCAGAATAGGTTTCCAATATTTGCTCCATTTCCAGCCAGAATCCCAGCTGCCGGCATTCTCCCTCTTCATGATAAACCTTGTAAAATAAGAGAGAATAGCCATAAGTATTGTGACATAACGTGTTATAACAGCCCATAATGCAATAAATATCGATATAAATGCATGATGCAAAATGGACGTATCAACTCCCCCAAGCTTAGACCTCGCTTGTCCTCAAGCGAAGCCGATATCGGAAAATATGTCCATATATTTAGAGATAGAGGTGTCGATAAAAATAAAATACGGACATGAGGGCATCATGATCATTCTTATAACAACAACATATATATATTTTTGTCATATGATTTCTTATTCTCAAGAAGCAATCTATTCACAATGTCAAGTATGGTTCAGAAACTTCATTGAGAACTAACAAACTATAATCTCAGTCACTAAAGCAATTGCAATTTATCATAACATCGGAAAGAGTCAAGAATAGAGCTTTTCAGCAAGTCCACATACTCAACTTCATATAGTCTTCTACAATTGCTAACACTCATGCAATACTTATGGTTATGGAGTTTTAATCGAACACTGAGAAAGATAGGGGCTTATAATTTCGTCTCCCAACGTATTCACCTTTGGGTGATGTCAACAATAATAGTTCATGCTAACTTACATGCAATTGGATATATATATCAGGATCTTTCCAACACGAGGTGCTTGCCAAAGGATAAAATGAAAAAGGGAAAGGTGAAGATCACCTTGACTCTTGCATAAAGTAAAAGACATAAAGTAAAAGATAGGCCCTTCGCAGAGGGAAGCAGAGGTTGTCATGTGCTTTTAGGGTTGGATGCACAAAATCTTAATGCAAAAGAACGCCACTTTATATTGCCACTTGTGATATGAACCTTTATTATGCAGTCCGTCGCTTTTATTACTTCCATATCACACGATCGTATAAAGCTTATTTTCTCCACACTAATAAATCATACATATTTAGAGAGCAATTTTTATTGCTTGCAAACTTACTTGAAGGATCTTACTCAGTCCATAGGTAGGTATGGTGGACTCTCATGGCAAAACTGGGTTTATGGATAATTGCAAGCACAAGTAGAATCTCTACTTGGTGCAAGGAATTTGGCTAGCATGAGGGGGAAAGGCAAGCTCAACATGTTGGACGATCCATGACAATATACTTTAACTGAGATGTGAGAAAACATAAACGATTATGTTGTCTTCCTTGTCCAACATAAACTCTTTAGCATGTCATACTTTAATGAGTGCTCGCAATTATAAAAGATGTCCAAGATAGTATATTTATATGTGAAAACCTCTCTTTCTTTATTACTTCCTATTAATTGCAACGATGACCAAAACTATGTTTGTCAACTCTCAACAACTTTTATGCCTCATACTCTTTATGTGTGAAGTCATTACTATCCATAAGATCACTATGAACACTTTTATTTCTTTTTTATTCTTTCTATTTTCTCAAGATCATAGCAAAGCTCTTGACTCAACACTAATCTTTATTATATAGCTCACGGACTCGATTACATAGAGGGATCACAAAGCAAAACTCAAAACTAATTCAAACCAAAACTTTATTCTACTAGATCTAGATATTACCAAAGGGATCGAACTAAGTAAAATGGTAAAGATAGGAGTGTGATGGTGATACGATACCGGGGCACCTCCCCCAAGCTTGGCAGTTGCCAAGGGGAGTGCCCGTACCCATGTGATTATGTCCTCGGAGGTGGTGAATAAGGAGTTGTTGATGATGTAGGCTTGCCGTCCGTCTTCCAAGGCATATGCTCACCATCATAGAAGGATGATCGAGTCTCCGGGATCCTCAAACCTGCAGTCAAACTCATCCTCTTGAATCTATATTCATACTCACAGTTTTGGTTTTGCAGGTCATAGATCTGGGATTGGAGGTGCTCGATTTTCTCATGAAGCTTGAAGATGGTCTCCCCAATGTTCTTGGCATCCAGCTTGTGGTTGTTGGTGAACTCCGCGATCATCATCTGGTTGGCATTGAGTCCGCGCTCCACCATCCCTTGGCACTTGAAAACTTGTTGTCCCATAGCTTCGAGCTTTGTCTCCACGCTTCCGGTACGCCTTGGTCCCTCCACATCGCGGATGTGCAGCACCCGCTCACGCATCTCAATGGTTTGAGGGTGTTGCAGAACTCCGCGAGATAGGGGTTGATAACCCTCTCGAAAAACTTGTCCTTGGGAGAGCTTGGAGACGTCATGGTGCTCTAGATCTGTCAGAAAAATAGCTTGAAACGAAAACAGAAGATTTTTGCGTGATATGGTGGTCAAAACCTTCGAGAGATTATATAATAAATTTTTACAGAGCAAGAGAAGAATTGTGCAAAAAAACAGAGTCCGGGAGGCACACGAGGTGCCCACGAGGCAGGGGCGCGCCCAGTAAGGGTGGGTGAGGGAGTCCTGGATTAGGGGGTATCCGGACAGCCGGACTATATACATCATCCGAACTATTGAAGCGTGAAGATAGAAGACTCAAGACTTCGGCCCGTGTCCGGATGGGACTCTCCTTGGCGTGGAAGGCAAGCTTGGCGATCCGGATATTGTGTTTCCTTCCTTGTAACTGACTCCATGTAAACCCTAGCCCTCTCCGGTGTCTATATAAACCGGAGAGGTTGGTCCTTAGAAGGCCGATCACAATTACAATCATACCATCATAGGCTAGCTCTTAGGGTTTAGCCTCTATGATCTCGTGGTAGATCTACTCTTGTACTACCCATATCATCAATATTAATCAAGCAGGAAGTAGGGTTTTACCTCCATTGAGAGGGCCCGAACCTGGGTAAACATCTGTGTCCCTTGCTTCCTGTTACCATCAACCTTGACGCACATATCAGGACCCCCTACCCGAGATCCGCCGGTTTTGACACTGACAGTGGGCGTGCCCTCCGCCCTCGTGGAGGCCTCGTGTCCTTCCCGGACTACTTCTTATTTCCCTAAATTCTTAAATATTCCAAAATGGAGAAAAAATGCTATTAGATTTGTTTTGGAGTCGGTTTACTTACCGTACCACATACCTATTCCTTTTTGGAGTCTGAAATGTTCCGAAAAGTGTCCCTTATGTATTCCTCCGGGGTTATGGTTTCAATAATATTAGTTTCCACATTTATAGGATTACCTGAGATATAATGTTTGATGCTTTGACCGTTCACCACCTTCGGATTTGTGCCTTCGAAGTTGTTTATTTTTATGGCACCGGAGCGATAGACCTCCTCGATAACGTAAGGACCTTCCCATTTAGAGAGAAGTTTTCCTGCAAAAAATCTTAACTGAGAGTTGAATAGCAACACATAATCACCTACGTTAAACTCACGCTTTTGTATTCTTTTGTCATGCCATCTTTTAACATTTTCTTTGAACAACTTGGCATTCTCATAGGCTTGGGTTCTCCATTCATCGAGTGAGCTAATATAAAATAACCTTTTCTCATCGGCAAGTTTGAAGTCATAGTTGAGCTCTTTAATAGCCCAATATGCTTTATGTTCAAGTTCGAGAGGTAAGTGACATGCTTTTCCATAGACCATCTTATACGGAGACATACCCATAGGATTTTTATATGCAGTTCTATAGGCCCATAATGCATCATCAAGTTTCTTGGACCAATTATTTCTAGATCTATTGACGGTCTTTTGCAAAATTAATTTGAGCTCTCTATTACTCAACTCTACTTGACCGCTAGACTGTGGGTGATAAGGAGATGCAATTCTATGATTAACATCATACTTAGCAAGCATTTTACGAAAAGCTCCATGAATAAAATGTGAACCACCCTCAGTCATGAGATATCTAGGGACTCCAAACCTCAGAAAAATAACTTCTTTAAGCATCTTAATAGAGGTGTTATGATCAGCACTACTAGTTGGAATAGCTTCTATCCACTTAGTAACGTAATCAACAACAACTAGAGTATGTGTGTATCCATTAGAGGCAGGAAAAGGTCCCATATAATCAAAGCCCCAAACATCAAATGGTTCAATAACAAGAGAATAATTCATAGGCATTTCTTGACGTCTACCAATATTACCAATTCTTTGACATTCGTCACAAGACAAGACGAACTTACGGGCATCTTTGAAGAGAGTAGGCTAATAAAAACCGGATTGCAATACCTTATGTGCAGTTCTATCTCCAGCGTGGTGTCCTCCATATGGTTCAGAGTGACACTTGCGTAGGATTTGTTCCTGTTCATGCTCAGGTACACAACGTCTAATAACACCATCTACTCCTTCTTTATAAAGGTGCGGGTCATCCCAGAAGTAATGTCTTAAATCATAAAAGAACTTTTTCTTTTGCTGGTATGTGAAACTAGGTGGTATAAATTTAGCAACAATGTAATTAGCATAATCAGCATACCATGGAGCAGTACGAGAAGCATTAATGACCGCTAATTGTTCATCAGGAAATCTATTATCAAAAGGTAGTGGGTCATCAAGAACATTCACTAACCTAGACAAGTTGTCTGCAACGGGTTCTCAGCTCCCTTTCTATCAATAATATGCAAATCAAATTCTTGGAGCAAGAGAACCCATCTAATAAGTCTAGGTTTAGCATCTTTCTTTTCCATAAGATATTTAATGGCAGCATGATCAGTGTGAATAGTAACTTTAGAATCAACAATATAAGGTCTGAACTTATCTCAAGCAAATACAATTGCTAAGAATTCTTTTTCAGTAGTAGCATAATTCCTCTGGGCAGTATCAAGAGTTTTACTAGCATACTAGATAACATTTAATTTCTTATCAACTCTTTGCCCTAGAACAGCACCTATAGCATAATCACTAGCATCGCACATAATTTCAAAGGGCAAATTCCAATCAGGTGGCTGAACAATAGGTGCAGTGATCAAAGCTTTCTTAAGTATTTCAAATGCTTCTACACAATCATCATCAAAGACAAAAGGAAAATCTTTTTGCAATAAATTAGTCAGAGACCTAGAGATTTTAGAAAAGTCCTTAATGAACCTCCTATAAAAACCAGCATGACCAACGGAACTTCTTATACCTTTAATGTCCTTGGGACATGGCATCTTTTCAATAGCATCAACTTTAGCTTTATCAACTTCAATACCTCTTTCAGAAATTTTATGCCCCAAGACAATGCCTTCATTAACCATAAAGTGACACTTTTCCCAACTCAAGATGAGACTAGTGTCTTCACATCTCTGCAAAACTCGATCAAGGTTGCTCAAGCAATCATCAAAAGAGGATCCATAAATGGAAAAGTCATCCATGAATACCTCACAAATCTTTTCACAAAAGTCAGAGAATATAGCCATCATGCATATTTGAAAGGTAGCAGGTGCATTACATAAACCAAAAGGCATACGTCTATAAGCAAAAGTACCGAAAGGGCAAGTAAAAGTAGTTTTTGATTGATTGTCCGCTGACACATGTATTTGAGAGAAACCAGAATAACCATCTAGAAAGCAAAAATGTGTATGTTTGGATAGTCTTTCTAGCATTTGATCAATAAATGGTAAGGGGTAATGATCTTTCTTAGTAGCTTTATTTAATTTACGGAAATCAATTACCATCCTATAACCTGTAATAATTCTTTGCGGAATCAATTCATCTTTATCATTAGGAACGACAGTAATACCTCCCTTCTTAGGGACGCAATGGACATGACTTACCCAATCACTATCAGCAACTGGATAAATTATAACTGCCTAAAGGAGCTTTAGTATCTCCTTTCTTACCACTTCTTTCATCTTAGGATTTAACCGTCGTTGATGATCTCTAACTGGTTGGAGCCTTCATCCAATTTAATTTTGTGTTGGCATAGAGTGGGACTAATGCACCTTAAGATCATCCAGAGTATATCCAATAGCAGCACGGTGCTTCTTCAGAGTTTTCAATAATCTTTCCTCCTCCTGCTCTGAAAGGTTAGCACTAATAATAATAGGATATGTCTTCTTTTCATCAAGATAAGCATATTTAAGATTATGAGGTAAAGGTTTAAGCTCAAACACGGGATCACCCTTGGGTGGAGGAGGATCCCCTAGGATTTAAACAGGCAAGTTGTGTTTTAGAATAGGGCCCTGTTGAAAGAATACTTCATCTATTTCCCTTCTTTC
Organism: Triticum dicoccoides; assembly: GCF_002162155.2. NCBI lineage: Eukaryota > Viridiplantae > Streptophyta > Magnoliopsida > Poales > Poaceae > Triticum > Triticum dicoccoides. Next base: position 297,473,427 of record NC_041381.1, read on the forward strand.
ATTCATAAACATATCATTTTCATGGTCTAGAAAATATTGTTCTAACTGATCAGTAGGAGGCACGGCAATAGAAGCAAGACCAATAATTTCATCCTTACTAGGTAATTCTTTATCATGGGGTTGTCTACTAAACTTAGCAAAATTAAACTCATGAGACATATCCCCTAAGCCAATTGTAACAACATCCTTTTTGCAATCAATCCTAGCATTGACAGTATTCAGGAAGGGTCTACCAAATATAATGGGACAAAAGCTATGTTGTGGGGAACCAAGAACAAGAAAATCAACAGGGTATTTAACTTTCCCACACAAGACTTCAACATCTCTAACAATCCCAAATGGTGTAGTAATATCTCTATTGGCAAGCTTAATTGTAACATCAATATCTTCCAACTCAGCGGGTGCAATATCATGCATAATTTCTTCATATAAGGAAAAAGGTATTGCACTAGCACTAGCACCCATATCACATAAGCCATGATAACAATGATCTCCTATTTTAATAGAAATAGCAGGCATGCCTACAATAGGTCTATGTATCTTAGCATCGGCTTTAGCAATATTAGCAGCTTCCTCACAGAAATAAATAACATGCCCATCAATATTATCAGCAAAGAGATATTTAACCATAGAAATGCTAGGTTCAACTTTAATTTGCTCAGGAGGTGTATATGTTCTAGTATTACTCTTACGAACCACAGTTGAAGCTTTAGCATGATCCTTTATTCTAACAGGGAAAGGTGGTTTCTCAACATAGGTAGTAGGAACAATATGATCATTATAAGTGATAGTCTTTTCTTCAACTGTAACAGGTGCAACAACTTTTACTTCAATGGGTGGATTATATTTAAACCACTTCTCCTTAGGGAGGTCAACGTGAGTAGCAAAAGATTCACAGAAAGAAGCTACTATCTCAGAGTCAAGTCCATATTTAGCGCTAAATCCACGAAAAGCATTAGTATCCATAAAAGATTTAACACAATCAAACTTAGGTGTCATACCTAACTCCTTACCATCGTTGGAACCCCAATCTTCAGATTTCCGTTTAATTCTTTCTAGTAAATCCCACTTGAATTCAGTAGTCTTCAGCTTATAAGAACCAACACAGGAAGTATCAAGCATGGTGCGATCATTAAGAGAAAGACGAGCATAAATTTTTTGAATAATCATTTCTCTTGAGAGCTCATGATTGGGGCATCAATATAACATTGACTTAAGCCTCCCCCAAGCTTGAGCAATGCTTTCTCCTTCGCGAGGCCAAAAATTATAGATGTAATTACGATCATGATGAACAAGATGCATATGATAGAACTTCTGGTGAAATTCCAATTTCAATCGTTTATAATTCCAAGATCCCGTATCATCACATAGCCTATACCATGTCAATGCGTCTCCCTTCAAAGATAAAGGGAAGACCTTCCTCTTAACAACATCATCGGGTATACCTGCAAGCTTAAATAATCCACAAACTTCACCCACATAGATAAGGTGTAAATCGGGATGCAATGTTCCATCTCCTGCGAAGGGATTAGCTAGCAATTTCTCTATCATACCTGAAGGAATTTCAAAGTAAACATTTTCAGTAGGTTTAGTAGGTTGAGGAGCAACTCTTTGCTCTACTGCTCGGGTGAAGATGCCCTGAACAAGCCCCTCAAAGGATTAGCTTCCATAGTAACAAGTGACAGAAAATTTGAGCACACTATATAAATCTTTTCTTACCAAGTTCCACTCACCAAAGGCACTTCACTCCCCGGCAACAGCGCCAGAAAAGAGTCTTGATGACCCACAAGTATAGGGGATCTATCGTAGTCCTTTCGATAAGTAAGAGTGTCAAGCCCAACAAGGAGCAGAAGGAAATGACAAGAGGTTTTCAGTAAGGTATTCTCTGTAAGCACTGAAATTGTAGGTAACAGATAGTTTTGTGATAAGATAATGTGTAACGGGTAACAAGCAATGAAAGAAAATAAGGTTCAGCAAGGTGGCCCAATCCTTTTTGTAGCAAAGGACAAGCCTGGACAATTTCTTATAATGAGAAAATCGACCCCAAGGACACATGGGAATTATCGTCAAGCTAATTTCATCACGCTCATATGATTCGCGTTCGTTACTTTGATAATTTGATGTGGGTGGACCGGTGCTTGGGTACTGCCCTTTCTTGGACAAGCATCCCACTTATGATTAACCCCTATTGCAAGCATTCGCAACTACAAAAGAAGTATTAAGGTAAACCTAACCATAGCATGAAACTAGTGGATCCAACTCAGCCCCTTACGAAGCAACACATAAACTAGGGTTTAAGCTTCTGTCACTCTAGTAACCCATCATCTACTTATTACTTCCCAATGCCTTCCTCTAGGCCCAAATAATGGTGAAGTGCCATGTAGTCGACGTTCACATAACACCACTAGAGGAGAGACAACATACATCATATCAAAATATCGAACGAATACCAAATTCACATGACTACTAATAGCAAGACTTCACCCATGTCCTCAGGAACAAATGTAACTACTCACAAAGCATATTCATGTTCATGATCAAAGGAGTATTAATATGCATTAAGGATCTGAACATATGATCTTCCACCAAATAAACCAATTAGCATCAACTACAAGGAGTAATCAACACTACTAGCAACCCACAGGATTGGATACAAGAGATGAACTAGGGTTTGAGAGGAGATGGTGCTGGTGAAGATGTTGATGGAGACTGACCCCCTCTCGATGAGAGGATCATTGGTGATGATTTCCCCCTCCCAGAGGGAAGTTTCCCCAGCAGAACAGCTCCGCCGGGGCCCTAGATTGGTTCCGCCAAGGTTCCGCCGTTTCATCCAATGAGCTTGCTTATGACTTTGTTTTTTCCAGGGTAAAAGCCTTTATATAGCAGAAGATGGGCACTGGAGGGCCACCAGGGGGCCCACGAGAAAGGGGGCGCGCCCAGTAGGGGTGGGCGCCCCCCCACCCTCGTGGCCAGGGTGTGGGCCCCCTCTGGTACTTTCTTTGCTCAATAATTCTTATTAATTCCAAAAATGACTTCCGTGGACTTTGTGGACTTTTGGAGCTGTGCAGAATAGGTTTCCAATATTTGCTCCTTTTCCAGCCAGAATCCTAGCTGCCGGCATTCTCCCTCTTCATGATAAACCTTGTAAAATAAGAGAGAATAGCCATAAGTATTGTGACATAACGTGTGATAGTAGCCCATAATGCAATAAATATCGATATAAAAGCATGATGCAAAATGGACGTATCAGTAGCTCGGGCCATTGATCTACAACATAAATATGTAAAACTATAAGACTAAGTTCATGATAAATTAAGTTCAATTAATCAAATTACTTAAGAACTCCCACCTAAATAGAAAACCCTCAAGTAATCTAAGTGATGCGTGATCCAAATCAACTAACCCATGTCCGATCATCACGTGAGATGGGGTAGTCATCAATGGTGAACATCTCTATGTTGATCATATCTACTAAATGATTCACATTCGACCTTTCGGTCTCTAGTGTTCTGAAACCATGTCTGTACATGCTAGGATCGTCAAGTTTAACCCAAGTATTCTACATGTGCAAAACTGTCTTACACCCATTGTATGTGAACGTAGAGTCTATCACACCCGATCATCGCGTGGTGTCTCGAAACGACGAACTGTAGCAACGGTGCATACTCAGGGAGAACACTTTTACCTTGAAATTTAGTGAAGGGGGCATCTTATAATGCTACTGCCGTACTAAGCAAGATGCGTAAAAGATAAACATCACATGCAATCAAAATATGTGACATGATATGTCCATCATCATCTCGTGCTTTTGATCTCCATCGTCATCGGCTTGACCCCTTGATCTCCATCATTGCGTCGTGGTCATCTCGCCAACTATTGATTCTATAACTATCGCTAACGCATAGTGATAAAGTAAAGCAATTACATGGCGTTTGCATTTCATACAATAAAGAGACAACCATAAGGCTCATGTCGGTTGCCGATAACTTACAAAACATGATCATCTCATACAATGATGTTTATCACATCATGTCTTGACCATATCACATCACAACATGCCCTGCAAAAACAAGTTAGACGTCCTCTACTTTGTTGTTGCAAGTTTTACGTGGCTGCTACGGGCTTCTAGCAAGAACCGTTCTTACCTATGGCAAAAACCACAACAGTGATTCGTCAAGTTTGTTGTTTTAACCTTCTTCAAGGACCGGCTGTAGTCAAATTTGATTCAACTAAAGTAGGATAAACAGACACCCGCCAGCCACCTTTATGCAAAACTAGTTGCATGTTAGTCGGTGGAACCGGTCTCGTGTGCGTGGACATGTAAGGTTGGTCCGGGCCGCTTCATCCCACAATACCGCCGAATCAAAATAAGACATTGGTGGTAAGCAGTATGACTTATCACCGCCCACAACTCTTTGTATTCTACTCATGCATATCATCTACGCATAGACCTGTCTCATGATGCCACTGTTGGGAAACGTTGCATGGAAAACAAAAAAAATCTACGCACACGCAATGATCTATCTATGGAGATGCATAGCAACGAGGGGGAGACTGTGTCTACGTACCCTCGTAGACCGTAAGCGGAAGTGTTTCGCAACGCGGTTGATGTAGTCGAACTTCTTCGTGCTTCAACCGATGAAGTATCGAACGCACTGCACCTCCGCGTTCTGCACACGTTCAACTCGGTGACATCCCTCGCCTTCTTGGTACAGCAAGACATCGAGGTAGTAGATTAGTTCCGTAAGCACGACGACATTGTGACAGTGATGGTGAAGTGATCTCCTCGGGGCTTTGCCTAAGCACTACACAAATATGACTGAGGGTGTAAACAGTGGAGAAGGGCACCGCACACGGCTAACAATTGATCTTGGGTATGCTAGGCGCCCCCTCCCACATATATATAGGTGGGAGAGGGAGGGGAGGCAGCCTCGCGCACCACATACATGGCCGGCCGGCCCTAGGGATCCAGCCCTGGCCGCGCCCCCTGCCATGTATTCCCAAGGGGGAAGGAAAGAGGATGGAGGGGAAGGAAGTGGCGCAAATCCTATATGGCGCCCTTGGCGCCGACGTAGGCTTAATGATACAGGGCGCACACCCCCTTGTCCACGGTGGGCCGGCCCACAATCCTTTTTTTTGTTTTGAAGACGCAAAAAAGACTGCGTGCAAGTAACGTGATTCAAACATGTGATCACCTGGTCCAACGTTCGCTACCTTAACCAAACAGCCACCTGCGCAGGACGTGTTTAGTTGTAGGTTTATCCTCCTTTTCTTCCTTCATTTTTGCTAGAAAGGTTTTCCTTTTTTTCAATTTTTTTCATTTTCCATTTTACCTTTTTTGTCAAACATTATTTTATACTACAGGAATTTTCATTTCAAATTCATGATGTTTTTCTAATTTGAAGAAATTTTGGTTCAATTTCGATGAACTTTTATCGAATTCGATGACTTCTTTACAAGTTCGATGAACTTTTTTTTACAAATTCGATGAACTTTTTTCAAATACGATGAACCTTTTTCTAACCGATGAACTTTTTTCAATTTCTATGAACTCTTTTCAAAACCACTGAACTTCTTTTCAAATCCAATGAACTTTTCGAAATTGATGAACTTTTTTCAAAACAGATGATTTTTGTTCAAACTCGATGAGCTCTTTTACAAGTTCGAAGAACTTTTTTAAATACGATGAACTTTTTTCTAATCCGATGAACTTTTCTCAAATTCGATGAACTTTTTTCCAAACCAATGAACTTCCTTTCAAATCCGATGAACATTTTTTCAAATTGATGAACTTTTTTCAAATCGGATGAACTTTGTTTTTCAAATTCACTGAACTTTTTGAAATTTGTTAATTTTTTTGTTCAAATTAGCGATTTTTTTGGAAATTCATGTACATTTTTGAATTCATGATTTTTTTGACCTTTTGCGAATTTTCTTCGTCTTATTCTCAATTTAACATTTGTGGAGAATTTAGTATTCAACTCATGCTGAACATTAGTTCTTTATTCTTTCAATGATTCTAATCTTATTTTGTTAATTATTATTCAAACAGTAGTAATTAATTAGATCAATAAAAAAACTACACGCCAAAAAATTCCTCAACCAGCCAAACCAAACTTTACTACTTTCTTTACTACTATGAGCGAACAGAAAGAAATAGTTAAAAACAACGAGCAAACACACACAAACCAGCAAAATAGTCTTTTTTAGGGGAACCAGTGAAACAGCTAGTAGGCAACCAACGAACCAGCGAAATAGCTAGTCCTAGTAGGCAACAAGCACGAACCAACGAACACAAAGAAACAACTAGAAAGAATGAGCGGGCTTCCTACAATGCAGCCCATGAAGGAAGCGCGTAGGCACCCAAACACCTTACGGACGCCAAAGGTGTTGATGAGGAGGTCTCAGGAAGTGGGAATCCTAGTCCACACTTTCCTTTCCCTTCCCCCTTTCCTTCTCCTCCTTAGGCCGGCCTGCTATGGGGGCGCACTAGCCCTTTGTGGCTGGTGCATTTCCTCTCTTGCCCCATAAGGCCCATATCTTTGCCGGGGGTGCCCGAAACTCCTTTGCGGTGACCCGATAAGTACCCGGTACCCTCCGAAACACTTTTGTTGTCCGAATACGATCGTCCTATATATCAACCTTTACCTCTCAATCATTTCGAGACTCCTCTTCATGTCCGTGATCTCATCCGAGACTCTGAACAACATTTGGTCACCAAATCACATAACTCATACTCCCTCCGTTCGAAAATATAGTGCACCCACGCTTCCCAAGGTCCAACTTTGACCATAAATTTAACCAATGAAACCAACTGCGGTAGGAGAAAAATTTATATAATTGAAAAGTTCTTTTGAATACGAATTCACTGTTATAACTTTTTCTCCCACCGCAGCCGGTCTCATTGGTTAAATTGATGGTCAAAGTTGAAGCACGGGAATAGAGGAAGCACTATATTTTGGAACGGGGGGAATATAACACTATATCGTCAACAAACATTAAGCGTGCGGATCCTACGGGTTCGAGAACTATGCAGACATGACAGAGACACCTCTCCGGTTAATAACCAATAGAGGAACCTGGATGCCCATATTGGCTCCTACATATTCGACGAAGATCTTTATCGGTCGAACCTTTATGACAACATATGTAATTCCCTTTGTCCATCGGTATGTTACTTGCCCGAGATTCGATCGTCGGTATCTTCATACCTAGTTTAATATCGTTACCGGCAAGTCTCTTTACTCGTTCCGTAATACATCACCTCATGACTAACTCCTTAGTCGTTTGCTTGCAATCTTATGATGTGTATTACCGAGAGGGCCCAGAGATACCTCTCCGTTACTCGGAGTGACAAATCCTAATCTCGATCTATGCTAACAAACACCTTTGGAGATACCTGTAGAGCATCTTTATGATCACCCAGTTATGTTGTGACGTTTGGTAGCACACAAGGTATTCCTTCGGTATCCGGGAGTTGCATAATCTCATAGTCGAAGGAATATGTATTTGACATCAAGAAAGCAATAGCAATAAAACTGAACGATCATTATGCTAAGCTAATGGCTGGGTCTTGTCCATCACATCATTCTCCTAATGATGTGATCCCGTTATCAAATGACAACACATGTCCATGGTTAGGAAACCTTAACCATCTTTGATCAACGAGCTAGTCTAGTAGAGGCTTACTAGGGACGCGGTGTTTGTTTATGTATTCACACATGTATTTAAGTTTTTGATCAATACAATTCTAGCATGAATAATAAACCTTTATCATGAATAAGGAAATATAAAATAACTACTTTATTATTGCCTCTAGGGCATATTTCCTTCAAAATCGAACCATCGTCATCACCAACGATACTCTCATTGAGAGGGGGTCAATCTCCATCAACATCTCACCAACACCATCTTCTCTCAAACCCTAGTTCATCTCTTATATCCAATCTTTGTCTCCGAACCTCAGATTGGTACCTGTAGGTTGCTAGTAGTGTTGATTACTCCTTGTAGTTGATGCTAGTTGGTTTATTTGGTGGAAGATCATATGTTCAGATCCTTGATGCTATTAAACACTCCTCTGATTATGAACATGAATATGCTTTGTGAGTAGTTACGTTTCTTCCTGAGGACATGGGAGAAGTCTTGTTATAAGTAATCATGTGAATTTGGTATTCGTTTGATATTTTGATGAGATGCATGTTGTCTTTCCTCCAGTGGTGTTATGTGAACATCGACTACATGACACTTCACCATGATTTGGGCTTAGGGTAGGCATTGGGAAGTAATAAGTAGATGATGGGTTGCTAGAGTGACATAAGCTTACACCCTAGTTTATGTGTTGCTTCGTAAGGGGCTGATTTCATGTTATGGCTAGATTTATCTTAATTCTTCTTTCATAGTTGCAGATGCTTGCAAGAGGGGTTAATCATAAGTGGGAGGATTGTCCAAGTAAGGACAACACCCAAGCACGGGTCCACCCACATATCAAATTATCAAAGTAACAAACGCGAATCATATGAGCATGATGAAAACTAGCTTGACAATTATTCCCATGTGTCCTCGGGAGCGCTTTTCTTTATATAAGAGTTCATCCAGGATTGTCCTTTACTACAAAAAGCATTGGTCCACCTTGCTGCACTTTTGTTACACTCGTTACTTTTTACCCATTACGAATTATCTTATCACAAAACTATCTATTACCGATAAATTCAGTGCCTGCAGAAAATACCTTGCTGAAAACCATTTGTCATTTCCTTCTACTACTCGTTGGGTTCGACACTCTTACTTATCGAAAGGACTACGGTAGATCCCCTATACTTGTGGGTCATCAGTATCTTGCAAACCAGCTCATGTTTTGGGGCTTGCCAGTGCAGTTCATTTCCCGAGAGTCTCGTAACGTCATCTCGTCGATTTGTGTTACAAACTTTCTTTCCAGGCATGTTGAGTCTGAGATATCCTGCCACCAACCAGTTTTGAAGCTTAGGCAGATATGATGGTTGGAGCTTTCTAAAGATCTATGATGTAGGTTTTTGCAAGGTTGATGTTTTGGATGACACACCTAGCCGGTAGATCTATTATTGTAATATCTTGATTGAGTAAGTTGACCATCTTCTCCATGAGGATTGTATGTTTTATTTTGAAAGTTGTTCCTTATGGATCCTTTATGTTCACGAAGTCCGGCCTTTACTTGATGTTCTAGATACCAAACAGTACCTATAATTAGGTTAAGCTAGTACATCAAGGAGAATATTAGAAGTGCAGAGCTAAATGTCTCTCGGTCGATCATCCAGGTTTTGTTCCTTGGCATTGCTAAGGTGAAATATGAGAAAGGGTTGTCTTCCTTTGCATCTGCATTCTCCATCATTGTTTATCATGGTAGTATGGTGTGTTGCCAGGATCCTTGGCACTGATGTTGGTAGAAACCCTGATGAATATGGAAATGCTCAAGTTCTTGGGAGGACGCTCGGACACTAGGTTATATCCTCGGTATCAATTGGAATGTGCTTTTATGTTTGCCGATTTTTCTATAACATTAGTTTCCCATCCAAGCTAAGTATGCCATTCCTCTGAATTCCTTCAAACGATCATTGTGAATTGCCTTAGCCTGGTATGAAGAATTTCAATGATCCCCGAGGGAGTCCTAGATTAGGGGGTGTCCGGATGGCCGGACTATGACCTTTGGCCGGACTCCCGGACTATGAAGATACAAGATTGAAGACTCTGTCCCGTGTCCAGATGGGACTTTCCTTGGCGTGGAAGGCAAGCTTGGCGATACGATATGAAGGTCCCCTCCCATTGTAACCGACTCTGTGTAACCCTAGCCCTCTCCGGTGTCTATATAAACCAGAGAGTTTTAGTCCGTAGGACGAACAACAATCATACCATAGGCTAGCTTCTAGGGTTTAGCCTCTCTGATCTCGTGGTAGATCCACTCTTGTACTACCCATATCATCAATATTAATCAAGCAGGAGTAGGGTCTTACCTCCATCGAGAGGGCCCGAACCTGGGTAAAAACATCGTGTCCCTTGTCTCCTGTTACCATCCGCCTAGACGCACAGTTCGGGACCCCCTACCCGAGATCCGTCGGTTTTGACACCGACAATCCCTATATCAAAGGTAATTCCTTTTGCCACTTAAGGGAATAATTCTACAAGTCACCCCCTAACGTGTCCCGTAACAGTGTCAAGGGCAACTTAACTCCTCGGTACCTTGAAATGCATCCACCATCTTCCTAAGCATGGTTGTTGCCTACCAAATTGAACCTTTGTCATATGTTTCTTTCCATCCCTCTTGATGTGTTTTGGCCATCTCAACTCAAGAGATGTTTTACGTTTAAAACCGTGAGTTGGTCTTGAGTTGTGTGATCTTCAAGAAGATTGATTCGTGTAGAGTTTCTTTCTGTCGTCATCGTGTTGGATGAAGATCTCAGAAGCAGAGCCGTCAAGATCAATATGAGGCAATGAATCAACATCTTCGAGAAGGGCGGTTGGATCGAGAAGATTGTGATAGTTTTGTGACCCCTTTTCCTCTTACCTCACGTCTTGAGTCTCGGGACAAGATTCTTGTTTAGTGGGGGAGAGTTGTCACAACCCTACATTAGTCATTGCTTGCCATTGCATAATCATTCATGCATCATGTTAAATTCAATTAAACTTGAAATGTGGATTGATCAAACCCTAGCACCCCTCTGAAGAACTAGGATCAATTGAAAATATTTTCAATGAACCCAAAATGCCCTTAAGAAAAGTTCATCATTTTTGAAATTGGTGGAAACCTCTGCCAAAAATGGTGCACATTTTCTAGGTCATATCTAGATTTTCTAATTAAATCATGAAGTATTTGAATTTGGGCATTTAATTGCTATAAATATTTTAAATGCTCAAATAATTCTGAAACTTATTGAGGGATGTTGAAAATATTTCAAAAGTGCCCACGAATATTTTTAGGAGTTATAACATTTATTTGGTATTAAAACTAAATCAAAAACAAACTACAAAATTAGAAAACAAAAACAAAAATAGAAATAGAAAAGGTTAGAAACTGACCTGGCTTACCTGTCCAGCCCCGCGGGCCCAACCCAGCCGCGCATCATCCTCAAACTCCTGCTAGTGGACAGGAGGGCGTGTGCCCGCCGCGTGCGCACACATGCGTGACACCTCCACCATGTTCGCCCGCCTCCTCGATGGCCGGGGCGCCTCTGGCATCGCCACGCACCCCCTGGTCTCTCTCTCACTCTTCCCGTGCTCCTCTCCCCTTTGCTCTCTCCCCCCAGTGCACTCAAGCGCTGGCGTCACCACAGCCGCGGCAACCGCCACTGCCCCACCCCGCCATCATGTCCAACAGCTCTGCCTCGTCCCCCTCTTCCTCCCCACCAAGCCGTGCTGGACGCCCTAGAATGCCTCAATGCCACCTTCTTCAGCCTCCGGACACTGGAGACCCCCCTCACTGCACTGCTTGCCCTGGTGCTTCCCCGAGCTCGCCGACCTGCCCAACGTGCTCACTGTGAGAACATGATCCTAACCCATGCATTACTCTCCTCATTCGCATGCCGTAGACACTTATTCACTGGCAATCGAGAGCCACCGCCGCCTGACCTCAACACTGACGTGGTTCTTGTGACCTTTTGGTCCCGGGAGTGTGTCCGTCGTGCTCACCGCACCACGTAGAAGTTGTAGGTGCTACGCCTACATTGCCACGTCCACTGTAGCTTCGATCCCGAGCTCGCCCGAGTTCCAGCCGCCGCAGCCGAGCTCGCCGATGATGTTTGCGGCCATCCCAACTTGCCTTGCTTGCCGTGTTGGAAGCACCCGAGCCTGGGCTACGCATAGGTGCCCTCCGCCACGAGTTTGGTCACCTAAGGCGGATTTCCACCGCACTCCACCATGTTCAGCCTCGATGGTGGTTAATTGCCGGTTGTTTAACTTATTTAAATGGGGGTTTGACCTCCCCTGGGTAGCTGACGCATGGGACTAGCCCTGCGTAATTTCGGATTTGTTGGGGATATAACTCCTAGGTATGACCCGCCCAAAAGGGGCCGGGTCATGCCATTGATGGCTCATTATGAAGAAGTTCAAGGAAGCCCAAGGCGTGAAGATGGCGACTCATGGAGGCAGGCCTGAATAAGGCCCAAAACCGGGGCCCATGAGCCGATGTATGATAACTTGTATTGTAAGGCAAGGATTAGTTACAAACCTAGCCGCTCACGATGTGTGAGCCGGCCGGGACTCTGTAAGCCGCCTGGCCTCAACCTGTATATAAAGGTGAGATCCGGCGGCAGGTTAACTCAAGAAACAAGGAATCAAAAGCTAGGTCAAGCGTATTTGCTCCCTGGTAATCGAAACCCAAGCAATACAACATAAAGCAGGGGTAGGCTTTTACCTCCATCGTAAGGGGCCGAACCTGGGTAACTCTTTGTTACCTTTGTCCCCTTCAACCCCTTCAAGCTAACCTAGGTGTGATGGCTCCACACCTAAGTCCTTTTACTAGGACATCTGTCACGACAAAACCATGACAGTTGGTTTCTATCGTGGGGCCAGAGCGCGGTAGTTTCGAGTTCTTGAAGGGCAGCTTCTCAGGGATCAAGGGATACGTCGTGGGCCGGATGACCAAGAGCCGCCGCGGCAAGATATACATCAACGACTCTGGCTGGGGTCCCCATGCCGATTCTATTGAGTACGGCTATCGGTCCCCTTCGGCGGAATTCAAGTCTTCATCGGCAAGATTGGTGAATCAGATCTTGAGCTGGTCGCCGGCTCTGACGCCATTGAAATGGCTCGGCGTGCGAGGCCCGCCAAGGTTCAACCCGCCTGGAAGCATGCTTTCGTTGGTTTCATCGATGGGGCGTATTTTGATGGTGATAGTATTCCGAACTCCTATGAGCTCTATGTCTAGTGGAGAGACGACCATCTATTAAGGTGATCAGTCCTCAACCGGCGAGACCAATTCAATCTATCAACTGCAAGACGTCGGGCTTGGGGGTTGTTCCAATGGTGACAGTATTCCAGACTCCTATGAGCCGCGGAGCATGGCAGCTGTCTTCATGGATGGTATGCAACAGGTTCTGAATTCATCAACCGTTGCGGCTATGACCTATAGTTCAACGGCCGCCGCAATGGCTGATGCAAGTGGCCATGTAAGCCTGCCAGCTCAGGTTTTATTCAAACTCCTGGAGGCTTTGGCAACTCTGCTAACTGTGGAGGTAACCCCGGCGAATCAAGCACAGCATAAAGTGGACGTCGCGAAGTTGCGAGATGAGATTGCTCAGGCCAGGAAGGAGCTTAATGCTGAGAATGCTAGGATGGCAACAGAGCGAGCCGCCTTGGAGGCGGAATCACAATGGATTCAAGCAGAAAATTTTCGCTTAAGCTTGGATCAGAATGCATCAAATGTCGTTCTTCGCAGAAGGCACCAGAGTCGTCTACCTCTGGAGTTTGATGCAAGGAATCGTTTCAATATGCCTGGGGCAGGACCAAGTAAACCGCCCGGCGTGACCCGGGCCCCTGATGCGCCTAGTACTGTAGCAGCGGCTCAGCTGCACGCAGCAGACCCGCCCCGTGGTTTAAACCCACCCCAACGAGTCTCGATGCCTCCAGGTCACTTCTCTAACCCATTGGACAACATGATTGCTGCGGCCTCATGACTGGCGCTCTCCTAGTGGAAGGCGAGTCTCCTGTGGCAGTCGAGGCCCGAAAGGTTGTGGAGCTTCTTTAGACGATGGTAGCCCAGCAGGCGGCTTACTCCTACAGCCGTGATTGAATCCACTCAACTCCGCGTCAGAGTCGAAGTTGCAGCCGGTGCATTGAGTCGTCGGCGGTTTCCATCAATGAATAGCACCGGGCCCGCCCTGTGATAATCAAGATGCTCAGAACCAGGTGGGTCAGGCTCGCGCACGCCAAGAGGCGGAGCTCACGGCTCAGCTGGCGGCTCTTCGACAACCTCAAATGAATCCTTCAGCATCTATAAAGGCCGGGATGACATCTAGGACAGTGGGTGCGCCATGTTTAGTGTCGGCTCTATGCAACGAGCGCTTGCCCAAGGACTTCAAGGGCCCTCGAAAGGTACTTAATTACACCACGGATCAGCCTCCAGATGCTTGGATCAAAAGCTACGAGTTGGCCATGGAGATGTTCGACGTTAACAATGTTGTGTGTGCCAAAAATTTCACCATGATGTTGGATGGGCCGGCTCGCACCTGGCTAAAGGGGTTGCCTCCTAATTCCATCAACTCATGGGCTGAAATGAAGACCCGTTTCATTCAGAATTTAAAAGATACATGTAAGCAGCCTTTATCGATCATCGACCTAGACACTTGCATCCAGCGTGAGGATGAGTCAACTTCCCATTGGGTTTGCCGGATCTCAGCTATTATCCACTCATCGGATAACATCAATGCCGGTTCTTCTATTTTAATTTTGGATAAGAATTGCTGGTTTATTCCCCTCAAACAGAAGCTAGAGCAGCTTAAATGTCATTGCAATGACATGGGAGAGCTCATGGCAGCTCTTATTAAATACGCCAACTCAGACAATACTAAGGATCCTAATTTAGATGAGGAGAAGTCCGACAAGGGGAAGAAAAACGACAAGGGGCAGCAGCAGAATACAATAGGTCCGAGTCAAGGTAACAGTGGTAAGCGCAAGCATGCTGACGGTGGATCAGACTTTGTAGCTAATACTAATGCACAGCTCGGTGATCGCCGTCGCAAGGGAAAATTCTAGCCCCATTATGGAGGGCAGAGTTCAATTTAGAGGCGATATTGAACCAACCTTGTCCAAAACATAGTCGTCCTGGTAGGCCATCAACCCACCTGTGGAAAGATTGTAGTATCATGAGGGAGTATAGAAATTCCAACCTTCACCAGGACCACAATAATGGTAACGGCCCGCACGGCGGGTCAGGTTCCGGTTCACACGGGTCCGACTTTGGAGGTGGCGGTTCAAATTCCGGTTTTCAAGGTCAGGGCAATTAAGGCGGTTTGAACCATCAGACCAATCAGGGAAATCAATAGCAACAATCAGGGTATTAGAGCAAGCCAAAGCAGCTAAGTAGCCGCCATTATCATGTTTTTACTACTAGCTTATGCAAGCAAGATCAGAAAGTTCATAAGCGAGCAGGTGAATACGGTTGAGCCGGCCGTACCTCGATACTTACAATGGTCCGAACTGCCAGTCGTATGGAGCCGTGAGGATCACCCGCTCCGGGTTGATAATCCGGGTCAGCTAGCTTTGGTGGTGGCTCCTCAGGTTGGAGGTTACAAGTTCACTAAGGTGCTCATGGATGGAGGCAGCAGTATCAACATCCTTTATTATGATACTTTTTGGGAGATGAATCTGACTGACAAAGATCTTAAGCTGTCCTCTATAGTTTTTCATGGAGTGGTGCGTGGTAAGTCGGCCTACCCAGTTGGTAAGATTGCTTTGGAAGTAGCTTTTGGCAATGAACACAATTACAGGGTAGAGACATTAACCTTTGAAGTGGTCAAGATCAAAAGCCCCTATCACGCTCTGTTTGGACGGCCGGATAACAATAAATTCATGGCACGGCCTTGTTATGTGTATCTCTAGCTTAAAATGTCGGGTCACAAGGGTACCATCATAGTACATGGTGACAGGAAAATAGCTATGGAATGTGAAGAAGGCGATGCTGCTTATGCTGAGTCTGTCTATGCAATGAAGGAGTTGAAGTTTTATAAAGACAATGTTGACCCAGTGGATATGACCCCTTTGAAGAAGCCTACAATGGAGCATGACCCGTCGCTAAAGTTTAAGTCAGCAGATGACACCAAACAGGTTGACTTTTTCCCTGGCAATTCATCCAAACAGTTCACCATTGGTGCTAATATGGATCCGAAATAGGAAAGCGTGCTCATCAAGTTCATCCATGACAACCGGGACATCTTTGCATGGAAACCTTCAGACATGCCAGGTGTACCGAGGGGACTCGCTGAGTACACTCTCAATATCGATCCCAAGTTTAAACTAGTCAAGCAATTCCTTTGTCGTTTTAATAAAGAGAGACGCAAGGCCATTGGAGAAGAAGTGGCCCGGTTCTTGGCAGATGGGTTCAGCGTTGAAGTTTTTCACCCAGAGTGGTTGGCTAACCCGGTGCTAGTACTTAAGAAAAATAGCACCTGGCGCATGTGTGGATTACACAGACCTTAATAAGGCTTGCCCAGCTGATCCCTTTGCCCTCCCCCGTATTGATCAAATATTAGATGATACGGTGGGTTGTGAGCGATTGTGTTTTCTGGATGCTTATTCTGGATACCATCAGATCAAGATGGCAGTCAAAGACCAAGAGAAGACGACCTTCATCACACCTTTTGGAGCATTCTGCTATGTATCTATGCCTTTTGGGCTTAAGAGTGCCCAGGAGACTTATTAACGTTGTGTGCAGAGCTGCTTTCACAGTCAGATTGGGCGCAATGTTCATGCCTATGTGATGATATTGTTGTAAAATCCAGAAAGGAGACTCTGTTGGAGGATCTGAAAGAGACCTTTGATAATCTCCGGGTCTACAAGATGATGCTTAACCCGGCCAAGTGCATTTTTGGTGTGCCTGCAGGTAAGATCTTGGGTTTTTTGGTCTCTGAGAGAGGCATCGAGGCTAATCCAGAGAAAATCAAGGCTATCACCTCGCTAGCTAATCCGGTGTGTGTTAATGATCTTCAACAACTGGCGGGTCGTATTGCGGCTTTAAGCGGGTTTATAAGTCGCTTGGGTGAGAAGGCCATTCCTCGGTACCAGATGATGAAGAAAATGGATCATTTTGTTTGGAGTGATGATGCTAATAAGGCGTTTGAAGCACTCAAGAAACAACTAGCAAAGCCGTTGGTTCTCGCAACTCGTATTGAGAAGGAACCTTTGCTCTTGTATGTGGTAGCAAATAGCAGAGTCGTCAGCGTAGAAGTTATGGTGGAAAGGAAAGAGTCAGGCTAGGAGTATCCAGTCCAAAGGTCAGTTTATTATGTTAGTGAGGTTTTGATTGAGTCAAAACAGAGATACCCGCATTGGCAGAAGCTAGTATATGGGGTGTTCATGGCCAGTCACAGATTGAAGCAGTATTTTCTTGGTCATCCCATTACTATGGTCAGCCCTGCTCCTTTAGGTGAAATTATTCAGAATAGGGAGGCCACATGCAGAGTGGCTAAGTGGGCCATTGAATTTGGTCCCCATGGGTTGAAATATATGCCAAGGACAGCTATCAAGTCAAAGGCTCTTGTGGATTTCATCCATGATTGGACAGAGTTGCAGATGCCTGCGGACAAGCCGGACAAAACTTATTGTACAATCCATTTTGATGGGTCTAGACAACTTGAGGGGTCGGGGGCTCGAGTTATCTTGTCTTCCCCACGAGGTGATAAGTTTTGTTATGTGTTGCGACTAATGTTCCCTTGCACTAATAATGCAGTTGAGTATGAGGCTTTGCTTCATGGCTGCAAGTGGCTAAGGAGGTGAATTTAAGCCGGGTCAGGTGCTTTGGCGACTCATATTTGGTGGCTCGGCAAGTTTCAGGTACTTAGGACTCTAAAGACCCACTCATGGCGGCTTATCACCGCGCGGTTGATACCATCGCTGGTCACTTCAAGGGTTATCAAGTGGAGCACATTGATCACAGAAAGAACGAGCCAGTCGATGCTTTAAGCTGGCTAGGGTCTTAGCATAAGACAGTGCCACCCAATATTTTCCTTGACATATTACGTAACCCTTCAGTTAAGCTACCAACAGAAGAGGATCTTGCAATCCCGGGCCCAGAGGCACAATTAGTGGCGGCTCTTCACGCCAGCCCTAATTGGACAGTTCCTTATTTGGCTTATATGACCTAGGGAGAGTTGCCTGAGGATGAAGCTCTCGCTAGGCATGTAACCCGGCGTTCTAAGTCCATGACTATTATCAATGGTAAGTTACACCGATGCAGTTCCACAGGTGTGTTCCAGTGCTGTGTTTCTCCTGAAGAGGGCCGTGAAATTCTAAGGGAGATCCATGAAGGAGACTGTCGCCATCATGTCGTCTCTAAATCCCTTGTGGCCAAAACTTTCCGTCATGGGTTTTATTGGTTAATGGCTCATGCTGATGCATAGGATCTGGTCAGCAAATGTGATGGTTGTCAGAAGTTTTCTCGACGGACTCATGTGTCGGCTCAAGAATTGAGGATGATTCCAATATCTTGGCCATTTGCGGTCTAGGGGCTTGACATGGTTGGACCTTTCAAAAGGTCTAAGGATAAGAAGACCCACCTTTTGGTGGCAGTTCATAAATTAACTAAGTGGGTTGAAGCAGAACCAGTCAACAAGCGTGATGCAGCCACGGTGGTTCAATTCATGAAAAAAGTAATCTTTTGTTTTGGTTATCATCACAGCATCATAACTGATAATGACACTAATCTGTCCAAAGGTGCTATGAAAGAATTTTGTCAACAAGAGCATATTCGTCTTGACGTCTCATCTGTAGCTCATCCCTAGTCCAATGGTCAAGCTGAACGAGCCAATTAAGAAATCTTGAGAGGAATCAAACCCCGGCTTATGGTCCCTTTGCAGAGGACGCCGGGTTGTTGGGTTGAGGAGTTGCCCTCCGTGTTGTGGAGTATAAACACCCCCCCAATAGATCGACGGGTTACACACCTTTCTTCATGGTTTACGGGGCTAGGGCGGTTCTTCCAAGTGATATCCGTCATGACTCACCCTGCATGGCGGCTTATGTTGAAGCTGATAATGAAAAAGCACGTCAGGATGCTCTTGACTTGTTGGATGAGGAGCGTGACCTGGAGGCGGCTTGTTCGGTGATATACCAGCAAGATCTGCGTTGTTATCATAGTCGTTGGGTTAAAACTTGAACCTTTCAAGAAGGCGACTTGGTGCTTCGGCTCATCCAGGATCAAACAGATATGCACAAATTATCCCCCCCTTGGGAAGGGCCCTTTGTGGTCAGCAAGAGTCTAAACAACGGGTCATACTACCTCATTGATATTCGAGAAAATAAGGACTCACACACATCAGAGGAGGAGACCCACCAGCCATGGAACATTGCTCATCTGCAACCATATTACACTTGAGCCACCGGCTCTTGTATTGTACATACCTTCATGAATGTATATATTTTGATCAGTATAATAAAGCTGGCATCCCTGAAAATTTGGGGCCTCTGTCATTTCATTTCAAAGTATTTGAGTCTTTATTGTCTGTTCATTGGTCACATGGGGGCTTCTTGCTCATCGAGCATAGCTATTCACACCCGCGTGATCAGGTTTCCAAGTCGACTCATTGGTCACATGGGGGCTTCCTGCTCACCGAGCATAGCTATTCACACCCATGTGATCCAGTTTCCGAGCTGAATCATTGGTCACATGGGGGCTTCCTGCTCATTGAGCATAGCTGTTCACACCCATGTGATCCGGTTTCCAAGCCGATGCATTGGTCACATGGGAGATTCCAGCTCACCGAGCATAGCTGTTCACACCCATGTGATCCGGTTTCCAAGTCGACTAATTGGTCACATGGGGGCTTCCTGTTCACCGAGCATAGCTGTTCACACCCATGTGATCCGGTTTCCAAGCCAAAAATTTGGGTTAAACCTACATGTTCGCAAGATGCTACTCCGCTAGGTGACCCGCTGAACTCTTGACAGTTACTCTTTTTAATAAGACCCTGAACTTGTCAAGGTTCAAACGACGCCCTTTGTCATGTGAGAGCCGGCTTACAGAGAGCTAGAATAAATTCAACTATTGTCGTAGTCTCTCTGCCATGTGGCCCGTTTGTACTCTTAACAATTACTCTTTTCAATAAGACCCTGACTGGTTAAGGTTAAAACAATGGATTTATGTCACGTGAGAGCCGGCTTACGGGGTATAAAAACTGTTTTTTTTTTCAAAAAAAAACAAAATCGAGCTACTCTTCTGGACCTGTCAAGCTTCTGGCTTACATACTTACTTCTTTACAGCATCATTATGCTATTGGTCTACATGTATGACTTCATATTTGAGTAAATACTTGGGTTTTAAACCCGCCCTGGTTATAGACTTTAAGTCGCCATAACATACTATATTGAACATTATAAACCACCCTGGCGCAAACTGCCAGGGTGTATGTTGTTCCCTGTATGTACAGGAACCTTGTAAGATAACATGGTATTCCTTGCTAGTTCATCAATGGCACATGGAAAAATCATCAGCAGTTTCAAAAGCCAAAACATGCACGATGGCATGAAAGATCATTGTTTTCACTAGCCTATTACATGGCTCTCCAAGCCCAAATAATTAAGAGTTTTTCAAGAGAAGACGTCATGATGTAGTCTGAGAGCCACCCCATGGATTAGTTGTCCTGGTCTTGGCGAGTTGAAGCTTCCGGATCGTCCTGCGCTGGTTCTTTTTCTTCTTCCATCATCTGGAAGTTAGCCGATGACCAATTGATGCCTGTCAAGGCTTGAAATTCAGCATCATCATCGATAAGGTCAGACGGATCAATTTCAGGAGCGAAAGTGTGCTTACGCGTTGGAGGGATGAGATCCACAACATCGTAAGTTGGCGCCTTCACTTTGGAATTTTCTGATGTATAAGTCGCCTGATATCTAGATAAGTCCGTCTCTTCAGCGAGTTGGCTTGCTAGTGGGTGCATTTCCTTCACACAAGCAGCAAAGTCTTCTTGGTCAAAGGGAGACCCGTCTTCTTTAAAGCTTGGGCAGCAAGTGGCCAGCTCTGCCGGGTCTAGTTCTGCCTGCCACGCCTTCGCCCGGCTCAAAGCAGTAATAACACTAGCTCTAGTAGATGAATGCTTTATTTCTTCGATTCTTATGGGTAGGACAGAGAACTTATTCAAAACAACCCTGAGAAGAGAAGGTGCTTGCTTGGTATACGATATGGCGGCTATTGTGCGTTGAGTGCCTGTGTATAATTGCTCCACCAGCATATAAACCGCCTTTAGCTTTACCAACATATCTTGTCCAAGGTTGGTACTCCTGGGGCCTGTTAAACAAACATGTAGTTAAGTCGCCAGGTGGGATAAGGGAGGAGCATTGGAAATGATCAAAATATCCAGTATTGCTTACCAAAGATAGCGGTGGTCGTCTACGTAATGTGGCGTTTTAAGTTGGTTAGCTCTACGGTGACCTCTTGCAAAGAAGCTTCATCGGTTTCTTCTCTCTGCACTAAGGCTATCTTTTCTTCAGCCCAGGAGGTTCTCTCTACAGCAAACCCGGTTTTCAGTTTTTCAATTTCATCCAAGCTAAATTTGAACTTGGAGACAGCTTTCCGGGTCTCAGACTCTTGATGCTCGAGTTTGGTTCTCAAACCAACCAATTGAGCTTCAACTTGAGTTGACGCCTCTTGTAAACAAGAGGTTAAACAATTATAAGCAAATATGTCAAGATACAATACAGACAAGTCCCAAGCCCTTTGCAAGCAACAACACTTGGCACTTGGGGGCTAATGTATGTAGAAGTTCTTTTAAAAGTTGCAGAAAAATCCGATTCATCTTTTTCAAAGGTAACCCGACCTGTGAGGGATATGAGGTGAAGTTTTTTTCCAGAAGCTAATCTAAATGATCCGGCTCATCTTTTTCAAGGCAAGCTGGTTCATGGGGGCTATGGCTCAAAGGTTCTACTATGATATGCTGATTAAAGCCTTTGCCATACTCCAATCATTTTTCCTATGGCCAAGACTTGGGGACTGAATGAGTATATTAGCAGAGGAAGCAGAAGTTTGTACCTCATATTTCTGGTGCATCTGTTTGACTATGGCCATCTCAAGATCACGACCAGCATGCAATTGACTTAGATAGCCAGAGAGTAGTTCATTGACGCCCAGATGAGAAAGTTGGCAATATCAAACTTGACCTTGTGCTTCTCAATCAATTCTTCCTTGGCAGAGTGCTTAGCCAGGATGGTAGGATTCCCGGCTCTGTGTAGCCAGTACTAGTGATTAGAACATCTTCAGCATTCTCCTCAGAAGGCTTGATTGGACTTGGTGGCTTAGCATCCGAAGGGTCAACATCCATAGGATCGGTGGAGGCGCCAGGGTTTTTTGGTGGCGGGTCATCAGTAAATTCCTCAGGATTTTAGACGGAGGCTTCAGATATTGGTGCTTGCTTTTCTGGCTCATGAACTTTTGGGTCTTCTTATTGTCTTCACCTTCTTGATTGGCTTTGCTATCCCACTGCAAGAAAAGGATGAGGAGGTCATTATATGTGTGTACAAATGTTAAAACAACAAAGTCAAAAATTATTACCCACAGGCAGTCTTGAAAGCCAGCAGTTGGGCTTGTGATGAGTCACCAGAAGAGGAATGAGAAGTTCCCTGATAATTTGAGTCGGAAGGATTAAGTGGCTGGCGACTAAAACCCGCCTTTGGATAAAAAGAGATTTAATTCTGAAGCACCTCTTTCCGGCGCTTGCGAGGGGCCGGTGTGTTGGGTAACCCAGAGGATAGCTCTCCGCCTCCACTATTCCTAGTTCTGCGCCGGTTCTCATGTTGTTGTTGCCTCAAACTAAAGTTGGGACCCAAGTAAGCTAAAGGGTGAGAAAACCTTACTTTCTGGGTTACTTGTCAAATTTTCTGTCTTGGCAAAGGCTCTGAGTTGGACGAAATAATAGTTACCTCTTCATCACCCACCTCGTTGGCTTCCGCGTCGTCCTGAGAGTAGCCAGCGTCAATAAGATGTATAAAAAGGGAACCAAGAGAGTCAAGATCTACCTCTTACTCATCCTCTAGAGTGAGTAGCTCTAAGGCGGTTGATTTCTTCTTATTTTTCTTAGGGGCCTTGGTCTTAGCCCTGGGTTTCTTGGCCGTTTTCTCCTTCTCTTCGTATTTATTATTCCAAAAAGCAGATTCAGCTTGCATAAGTCACAAGAAGATAAGGGATATGTAGATTATATGAACAATGAGCAATGTAAATGAGTTGGAGAGCTTACATCTGGTGGCGGGTTAAGTTTGCAGAAGAGATTCAACCCCACTTTGCTGCACCTCTCCAAGCTTTCCCCAAGAAGGGTCTTGGTCATGTTGCTGATCGCTCTATTAGTCAGACGTATTTGGAAGTGGCTCTGCGGATCTTTGACATCGCCGGTATATGCGCACATTAAGCCGGGCCGGCGGCTTAAAGGCATAACCCTCCAAGCAACCTAGCAACGGACCAGGTCGACGCCAGTCAATCCATTGGCCAGTAAAGCTCTAACCTTTGACAAGGTAGGCATGTATTTAGCCCGTTCAGCGGTAGTGAGCCGGTCTGGAAGAGGGTGCTCTGGGTTGAGCCGGTGGTCACGATAACTCGGCAGAGGATTTTCTTTAGGTGGAGATGTGTCTTGGCAGTAGAACCAAGTTTGATTCCAATACTTAGGGTGACTGGGGAGTGTAGCAGAAGGAAAGATAGCATCTCTTCGTCATTGAATTGAGACTCCGCCAAGCTCTAGGCTGGGCCCATCTGTGAATTCGGTCTGGCGGTTCAAGTAATAATACTCTCTGAAGAGTTGAATGTTGGGTTCTTCTTGAAGATACACTTCGCAGAAGACTTGGAAGTTGCAGATATTTGAAACAGAATTCTGTCCGATGTCTTGGGGGTGGAGTTGAAAGAAGTGCAGAACATCATGGAAGAATTTTGACCCAAGCAGTGAGAAGCCCCGGTTTATGTTATCAGCGAAGATGATAACCTGTTCTCCTTTGGCTGAGGTCTAGATTCATATGGGTTTGGAACACGCCAGAGGATAGTGCTCTTTGCTGAAAACACACTTGTTTTGATCTAATCATCAAGCATTTGTTACGTGACGATTGAAGGAACCCAGTCACAGGAAGTGATGGTCTTAGTCATGTTTGCTACACAAGGCCTAAGAAAAAAAGTAAAAGCATGGTTAAACCTGCAAGGTATAGCTGGGTTATGGAAACATTAAATTGGTGGTTTAAAAGGATTCAGAGTTAAGTCGGCAGGCATTTGGCGGGTTACAGGCTGTCATTTAACCTGCCATGGAGAGCTAATGTCTACAGAGCTGGAGCGGAGCAAAATTTTACTAAGTGCTGGAAAAACAGGTTTTACAAAGTTTCACTTATGATTTTGGATCTACACCAGTCCCGAAAATAAAAGTAATTCCTAAACCTAATGCTATGGCAGTGGAAGAACACGCGAGCTCAGATCAAAATTCAGTCAGAGGGGAGTAACTGCGGTTGAGAAATAGTGCTAAACTAGTGCCACGCAATCTTTGTGCCGTTTCTAGATCAAAACTACTCATTCTGGAGGAGAAGTATGAGAACGATGAAGAACACCGACGAACAGTGAAAACCCTAATGCAGATCTGTTATGGGGCGAAGTTAAAACTCACAGATGCTGATGAACAACGGAGGTGCGCCGCGTTTTTCTGGTCCGATCAGGTTGATGCAGCGGCCGGAGTGGATGTCACTGGAGACGGCGGCAGCGGAGCTCGGTCGCATCAGGGTTGCAAGGAAGACGAAGATGCAGAGGCGGGGGGTAAAAGTGAAGATGGCTTGCACGGAAATCAAGGAGACAAGATGATTAGGTTAATAGTGAGGGTGCCTCGATTTCCGGGAAGGATATTAATGATAAGGATCCGTTAAAATGTACTTGGTTTGTGCGAAATTAATATGCATGACGTCATGGCGGGTTACCAAAGGTTTACTAGTATTACGTCACGGCGGGTTACAGAGGTGCGAATGGAGCTTTCACGCTGGAGTACAGTTCTTTTCAAATTAAGATGATGAAGATTGACATGAACAAGTTCAAGTCAACCTGGGGCCTAATGTTGGGGATATAACTCCTAGGTATGACTCGCCTAGAAGGGGCCAGGTCATGCCATTGATGGCTCATTATGAAGAAGTTCAAGGAAGCCCAAGGCGTGAAGATGGTGACTCATGGATGTAGGCCTGAATAAGGCCCAGAACCGGGAACCATGAGCCGATGTATGATAACTTGTATTGTAAGGCAAGGATTAGTTACAAACTGAGTCGGTCATGATGTGTGAGCCAGTCGGGACTCCGTAAGCCGCATGTCCTCAACCCGTGTATATAAAGCTGAGACTCGGCGGTGGGTTAACTCAAGAAACAAGGAATCGAAAGCTGCGTCAAGTGTATTCGCTCCCTGGTAATCGAAACCCAAGCAATACAACCTAAAGTAGGAGTAGGCTTATACCTCCACCGTGAGGGGCCGAACCTGGGTAACTCTTTGTGTCCTTTGTCCCGTTCAACCCCTTCAAGCGAAAATAGGTGTGATGGCTCCACACCTAAGTCCTTTTCCTAGGACATCTGCCGTGACAAAACCATGACACGATTAGTGTCAGGATTAGCACTAACTAACACCGTTAGTTAGGTGGGTCACTGACCAGTGGGCCCCACTCGTCAGGTTGACCTGGGCTACACCTATTGACCTGCTGACATCACTGTGACGCTAGGGTGATGCAGTAAATCCTTTTCTGGATTATTTTAGTTAAAGACAAAAAGTAAAATTCCAGAAATTTGTTTAAACTTAAAAATCATAGAAATTCAACCGTAGCTCAGATGAAAACAATTTTATATGAAAAATTATTAGAAAAAAATGAAGAATCTATTTATGGAATATTCATGAACAAGTTAAAGCTACTATATATGAAATTTGAATAAATGGCATTTGAAATGTCTTATATGGAGTTGAATTTGAACCTTGGGTTCTAACCAAGTTCATTTAAATTGTTGCTAGATGCATTAGCCCAAATCATAGCATGTTGTCATGTCATGATCGTATTGTTGCATTGCATTGATTCTATTCCCTCTTGTTTGTCGGTGTTTGTGCCTTCTCGATAAAAGATGGTTCTGACGTTGTGATCGTTGACACCGACGAAGAGCTACTATCTTTGAAAGTGCCAAGCAAGAAAAATCCCCTTGATCACTCTGATACAATCCCACTCTCTCACCCCTGCTCTCGTTTACTACATTAGGACAACAACGATTCAACTGTTACATGTTGCGGTAGTTGAACCCAGTCCTCTACATGACCTGTCTTTGTCATAGTAAATAGTTGAAACCCACTAGCATGAGTAGGAGTTGTTTGAGACATGATGTGCCTACACATTAATGCATGCTATGCCTCAGGTCTGATTCATCTGGGATGGATTTGACTGGTGGTGAACATGTCCTACGGTTAAGAGCTAAGTGTGTGAACACAATTTGGTAAAGGTAGCGATGAGAGGCCATGTACGAGTACATGGTGGGTTGTCTATTGGGACCATCATCAGGAACTGAGTTCTACGTTTGTGATCCAAGAACAACTACTACCATGCATTGGGCCCGAAACCCATGGATCCTCTCGATTTATTAATCGCCTTGATCTCTGTCTAGGAGTTGCAACTAGTTTTTGGTGTTTGTAGGATATGTGTTGGAGATCGTGCGTAGTGTTGACCCTAGGGGTGGGCTATGATGTGGTAGATACACCATGGTATGGTGTACCGAGGCACCCGTTTGTGGGCTCAGGAACCCCGCACACATCGTTTGGGGCCGTAGTGGAAACCTCGGCCGGACTTCCTTGCAGATGGAACCCAAATAGGCGATATACCTAGACTAGAGACTTGTGTGGTTAGTCAGGTCATGGCCGACACCCTCGCTAGGCTTATGCTTGAAGGTTGCTGAGTACATGTCGTGTAAACGGTGGTAAGTGGTGAGGGCGTGTGTGAAGAAGTACACCCTGTAGGGTTATCAAACTATTAGAATAGCCGCGCCCTAGATATGGACTACTTGGAAAGCTTATATGGTTCATAGATAAATAGAAGTGGATACTCTAAAATGTGTAAGGTAAGCGTGAGCGCTATGGACGGCCTTCTCGTAGGGAGAGGGGAGATGATCCATAGTGGTGTATTGGTATGGTGAATATGTGGACTCGTGTGCGCTCTCTTACCTCAAAGAAAATACTGGTAGTCATAGTACAAAGGATAGCCACTGAGTCAAAGCTGGCTTGCTGCAGTGAAACCTCACAACCCCCTTGTTGATACTGATGCGTATGTAGATAGTTCTGATGTAAGTCTTACGGAGTACCTTTGTACTCACCATTGCTTAATT
This sequence comes from Triticum dicoccoides, assembly GCF_002162155.2. NCBI lineage: Eukaryota > Viridiplantae > Streptophyta > Magnoliopsida > Poales > Poaceae > Triticum > Triticum dicoccoides. The sequence goes on from NC_041381.1 coordinate 297,500,439, forward strand.
TATGTTTTTGCAGAGGAGACTTCAGTCTCACTTTAGATTCCTACGATGAGTTTGACGTTGACCGATTAGCTTGGGAATCCCAGATAGAGTTTGGTTCCTATGGAGGGTCTTGTAGATAGACATGATTTCTAGCCTTCTTTCTTTCCAGTTGTTTGTACTCAGGCAGGATAAGCTTCCGTGTGTGCTTGTTGCTTGTATGACTTTGTATGCTGGGTCATGAGACCTATGTTTGTAATATCATACTAGGTATGGCTCTTCGGAGCCTTTTAAAGAAATACTTTTATTCATAGAGTTATGTTGAGATTCCATGTTGTATCTACACATATCGAGCATATTGTGTGTATATTATTGAAATGCTTTGGTATGTGTGGGATCCGACACCTAGTTGTTTATTCATGGTAGCCTTTCTTATGGGGAAATGCCTCCTAGTGCTTCCATTGAGCCATGGTAGCTTGCTACTGCTTCGGAACAAAGGGGTTGACTGGCATGTGTCCTTATTTGATCTTGTGTCTATGCCCTCGGGTAAATGTCACGTGGTGTTTTACTGGAGTCCTTTGTAGCCTTGCTACCACTCGGTTACACTCGCTACTGACCGACACGTGGATCGTCGGTTCATGTATGCCTGTCCCTGTAAGTTTGTGCCACCTTGGGTTTATGACTAGTCATGCCGGCCCAGGTTCTCTCATATGGATGGTAGCGACACCATCATATACGTGAGCCCAAAAGGCGCAAACGGTCCCAGCATAGGTAAGCCTGCAGCCGTGGGGATACCATGTGTGAGGCCGCAAAGAGATATGATGTGTTACATGCTAGGTCGATGTGACTTAGGATCAGGGTCCTGACACTTTACTTGGCATTTTATTGAAACAAAAGCTATAAAACATGATTACTACAGTAGATTGATCATGTGAACACACAAAAATAGTAGGTATAAGTGTTGGGTTGTCTCCCAACAAACGATTTTCTTTAATGCCTTTTTATGTAGGCATGATGATTTCAATGATGCTCACATAAAACATAAGAATTGAAACATAACAGGAGCATCAGGAAGCATATGACTAGCACATTTAAGCCTAACCCACTTCCTATGCATAGGGATTTTGTGACCAAACAATTTTTGGGAGCAAGAATCAACTAGCATAGGAACGAAAAACAAGCAATACTTCAAAAAAATTAACATAAAGAGAGGAAACTTGATATTATTGATATATGTAAAAGCATATGTTACTCTCTCGTACTAATTTTTAGTAGCATCATGAATTAATTCATCAATTAATATATCTATCACATAAAGCATTCTTTCCATGATCCACATGCATAAATTTTTTATTACTCTCCACATATGCGAATTTATTCTCATCAATAATACTGGGAGCAAACTCAACAAAATAACTATCATGAGATACTTCATTGACATAATTAAATTGAACAATAAAATCATGATGACAAGTTTCATGGTTATTATTATTCTTTATAGCATACATGTCATCACCATAATCATCATAGATAGCAACTTTGTTGTCATAATAAATTGAAACCTCTTCTAAAATAGTGGAATCATCACTAAATAAAGTCACGACCTGTCCAAATACACTTTGATCATTATAATAATAAGATAAAAGACCCTCAAAAAAGTGGGATCATTATTACCTAAAGTTGACACTCTTCCAAACCCACTTTCATCATTGTAATCATCCTAAATAGGAGGCATGCAATCATCATAATAAATATTCTCATCAAAACTTGGGGTACTAAAAAATATCATCTTCATCATAGCATCCCCAAGCTTATGGCTTTGCATATCACTAGAATCATGGATATTCAAAGAATTCATACTAACAACATCGCAATCATGCTCAACATTCAAAAAAAATATGCCAAACATTTTATTGAATTCTTCTTCTATGAATTGAGCACAATTTTTTGATCAATCATTTTCAAGAAAGACATTATAAAGATGAATAATATGAGACAATTGTGGGAGTCCTAGATTAGGGGGTTCTCGGGCGTCCGGTCTATTGGATGTGGGTCGGACTGATGGGCCGTCGAGATACAAGGCAGAAGATCACCTCTCGTATCTGCTGGGGACTCCCGTATGCGTGGATGGCAAGTATAGGTGTCTGGATATGTTATTCCTTTTTGCAAAACCGACTTTGTACAACCCTAAGCCCCTCTGGTGTCTATATAAACCGGAGGGTAGATCGGAGGTAGGATCACAACATTGCTAGGCTAGCTAATATAGGGTTAGCCAAATCGACCTCGAGGTAGATCAACTCTTGTAACCCCTATACCGTCGAATATAATCAAGTAGGAGTAGGGTTTTACCTCCATTAAGAGGGCCCGAACCTGGGTAAACACATGTCCTTTGTCCATAGTTACCATTGGTCCTCAGACATACAGCTTGGGCCCCCTACCCGAGATTTGCCAGTTTTGACACCGACATTGGTGCTTTCATTGAGAGGTCTGCTGTATCGTTGACAGAAGGATCGATGGCGCACCTCTTCACCAACAATGATTCTGCGTCCAGGGAAATATTTTTCCCTGGACAGGTCTTTGTGTTCGGAGGCTTTGTGCTTTGTGCCAACTCGATCGGCCGCCTCGAGCAAGTCGATAGTTATGCCCCCGACCACCAGATCAGGTTTGGAAACCTGAACTACATTGCCGACATCCTAGGAGACCTAGTCTTTGACGGGTTCGCGGCCTCTGCCACCAGTCCATGTCCCCACCAAGAAGACTCCTCGGATCCCCTATTAGATCCCATCCAGGTGTCAACACCCATACCCACCACGGCCTTAGATCCGGGCAGGTCTCGTCGTCCGAATACGGGGGCGTGAGCCCCGCCGGACTTCTTCCCCTTGTGGAACTATCAACCAAAGACCCAGATGCAATCTTAGACTTGGCTCTAGGCAACCATCCCGAACTGCCGAGGTCTACACTCAGTGGGTCCGATCAGGCGTCCCATGCCGAACTTAGCCCAGCAAATCCGCAGTTTCCGGTCCCACTTCCACTCTTAGACGAAGCATTGGGATTGATGCAGTCTCTCGCCATCACGGAAGTCTTACCTCTAAACTGTACCTAGCTTGCACTAGGGGCTGAGAGTGGGGAATTTTATGCCCACCCACCACCCACTTAATAGCCACTGTTGAGGACTTAACTGACATGTTGGAATATGCGTCCGAAGGCATCAACGGCATGGACGAGGATGCCAACGCCGAACCAAGCCAAGTCCCACCCGTCACGGGGCATTGGACGACCACCTCAACCTACGACGTGTACATGGTGGACACTCCAGATAAAAAGAACGACGAGGATAATTTGAGCCCCTATGAGGAAAAACCCGTTGATAAACCACCAAACCACCGACGTCAGTGGCGCCGCTCACGATCGAGTCAGGCGAAGGACAGTAACACTGGCACCGGAGATAATTAGACTCCAGATGATGCTGAAGATCCTGAATACCCTGTCGATCCCACATCCGAACAGGACGAAAGGGAAGAGGGTGAATATAGTCCTGAACACGCCGATCACGAAGATTCGGAGGATAGCAACTATGTGCCAGAATCCGAAGAGGAGGTTAGCCTTGGCGACAAAGATTTTATCATCCTAGAGGAACCCCTCGATCAAGAATGCCTCAAGCAATAGCTTATTGCCACAGCCCGGAGCCTGAAATTGAAGCAACAGCAGCTCAAAGCTGAACAAGATACGCTTAATGAAAGGTGGACTAAGGTCCTGCCTGCTGAGGAATACGACCACGAGCGACCTGTTAAAAGTTACCCTAAGCGCAAGTTGCTGCCACCGTTCGACAACGAAGCCCTTGAGCCAATACCGACGAAATATAATCAGGCAGACCAACTGGACCAACCACCACGTGGACGGGATAAAGCGGCATATCAAACCGAACACCAACCCGCACCTCCTCGCCGAAGAGACAGGGAGACATCAGCTGCAGGATACACATATGACTTGCAACATGACCTTGCCATTAAAGCTGGTCAGACTAGATCAATCTACGGATCAAGGGGTCATGCCCCAGCACGAGACAACAACTACGAAGCCCGGCGTGATGACCATTACTATAATCGGGATCAGAACCGAACTCAGATGTCAGCGGATCTCTGTCGTGATATTGCACGATATAGAGGAGCCGCACACCCTTTATCCTTCACCGATGAGGTCATGGAACACCAATTTCCAGAAGGGTTTAAACCCGTAAACATCGAACAACACGACGGAATGACGGATCCGGGTGTCTAGATTGAAGACTTTCTTCTCCACATCCACATGGCTCGAGGAGATGACTTCACACCATCAAATATCTTCCTTTAAAGCTGAAAGGGCCAGCATGGCACTAGCTAAACAGCCTCCCAGAAAACTCCATTGGAACCTGGGAAGACTTGGAAGGTGCTTTCCGGGCCAACTTTCAGGGCACTTATGTCCGGCCACCGGACGCTAACGACTTGAGTCACATAATTCAGCAGCCACGCGAATCAGCCTGCAAACTTTGGAATCGATTCTTAACTAAAATGAACCAGATCGTAGACTATCCGGACGCCGAAGCCTTAGCGGCCTTTAAACACAACGTCTATGACGAATGGTTCGCCCGACACCTTGGGCAGGAAAAGCCGAAAACCATGGCAACCTTAACGGCACTAATGACCCACTTTTGTGCGGGTGAAGACAGCTGGTTGGCTCGTAGAAGCAACAGCTCGGGTGACCCCGGCACCTCTGATCTACGGGACGGCAATGGTAAACCCCTCCTCAATAAAAACAAACATCGGAACAACAACAACAATAACGATAATGCAAACGATACGGCAGTTAATGCTAGATTCAGCGGCCCTAAGTCCGGTCAGTGGAAGAAACCTTTCAAAGGAAACAAGGACGGGCCATCCAGCTTGGATAAAATCCTCGAGTGGCCCTTTTAGATTCATGGTACGCCCGATAAGCCTGCGAACCACACCAACAGGAGTTGTGGGGTTTTCAAACAGGCCGGTAAAATAAATACCAAATACAAGGGACAAGGGCCTCCAAGCAAAGACGAATGAGCCCCGTTAGCCGACCACCGGGGGTCAAAAGCAGTTTCCCCCCGAGGTGAAAACAGTGAACATGATATATGTCACTCATATCCCCAAAAGGGAGCGCAAACGTGCACTACGGGACGTCTATGCTGTAGAGCCAATCGCCCCCAAGTTTAACCCATGGTCAGCCTGTCCGATCACATTTGATCGCAGGGATCACCCAACTAGTATCCATCACAGGGGGTTCGGCTGCCCTGGTTCTTGATCCAATTACTGACAGATACCACCTCTCTAGAGTCCTTATGGATAGAGGAAGCAGTCTCAACTTGATTTACCAAGATACTGTCGGCAAGATGGGCATTGACCCATCACGAATCAAGCCTAGTAACACTACATTTAAAGGTGTGATACCAGGAGTGGAGGCCCGTTGTACAGGCTCAATTACACTAGAGGTAATATTCGGCTCCCCAGACAACTTTCATAGCGAGGAGTTAATCTTCGAGATCGTCCCTTTCTGTAGTGGCTATCATGCACTGCTCGGACGAACTACTTTCGCCCACTTCAATGCAGTCCCGCATTACGCTTACTTGAAGCTTAAGATGCCTAGACCCCGCGGCATTATCATAGTCAATGGTAACATGGAGCACTCCCTCTGTACTGAAGAGCACACTGCGACCCTTACAGCCGAAGTATATGGCGGCCTTATCAAGCCGAACTGTTCACCGGCCAATAAATCCAACTATGTATCCAAATGAGTCTGGTCCGCGCATAATAGAGATAAATCAATGGATCCGGACCTTGGTTAAAAATTCAGCCTCCATGGATCGCCCCACCAGGTTGCAGCTTATGCACCACGCGTACACAATTACGCACTAAAAATACGTTGGGCGACACCAGAGGCACACTGCGGAAGAGGTCCATCGCACGACTCGACCATAGTTGGACCACACATATCTTTTTCTTTTAACGCAGGTTGATCAAGAGCCCTACTTGCAAGATGGTTGTCGCAGGAGACCCTTTTAAGGCTGGCACGTCCCAACCATCAAATACTCCTTTCAAAGGACTTTCTACTAAGGAGAAAGGGCGCAGACATGCGGCAGGGCACCATTGGAGTTTCTTTTCTGAACTATGATTTTTAGGCCCTGTGTTAGACTTTCCCTTATGAAAAATCTTTTCTTTTTCTCTTCGGGCATGTAATATGACCTTAATATTGAACGACATTGCATGTCATCGACGTATCAATGAAGATATAAAGGACGTAGATGATTATCACCTTCTTGGTTGGGTTTTGGTTTTTTCCTTGTCATCTGTGCTCCCCCTTACGTTCGACTGACACACGTGGTTCGACACGGTCATCATACCAGGGGTTGTATTAGGCCCCACAAAATTCTTAAGTCTGAACACCTATAGGGAACTCTTCGACGTCCCGGATATGGCATTATATGCATCGGCTCTGAATCATGTCTTTGGTCTATAGTTGGGTTGCCCGGCTCCTGCGTTTGCCACCTTACGTTCCGCGAGTTCAGCTAAGGTAGTAAAGGGAGAACTACTGCGATTGTATTTCTAGTTCGTCCGGTTAAGTACCTCAGTAGAGAAAGCCGAAAACTGACTGGCATGATGTGCGGGAGCGGGTAAGCAATCCGGTGACTTAGTGTTATACTACGAATCGTTTGCGATTTATGTCGTGTTATACGAGGGGTTGGGTTTTCGACCAGCCACGTTGCAAAGATGCCGCACTCCGGATTGCCATTCATGCAACGAGGGGCTAGTACTTAGCGCCACTAATGCACTCTTATGTCTAAGTGAAAGTGCTAAAGCCGCATAGTCTGATTGCCTAGTTCACTCTGCAAGACGCCTCCTACATCGGACCAAGACGTTGGATTAAGTGTTGTCATGCATTCCCAAACACCCCTGTAACATTTACGTGGGAGCTGAAGCCGACGACTGGTAAACTTTCAAGACATATAAACGGCCAAAATAGGAGGATAAACTAATTATAAAACGCATAACCATTTTTACATCATGAGTTCATTATATGACTTTTACAAACCGGACACAACTATTCAAATATGATGTCCTTGGAGCACTGGCCCTCTACAATATGGGCTCCCTGGAGGACCTCGTCAAAGTACTTCTCTGGCCGCCGGTGCTCCTTGCCTTCAGGTGGTCCTGCGGTGGCAATCTCGGTGGCCTTCATTTTTGCCCACTGCACCTTGACATGGGCGAAGGCCATCCGAGCACCTTTTATGCAAGACGATCACTTAAGGACATCGATCCGAGGAAGCGCCTCCACTAGCCTCTTCACGAGTCCGAAGTGGCTGCTAGGTATGGCCTCGGCCGGCCACAGATGGACTATTACGTCCTTCATGGCCAGTCCGGCCACCCTATGCAGCTCGGACAACTGCTTCAGCTGATCACTCAGGGGCACTAGAAGCTCCGGCGCAAGGTACTGCGACTAGAACAACTTCTCTGTTGAGCTCCCCTCTTCGGCTCGGAAGAATGCGGCGGCGGCATCCGCAATACTCCTCGGCAGATCCACAAAGGCGCCTAGAGAACTCCAAACCTGGGTCAGTAAAATATATCTCTTCCTAGTATATCTACTCTACATGATAAAGGCATTACTAACCACAATCTGCCTCGCCTCTTGGATCTCCTGGTGAGCGCCTTGGGCATCAACCCGGGCTTCCTTCCAGCTCTCACGAGCTTTGGTGAGCATGGAGGCTTGCTCCGAACTCTTCTGCTCCAAGGACTCGCACCTAGCGATGTCATCCTTGAGCTCCTGTTCAACCTCCCCGACCCGCGCCTCATGTCGTCGGCGGGTGGTTTGCTCCTCCTCTAAATCCTTGGCCGCTTTGTCCACGGCCACCTTGCTCACCTTCGCCCCTTCTTGGCTTTGGCGAGGGCGCTCTTGAGGGACTCAACCTCAGTTGCGCCAACTGTGAGTATTTTATAACATTTTTAGTCAGTTTACACGACTACATACAAACATCACTTTCGGGTATGGAGTACTTTCACAAACCTTGGGTTTCATTAAACCGCTTGTTGATGCGGTCGAGTTCCTCATCGGATAGCGAAGCTTCCAATTGAGCTCGGCTATTTCTGTGGCCTGGGCAGTAGCCGCCAACATCGAAGCATTTCCAACAATATATACGGCACGTTATCAACCTGTTTTGATCCTTTGTCCGGATTGTCCTAATCTGGACATAGTCTCAGGGGCTACTGTTGAAGGAAATATGCCCTAGAGGCAATAATAAAGTTATTATTTATTTCCTCATATCATGATAAATGTTTATTATTCATGCTAGAATTGTATTAACCGGAAACATGATACATGTGTGAATACATAGAAAAACTTAATGTCACTAGCATGCCTCTACTTGACTAGCTCATTAATCAAAGATAGTTATGTTTCCTAACCATAGACATGAGTTGTCATTTGATTAACAGGATCACATCATTAGGAGAATGATGTGATTGACATGACCCATTCTGTTAGCTTAGCACTTAATCTTTTAGTATATTGCTATTGCTTTCTTCATGACTTATACATGTTCCTACAACTATGAGATTATGCAACTCCCGTTTATCGGAGGAGCACTTTGTGTGCTACCAAACGTCACAATGTAACTGGGTGATTATAAAGGAGCTCTAAGGTGTCTCCAAAGGTACATGTTGAGTCGGCGTATTTCAAGATTAGGTTTTGTCACTCGGATTGTCGGAGAGGTATCTCTGGGCCCTCTCGGTAATGCACATCACTATAAGCCTTGCAAGCAATGTAGCTAATGAGTTAGTTACGGAATGATTCATTACGTAACGAGTAAAGAGACTTTCGGTAACGAGATTGAACTAGGTATTGGGATACCGACGATTGAATCTCGGGCAAGTAACATACCGACGACAAAGGGAACAACGTATGTTGTTATGCGGTTTGACCGATAAAGATCTTCGTAGAATATGTAGGAGCCAATATAAGCATCTAGGTTCCGCTATTGGTTATTGACCGGTAACGTGTCTCGGTCATGTCTACATAGTTCTCGAACCCGTAGGGTCCGCACGCTTAAGGTTTCGTTGACAGTTTTATTATGAGTTTATGGTTATTGATGTACCGAAGGTTGTTCGGAGTCCCGGATATGATCACAGACATGACGAGGAGTCTCGAAATGGTCGAGACATAAAGATCGATATATTGGACGACTATATTTGGACACCGGAAAGGTTCCGGGTGAGATTGGGACAATACCGGAGCTCCGGGAGGTTATCGGAACCCCCCGAGAGGTATATGGGCCTTATTGGGCCTTAGTGGAAAGGAGGGGAAAGGATCAAAGGAGGGGGCGCCCCCCCAGCCTAATCCTAATTGGGAGGGGGGCCGGGCCCCCTTTCCTTCCTCCCTCCCTCCTCTTCCTTCCCTCTCCCTCTCCTAATAGGAAAGGGGGGAGTCCTACTCCCAGTGGGGATTGTACTCCCCCCTAGGGCGCGCCACCCCCCTTGGTCGGCCCCCTCCTCCACTCCTTTATATACGGGGGAGGTGGGAACCCCATAGACACAACAATTGATCTCTTGATCTCTTAGCCGTGTGCGGTGCCCCCCTCCACCATAGTTCTCCTCGATAATATTGTAGCAGTGCTTAGGCGAAGCCCTGCGACGGTAGAACATTAAGACCGTCACCATGCCGTCGTGCTGACGGAACTCTTCCCCGACATTCTGCTGGATCAGAGTACAGGGGACGTCATCGAGCAGAACGTCTGCAAGAACTCGGAGGTGCCTTAGTTTCGGTGCTTGATCGATCAGGCCGTGAAGACGTACGACTACATCAACCGCGTTGTGCTAACGCTTCCGCTTTCGGTCTACGAGGGTACGTGGACAACACTCTCCCCTCTCGTTGCTATGCATCACCATGATCTTGCGTGTGCGTAGGAATTTTTTTGAAATTACTACGTTCCCCAACGGTGGCATTCGAGCCTGGTTTTATGTGTAGATGTCATATGCACAAGTAGAACACAAGTGAGTTGTGGGCGATACAAGTCATACTGCTTACCAGCATGTCATACTTTGGTTCGGCGGTATTGTTGGATGAAGCGGCCCAGACCAACATTACGCGTACACTTATGCTAGACAAGTTCTACGGACGTGCTTTGCACACAGGTGGCTGGCGGGTGTCAGTTTCTCCAACTTTAGTTGAACCGAGTGTGGCTACGCCCGGTCCTTGCGAAGGTTAAAACAGCACAAACTTGACAAACTATCTTTGTGGTTTTGATACATAGGTAAGAACGGTTCTTGCTCAGCCCGTAATAGCCACGTAAAATTTGCAACAACAAAGTAGAGGACGTCTAACTTGTTTTTGCAGGGCATGTTGTGATGTGATATATTCAAGACGGGATGCTATATTTTATTGTATGAGATGATCATGTTTTGTAACCGAGTTATCGGCAACTGGCAGGAGCCATATGGTTGTCACTTTATTGTATGAAATGCAAGCGCCCTGTAATTGCTTTACTTTATCACTAAGCGGTAGCGATAGTCGTAGAAGCAATAGATGGCGAAACAACAACGATGCTACGATGGAGTTCAAGGTGTCGCGCCGGTGACGATGGTGATCATGATGGTGCTTCAGAGATGGAGATCACAAGCACAAGATGATGATGGCCATATCATATCACTTATATTGATTGCATGTGATGTTTATCCTTTATGCATCTTATCTTGCTTTGATTAACGGTAGCATTTTAAGATGATCTCTCACTAATTATCAAGAAGTGTTCTCCCTGAGTATGCCCCGTTGTGAAAGTTCTTCGTGCTGAGACACCACGTGATGATCGGGTGTGATAGGCTCTACGTCCAAATACAACGGGTGCAAAACAGTTGCACACGTGGAATACTCAGGTTAAACTTGATGAGCCTAGCATATACAGATATGGCCTTGGAATACGGAGACCGAAAGGTCGAACATGAATCATATAGTAGATATGATCAACATAGTGATGTTCACCATTGAAAACTACTCCATCTCACGTGATGATCGGACATGGTTTAGTTGATTTGGATCACGTGATCACTTAGATGACTAGAGAGATGTCTGTCTAAGTGGGAGTTCTTTAGTAATATGATTAATTGAACTTAAATTTATCATGAACTTAGTACCTGATAGTATTTTGCTTGTCTATGTTTGTTGTAGATAGATGGCTCGTGCTATAGTTCCGTTGAATTTTAATGCGTTCCTTCAGAAAGCTGAGTTGAAAGATGATGGTAGCAATTACACGGACTGGGTCCGTAACTTGAGGATTATCCTCATTGCTGCACAAAAGAATTACGTCCTGGAAGCACCGCTTGGTGCCAGGCCTGCTGCAGATGCAACTGACGACGTTAAGAACGTCTGGTAGAGCAAAGCTGATGACTACTCGATATTTCAGTGTGCCATGCTTTACGGCTTAGAACCGGGACTTCAACGATGTTTTGAACGTCATGGAGCATATGAGATGTTCCAGGAGTTGAAGTTAATATTTCAAGCAAATGCCCAGATTGAGAGATATAAAGTCTCTAGTAAGTTCTATAGCTACAAGATGGAGGAGAATAGTTCTGTCAGTGAACATATACTCAAAATGTCTGGGTATAATAATAACTTGATTCAACTGGGAGTTAATCTTCCTGATGATAGTGTCATTGACGGAATTCTTCAATCACTGCCACCAAGCTACAAGAGCTTCGTGATGAACTATAATATGCAAGGGATGGACAAGACTATTCCCGAGCTCTTCGCAATGCTAAAGGCTGCGGAGGTAGAAATCAAGAAGGAGCATCAAGTGTTGATGGTCAATAAGACCACCAGTTTTAAGAAAAAGGGTAAAGGGAAGAAGAAGGGGAACTTCAAGAAGAACAACAAACAGGTTGTTGCTCAAGAGAAGAAACCCAAATCTGGACCTAAGCCTGAGACTGAGTGCTTCTACTGCAAGCAGACTGGTCACTTGAAGCGGAACTGCCCCAAGTATTTGGCGGATAAGAAGGATGGCAAGGTGAACAAAGGTATATGTGATATACATGTTATTGATGGGTACCTTACTAATGCTCGCAATAGCACCTGGGAATTTGATACTGGTTCTGTTGCTAATATTTGCTACCCGAAACAGGGACTACGGATTAAGCGAAGATTGGCTAAGGACAAGGTGACGATGCGCGTGGGAAATGGTTCCAAAGTCGATGTGATCGCGGTCGGCACGCCACCTCTACATCTACCTTCGGGATTAGTTTTAGACCTTAATAATTGTTATTTGGTGCCAGCGTTGAGCATGAACATTATATCTGGATCTTGTTTGACGCGAGACGGTTATTCATTTAAATCATAGAATAATGGTTGTTCTATTTATATGAGTAATATCTTTTATGGTCATGCACCCTTGGAGTGGTGTATTTTTATTAAATCTCGATAGTAGTGATAGACATATTCATAATGTTGAAGCCAAAAGATGCAGAGTTGATAATGATAGTGCAACTTATTTGTGGCACTGCCGTTTGGGTCATATTGGTGTAAAGCGCATGAAGAAACTCCATACTAATGGACTTCTAGAATCACTTGATTATGAATCACTTGGTACTTGCGAACCGTGCCTCATGGACAAAATGACTAAAACGCCGTTCTTCGGAACTATGGAGCGAGCAACTGATTTGTTTGAAATCATACATACTGATGTATGTGGTCCAATGAATATTGAGGCTTGCGGCGGGTATTGTTATTTTCTCACCTTCACAGATGATTTGAGCAGATATGGGTATATCTACTTGATGAAACACAAGTCTGAAACATTTGAAAAGTTCAAAGATTTTCAGAGTGAAGTGGAAAATCATCGTAACAAGAAAATAAAGTTTCTACGATCTGATCGTGGAGGAAAATATTTGAGTTAAGAGTTTGGTTTACATTTGAAGCAATGCGGAATAGTTTCACAACTCACACCACCCGGAACACCACAACGAAATGGTGTGTCCGAGTGTCGTAATCATACTTTACTAGATATGGTGCGATCTATGATGTTTCTTACTGATTTACCGCTATCGTTTCAGGGTTATGCTTTAGAGACGGATGCATTCACGTTAAATAGGGCACCATCAAAATCCGTTGAGACGACGCCTTATGAACTGTGGTTTGGCAAGAAACTAAAGTTGTCGTTTCTTAAAGATTGGGGCTGCGATGCTTATGTGAAGAAACTTCAACCAGATAAGCTCGAACCCAAATCGGAGAAATGTGTCTTCATAGGATACCCAAGAGAGACTATTGGGTACACCTTCTATCACAGATCTAAGGGCAAGATTTTTGTTGCTAAATTCGGATCCTTTCTAGAGAAGGAGTTTCTCTCGAAAGAAGTGAGTGGGAGGAAAGTAGAACTTGATGAGGTAACTGTACCTGCTCCCTTATTGGAAAGTAGTTCATCACAAGAACCGGTTCCTGTGTCAACTACACCAATCAGTGAGGAAGCTAATGATATTGATCATGAAACTTCAGATCAAGTTACTACCAAACCTCGTAGGTCAACCAGAGTAAGATCCGCACCACAGTGGTATGGTAATCCTATTCTGGAAGTGAAAGTGCAACTATCCCTAGGTGGTTTTGGTAATTCATAACAACATATAGCTCATTGAGCTAATGCTATTCCAAGACTATTATTTCAGGAAAGCTCAATGAATGGCATGGTATGGATAATGAAAGTGGATCCCTCAAAATACTAATGACAAAGGATTGGCTCAAGCTCAAAAGCTCAAGACTCTTCATTTTACATTTTAGTGATCCAACATCACATTGAGTCCATAGGAAAAGCCAATACTATCAAGGAGGGATGAGGTGTTGCTTAATGAGCCTCTTGCTTCATGTGCTTAGTGATATGCTCCAAAACCCTCAGCTACTTTCTCACATCCACAAATGACCTAAACCTAAAGCCAAAATTGGTCACACCGATTCTTTCTATCCGGCGCCATCGAGTTCAAATGTCATAGCCACTACCACAAACCCTAGGCAAATCGGTCTTACCGATAGGGATCTCGATCTCACCAAGATGGGATTTGTGGAGGATATAGCTACTAAGTATAAACCGGCCAGGAGGGTCCGGTTCACCCTTGACTATGTTGAAGCCCATGAAGATCTGGAAGATGGCGCTTTACTAAAGGAAGCATAGAAGCCCGAAGCCCAAAGGCAGATTAGGGCTCATAGTGGTAAACCGCCATGACTATGTAAACTTGTAGAATAAGTTAGGAAAGGAGAGACCGAGCCAGACACTTTGTATGAGTCGGCCTCGAGGGTCTGTAAACCAGCCGGGCGTCAACCTGTGTATATAAAGGGGCGACCCGGTGGCGGTTCAGGGACGACAGACAACAACTCGAGACTCAGGCAAGCGTATTCCGCTCCCTGATCATCGAAACCAATCAATCCCATCACAACTAGACGTAGGATTTTACCTTCATCGAAGGGGCCGAACTAGTATAACTCCCGTGTCCCTTGTCCGGTTTAACCCCTTCAAGCTAACCCGTTGCGATGGCTCCACGACTAAGTCCTTTCACAAGGACACCTGACGTGATAATTCCACGACAGTTGGCGCCCACCGTGGGGCTATCGCACGATGGTGTCGAGTTCTTGAAGGGCTGCTCTGAAGGACTTAAGGGATACGTGATCGGCCGGATGACCAAAACTCGTCGTGGCAAGCTTTACATCGACGAGAAAGGATGGGGCCCCGAAGCCGGCTCAATCGAGTACGGGTACCGAGTCCCCTTCGGTGGAATTCATGTCTTCATTGGCAAGATTGGCGAACTAGGCCCTGAGCCGGACATCTGCACCGACCTCATCGAGATGGCTGTAGTGACCCGACCTCAGATGGTCAAGTCTCTGTGCTCAGGTGTCATCCCTGGATCAGTAATGCTGACACCACACAGTACTTCGAAGGATTTATAACAGAGTAGCAATCACACACTTATTACATCGTTGTCCAAAAGAGGACTTATTACAATAAATATGGCTTAAGGCCATCTAATAAAGATAACAGCGGAAGACTTGGAAGATAAGTGAGTCCATCAACTCCAACGGCATCACTGAGTATAGAACCACGACCTAAAGCACCTTACTCGTCGTCTGAAAAGTCTGCAACATGAAACGTTGCAGCCCGAAAACGGGTCAGCACATGGAATATGCTGGCAATGTAACACATAGAGAATAACAGTGGAATTGGCTACACTACATGCAATTTGGCTGGTGTAAAAAGCTCTATGGTTACAGTTTTGCATAAAGCCAGTTTTTCCCTACTGCAAAGGAATAAATTTAATTAACTATTATAGTGGTTGTTAAACATTGAGAATGGTTGACAGCATCCTCAATCCCAATTAAAAGTAGTCATTAAAAACCCAACAATATTATTTATAGTAACATGATGAGATTCATGTGATATTCAAGTACTAGATACTCAAGATGTCCATAACCGGGGACACGACTAATCATGATTAGTTTGTACACTCTGCAGAGGTTTGCGCACTTTTCCCCACAAGACTCGATCGCCTCCGTTTGGTTTCTCGCACTACAGGGTGTTTGAGAAACGGATGACCGAGACATAGTCTTTCAGAAGTGCTAGCATCTTACGACGGATAGACCAGTACACCTACATCCCCTACATCTGCTAGTCTACCAGTATAAGAGTTCGCACGACTTAGTCAACTATGCCAGAGCCCATAATGGCTTGTGGCTGCACACGGAAGTTACTAGCATGAATTATCTTATGATCCCTTTGAGCCTGGGTGGCGGTCCATAGGAAAATCACACGGTAACCCCGGGATTTCCAAAAAAAAACAGGCAATCACTGGATACCCCAGGTGCCTCAATCCACCCAGATGTGTATTTAAGTTGCCACCTTAGATAAACCATTAATTTGCAACCTCACATCTGTCATGGATATCACTCACCCAATCCACGTCTACTAGCGTAGCATGGCATAAATAAGGAAACGCAGAGGTAATTCCCAAAGGTTTCATAAGTAAACAGGTAATAGGTACTACCTCATCTACTTCCCATCCCACAATTTAATTAGATCCTAATCATGCAATGTTTGAGGATTGATCTAATGCATAAAAACTGGGTAGTAGAAAAGATATGATCAAGTGTTACTTGCCTTGCTGATGATCCGCGAAACCTAGAGATTCGAAGTAACAAGCGGCGCACACCGGGTGATCTATCGCAGACAAACAACAAGCATACAATAAGTACTCATCTAATGCACGGGTAAATCTCGAATAAAAGATCTAACCAGAAAGTTCAACTTAAGAACCCTGGTTGCGAAAGAGAACGAATCGAAGAAAACAACGGAAAACAACCGGCGGAAGAAAACAACTTCGTTTTACTAATCTGGATCTAAGTCAAATTTTACAAAAGCAAAAACTTGTTTAAGTTGGTTAGTCGGAACAGCAGCGTCGAAACGAAACTCTAGGCGCTTGAATCACCTGATTCCGATAAACAAGCGAGAAAATAAACTAGAACGAAGATCGGATCTTAAATCACGATCAGAAAGTCGCGAAATAAATCCGATTAAAAGAAAACGACAAACGGTTAAACGAACGGACGTTCGTTAACCGGGAATAACCGGTGATCACGTTCGTTAAGACGAACGGTCCGGCGAACGCTCGCTAAACAACAAAACTGGAATTAAAACCGGTCTAGGGTTTCGAGAAAAAAAACCGAACGACGGAAAAAAAAGAAAACCGGAACGGTTTTTACAAAAAAACCGAACCGAGGGGAGGGTGGCGCGGCGCGGCTACCTCGACGAGGCGGGCCTCTGGC
>NC_041381.1:297517756-297525863 GCF_002162155.2 Triticum dicoccoides
GAGAGGGGGGTGCTGGGGTATTTAAAGGGGGGGTCCTGCTTGGAGGAGGGGGCAAGGCAAGGGCGGCGGCAGTGGCGGAGTCCGAGCCGGACTCGGTTGGCGGCGGCGGCGCGCTGCGCGCGAGGGGAGGGGCGGCTGGGCCGGCTGGGCCCTTGGCCCAGGCGGGGCGCTGCGCGTTTTTTTAAATATCGCGCGCAGAAAAACAAATAAAATAAAATCTAAATGAACTCCAAAATTTACAAAGTAAATTTTCCCCGACTCCTAAAAATGAGTCGAACAAAATGAACTTTTACTCGGGGCCTAAAATGCAATTTTTGAAAACACGCATTTTCCCTAAGGCAAATAAACTCCAAGAAAAATCCGAACTTTGATTTATTTATTAAATCTTCATTCTTCCTAAATTTTTGGGAAAGTCATATTATTCCCTCTCATATTTTTGGATATTGGAAAATTAGTTGAAGATGAAATAAATAAAATCAAATGATCCTCTTTTTTTCATAATTCGAGGAAACTCAAATATGAAAAATTCCGAAATCTCCAACTCTCTCCGAGGGTCCTTGAGTTGCGTGAAATTTCTAGGATCGGCAAATGCAAGAAAATATGTAATGTATCATGACTTAATGTATAACATTCCAAATTGAAAATTTGGGATGTTACAAACCTACCCCCCTTAAGATGAATCTCGCCCTCGAGATTCGGATTGGCTAGAAAATAGGTGAGGGTGATCCTTGAGCAAATCTTCTTCTCTCTCCCAGGTGGCTTCATCCTCAGTGTGGTGGCTCCACTGAACCTTGCAAAACTTGATAACCTTGCTGCGAGTAACTCTGTTGGCATAATCGAGAATCTTGACTGGTTTCTCCTCATATGTTAAATCATCCTTCAACTGAATTGCTTCGAGTGGCACTGTATCTCTTAGCGGTACCTCTGCCATCTCGGCGTGACATTTCTTCAGCTGAGAAACATGGAATACATCATGAACTCCTGATAGTCCCTTTGGCAATTCCAGCTTATAAGCGACTTCTCCCATGCGCTGCAAGATCCTATACGGTCCAACGAAACGTGGTGCTAATTTTCCCTTAACTCCAAAACGCTTAACTCCTCAAAGTGGGGACACTCTAAGATAAACCCTGTCTCGAACTTCATATTCTATCGCCTTGCCTTTTGCATCCGTATAGCTCTTTTGTCTGGACTGGGCTACCTTGAGCCTATCGCGAATCAACTTTACTTTCTGTTCAGACTCCTTAATCAAATCTGGTCCAAACAACTGGCGGTCTCCAACTTCGTCCCATGATAACGGTGTCCTGCACCTCCTTCCGTACAAAGCTTTGAAAGGTGCCATCTTCAAGCTGGTTTGGTAACTGTTGTTATAAGAAAACTCTGCATACGGCAAGTTACCGTCCCAACTAGATCCATAATCTAGTGCACAAGCTCTCAGCATATCCTCCAAAATTTGATTGACTCTCTCAGTCTGTCCATCTGTCTGTGGGTGAAAAGCCGTACTGAATTCCAGCCTGGTTCCCAATGTTTCATGCAACTGATTCCAAAACATTGAGGTAAATTGGGTTCCTCTATCTGATACGATACTCCTCGGAACTCCGTGAAAACACACAATTCTGGTCATGTATATCTTTGCCAACTTAGCATTGCTATAGGTAGTCTTGACTGGAATGAAATGAGCTACCTTCGTCAAGCGGTCGACTATAACCCAAATCGAGTCATAGCCTGAACGAGTCTTTGGCAAACCTGTGATGAAATCCATGCCTAGCTTTTCCCACTTCCATTCGGGTATCGGCAATGGTTGCAACAATCCTGCTGGCTTCTGATGTTATGCCTTCACCCTCTGACATACATCACAAACTGCTACATACTCCGCGATATCCTTCTTCATTCCAGTCCACCAGAATGTTTCCTTCAAATCCAAATACATCTTGGTATTTCCTGGGTGAATCGAATAGGGCGAATCGTGTGCCTCTTGCAGAATCAACTTCCTGATCTCCGGGTCATTTGGCACATAAACCCGGTCCTCAAACCATAGGGTATCGTGCTCATCCTCACGAAATCCCTTTGCTTTTCCTTCGCTCATTTTCTTCTTTATATCCGTGATCTCTTTGTCATTTTTCTGAGCTTCTCTGATTTTGTCCATCAAGGTAGACTGAATCTCCAATGCTGCTACATAGCCTCTCGGAACTATTTCCAAACATAGCTCACGAAGATCTTCTGCTAACTCCTTTGGTATCTCTCCCGTCATCAGTGTATTGACATGGCTCTTACGGCTTAATGCGTCCGCTACTACATTAGCCTTTCCGGGATGGTAATGCAATCTCATATCATAGTCCTTGATGAGTTCCAACCATCTCCTTTGTCTAAGGTTTAACTCTTTCTGCGTGAAAATGTACTTCAAACTCTTGTGATCCGTGTACACCTCACAATGATTTCCAATGAGGAAATGTCTCCATGTCTTCAATGCATGCACAACGGCTACTAACTCCAAATCATGTGTGGCATAATTATTTAATTTGTGAGGTTTCAGTTGTCGTGAAGCATACGAAACAACTCTTCCTTCCTGCATAAGCACTGCTCCAAGTCCTCAACGTGAAGCGTCACAATACACCTCATAATCCTTGGCCTGATCTGGCAAAATTAACATTGGTGAGGTAACCAATCTTTTCTTCAACTCCTGAAAACTTGCCTCACAATCCTCAGTCCATATGAACTTAGTATCCTTCTTCAACAACTCTGTCATAGGCTTCGCAATCCTTGAGAAATTCTCAATGAATCTCCGGTAGTATCCTGCGAGTCCAAGAAAACTCCGGATCTCTCCAACTATCGTGGGTGCTTCCCATTCGGTTACGGTCTCAACCTTTTTAGGGTCAACTGCTATCCCTTCTCCGGATATAACATGTCCAAGAAATCCAACTTCCTTTAGCCAAAACTCACATTTGCTGAACTTGGCGTATAACTGATGTTCCCTTAGTTTCTCCAAAACCAATCGCAAATGTTCCTTATGTTCCTCTTCATTCTGCGAGAAAACCAAAATATCATCAATGAACACCAAGACGAACTTATCCAAAAACTCCATAAACACTTTGTTCATCAGGTTCATGAAATAGGCAGGTGAGTTAGTCAGTCCAAATGACATAACGGTATACTCATACAGTCCATATCTTGTGGTGAATGCTATCTTAGGTATGTCCTGCTCTCGAATCTTCAACTGATGGTACCCTGATCGCAAATCGATCTTCGAAAACACCTTAGCTCCTTGCAACCGATCAAACAGGTCATTTATCATTGGTAGGGGGTACTTGTTCTTGATTGTTACTTCATTCAATCCACGATAATCAACAACTATCCTTAATGATCCATCCTTCTTCTCTACTAAAAGTACGGGTGATCCCCAAGGCGAAGAACTTGGGCGTATATAACCTTTATCCAATAGCTCCTTAATCTGCTTCTTGATTTCTGCCAAATCCTGTGCGGGCATTCTGTATGGTCGCTTCGATATTGGGCCTGTACCTGGCAAGAGCTCAATCAAAAACACAATGTCTCTATCTGGTGGCATTCCTGGCAACTCCTCAGGAAATACATCCGGGTAATCCCTCACCACTGGCACCTCCTCCTGCACAACTCCTGATAAGGAAGTTACATGTGCTCTTTTTGGCTTATGCCGTGATACATACTTGATTTTTCTTCCTTCTGGTGTCGTAAGCAAAATTGTCTTACTTGCGCAATCAATGTTCCCTCCATACATTGACAGCCAATCCATACCGAGAATCACATCAAATCCTTGGGATTCCAGAATGATCAAATCCGTCGGGAATGCATGCCTTCCTATACTTAATGGCACTTGAAAACATCCTTGTCTGGCCATATACTCCGCTCCTGGTGAGCTTACTAGCATAGGGGTTTTAAGAATCTGTGTAGTCAGACTATACTTCTCTACAAATCCCCTTGATATGTATGAATGCGATGCACCGATATCAAAAAGAACAAGTGTAGTAAATGACTTAACCAAAAACTTACCGATTACTGCATCGGGCTGATCTTCAACTTCCTCCACATCAATGTGGTTCACCTGTCCCCTGTTGAAAGGGTTTGGCTTCTTTCCAGAGCTTCCATTTCCACCTTGGCCTTCGAGACAATCATTTGCATAATGTCCGGTCTTGGAACACTTGTAACAGGTGACATGGCTCAGGTCTTTCTTGGCTGGGGTTGATGGTGTGGTCCGGTTCTGGCCGTTGCTTCCTCCATTCCCATTACCATTCTTGTGGCCATTATGGTTGTGCGAACTACCTCCTCCATGGGTATGCTGAAACTGAACTGCCTGTTTAGGTGTATAACGGGGCTTCTGCTGGGCTCCAGAGTTATACTTCCCCTGCCCATACTTTCTCTTGCGATTCTCAATCTGCTGCTGCTTTCCTTCAATCATGAGGGCACGGTCTACCAACTCCTGGTAGTTATTGAAAGTGGCTACCATCAACTGCATGCTTAACTCATCATTTAGTCCTTCCAGAAACTTCTCCTGCTTAGCTGCATCTGTAGCAACGTCATCAGGGGCATAACGTGCTAACTTACTAAAATCATCCACATACTGGCCAACAGTCCTTCCTCCTTGGCGTAAGTTGCGAAATTCACGCTTCTTCATGGCCATAGCTCCTGCTGAAACATGGGCAGTGCGGAAAGCTTGCTGAAACTGATCCCATGTGACAGTGTCTACAGGGTAAGTGGCTGTGAAATTCTCCCACCATGCCGCTGTAGGTCCTTCAAGCTGGTGTGCAGCAAACTTCACCTTTTCTCCATTGGTGCGTCCTGCAGTAGTCAACTCCCTTCCTATCTTGCGGAGCCAATCATCTGCTACAATTGGCTCGGTGCTACTGGAATACACTGGCGGTTGCAGCCTAAGGAAACGAGTCAAGTGATCCACAGGTGGTGGTGGTGGTGGGTTGTTGTTGTTGTTGTTGCCTTGGTTCTGTACCAATGTTTGGATCAAAGTGTTCTGCTGCTGAATCAACTGGGTGATCTCTGGCGGGAAAACAAACCCGGGGTCGCATCTCGGAGGCATCTAAAGGGTTTAGAAAAGATGAGAATTTAGAATAGAGTGGGGTCTAAGGAGAAAACACTACCCACATGCACATGAGCAAATGCACACAAAAATCACTTCATTATTTCAAACAAAGGGCTTACAACGGTCTAACTATCGCAAAAGTGCTGAACTATAATGTTTACATGGAGGGAATACTACTAATATGTGGGGGTCATCTATTAATTTGAACCGGTGGAAGACTCCAAGATGTCTGCTCCAGCTTCGTCTTCAAAGTCGGGTTCACTTGGATCCGAATCGGTGTCGTCGATGATGATGTAGTTGCTCGGACAGTCGACGTACTTGTCTTCATTCTTGAGCGCTAACTTCTTCTTGAGTTCTTCAATCTCATACTTAAGATCTCTATTGTGTTTTACTACAGCTACGATCTCGTCCATGTAGTCCTTGCGTGTAGATTTCAGCTCTCTTTCAAGTTC
This sequence comes from Triticum dicoccoides, assembly GCF_002162155.2. NCBI lineage: Eukaryota > Viridiplantae > Streptophyta > Magnoliopsida > Poales > Poaceae > Triticum > Triticum dicoccoides. Next base: position 297,523,271 of record NC_041381.1, read on the forward strand.
GATGATCCTTCCCTTTGCATTCTTCAATTCTATCAAATCATTGCACATCTGGTTCTCCTGGCGTCGAATGTGCTGGTTTAACTCATGGATGAAAGCTGCAATGGATCTATCCTTCTTGGTGCTAACTATCTCCCATTGTTCATTTCGGCGTCCGCAAATCTGGTAGATAGTGTCCTTGAGGTCTTCTTGGTAAACTTCTCCAATGCGTCCCATGGTGATATGAGCTGCCATGCTCTTTCCCAGACTCCAGGTTGGTGCACTGAAAACACTATCTATAGGCTTGGTGATTGGGCCGAATGTCCTTCCCGGAACATGAGCTTGAATCTTCTAGCGCTCCTCTTCAGGCAGAGTGGCGTTGAAAGTCCCGGTGAAGCTTGGTAGTCCAATGTTCAGGTACTTGGTGACTTCCTTCAAGTGGAATCCAAAAGGTGTGCCTTCATCTGGTTGGGCGTACTTGATCTTTGCGTCCGTCATCCTAAAAGAGTAGAAAATATAAGGAGTTAGAAAATGAGAAGAGAGTAGTGATCTATGGCTTTAACTTAGTGGTCGTGTCCTACAGTCAGCGTGTGCTCTGATACCATCTCTGTAGCGACCCGACCTCAGATGGTCAAGTCTCTGTGCTCAGGTGTCATCCCTGGATCAGTAATGCTGACACCACACAGTACTTCGAAGGATTTATAACAGAGTAGCAATCACACACTTATTACATCGTTGTCCAAAAGAGGACTTATTACAATAAATATGGCTTAAGGCCATCTAATAAAGAGAACAGCGGAAGACTTGGAAGATAAGTGAGTCCATCAACTCCAACGGCATCACTGAGTATAGAACCACGACCTAAAGCACCTTACTCGTCGTCTGAAAAGTCTGCAACATGAAACGTTGCAGCCCGAAAATGGGTCAGCACATGGAATATGCTGGCAATGTAACACATAGAGAATAACAGTGGAAGTGGCTACACTACATGCAATTTGGCTGGTGTAAAAAGCTCTATGGTTACAGTTTTGCATAAAGCCAGTTTTTCCCTACTGCAAAGGAATAAATTTAATTAACTATTATAGTGGTTGTTAAACATTGAGAATGGTTGACAGCATCCTCAATCCCAATTAAAAGTACTCATTAAAAACCCAACAATATTATTTATAGTAACATGATGAGATTCATGTGATATTCAAGTACTAGATACTCAAGATGTCCATAACCGGGGACACGACTAATCATGATTAGTTTGTACACTCTGCAGAGGTTTGCGCACTTTTCCCCACAAGACTCGATCGCCTCCGTTTGGTTTCTCGCACTACAGGGTGTTTGAGAAACGGATGACCGAGACATAGTCTTTCAGAAGTGCTAGCATCTTACGACGGATAGACCAGTACACCTACATCCCCTACATCTGCTAGTCTACCACTATAAGAGTTCGCACGACTTAGTCAACTATGCCAGAGCCCATAATGGCTTGTGGCTGCACACGGAAGTTACTAGCATGAATTATCTTATGATCCCTTTGAGCCTGGGTGGCGGTCCATAGGAAAATCACACGGTAACCCCGGGATTTCCAAAAAAACAGGCAATCACTGGATACCCCAGGTGCCTCAATCCACCCAGATGTGTATTTAAGTTGCCACCTTAGATAAACCATTAATTTGCAACCTCACATCTGTCATGGATATCACTCACCCAATCCACATCGACTAGCGTAGCATGGCATAAATAAGCAAACGCAGAGGTAACTCCCAAAGGTTTCATAAGTAAACAGGTAATAGGTACTACCTCATCTACTTCCCATCCCACAATTTAATTAGATCCTAATCATGCAATGTTTGAGGATTGATCTAATGCATAAAAACTGGGTAGTAGAAAAGATATGATCAAGTGTTACTTGCCTTGCCGATGATCCGTGAAACCTAGAGATTCAAAGTAACAAGCGGCGCACTCCGGGTGATCTATCGCAGACAAACAACAAGCATACAATAAGTACTCATCTAATGCACGGGTAAATCTTGAATAAAAGATCTAACCAGAAAGTTCAACTTAAGAACCCTGGTGGCGAAAGAGAACGAATCGAACAAAACAACAGAAAACAACCGGCGGAAGAAAACAACTTCGTTTTACTAATCTGGATCTAAGTCAAATTTTACAAAAGCAAAAACTTGTTTAAGTTGGTTAGTCGGAACGGCGGCTTCGAAACGAAACTCCAGGCGCTTGAATCACCTGATTCCGATAAACGAGCGAGAAAATAAACTAGAACGAAGATCGGATCTGAAATCGCGATCAGAAAGTCGCGAAATAAATCTGATTAAAAGAAAACAACGAACGGTTAAACGAACGGACGTTCGTTAACCGGGAATAACCGGTGATCACGTTCGTTAAGACGAACGGTCCGGCGAACACTCGCTAAACAACAAAACCGGAATTAAAACCGGTCTAGGGTTTCGAGAAAAAAAAACAAACGTCGGAAAAAAAAGAAAACCGGAACGGTTTTTACAAAAAAACCGAACCAAGGGGAGGGTGGCGCGGCGCGGCTACCTCGACACGGTGGGGCTCCAGCGGGGCGGCGTCTAGGCGGCGGGGCGACGGCGCTGGCGGCGGGCGG
>NC_041381.1:297526329-297687998 GCF_002162155.2 Triticum dicoccoides
TTCTTGGAGGAGGGGGCAAGGCAAGGGCGGCGGCGGTGGCGGAGTCCGAGCCGGACTCGGCTGGCGGCGGCGGCGTGCTGCGCGCGGGCACGCGAGGGGAGGGGCGGCTGGGCCGGCTGGGCCCTTGGCTCAGGCGGGGCGCTGCGCGTTTTTTTTAAAATATCGCGCGCAGAAAAACAAATAAAATAAAATCTAAACGAACTCCAAAATTTACAAAGTAAATTTTCCCCGACTCCTAAAAATGAGTCGAACAAAATGAACTTTTACTCGGGGCCTAAAATGCAATTTTTGAAAACACGCATTTTCCCTAAGGCAAATAAACTCCAAGAAAATCTGAACTTTGATTTATTTATTAAATCTTCATTCTTCCTAAATTTTTGGGAAAGTCATATTATTCCCTCTCATATTTTTGGATATTGGAAAATTAGTTGAAGATGAAATAAATAAAATCAAATGATCCTCTTTTTTTCATAATTCGAGGAAACTCAAATATGAAAAATTCCGAAATCTCCAACTCTCTCCGAGGGTCCTTGAGTTGCGTGAAATTTCTAGGATCGGCAAATGCAAGAAAATATGTAATGCATCATGACTTAATGTATAACATTCCAAATTGAAAATTTGGGATGTTACAACGGCTCAGCGTGCGAGTCCAGCCCGGGTTAAGCCCGCCGTGAAGCGTGCGTTCGTAGGATGTGTCCATTGGATCGGATCTGAACCGGTGTCTAAGGGCGAGACGGCGGTATATTCCGACGGCGAGTCATCCACTGGCGAAACCGAGTCCTTGTACCAGATTCATGGCGGTATGCTCGAGGGATATTCCGATGGCAACAGTATTCCGGACCTCCTTGAAGCGCCAAGCCGGGTTGCTATTTACATGGCTGGCACGCAGCCCGTGTTGCAGTCTTCATCTACCGCAGCAATGAATACCGGATCAGCGGCCGTGGCAGGTACCTCGGCGCGCCGGCCGGCGCAGGTTCTCTCCGGTTTAATGGATGCTTGGGCGACCTTGTTAACCGCGACAGTCACCCCGGATACGCAGGATCAGCATAATGCGGAAGTTGCGAGACTGAAGGAGCAAATTACGCAGGCTAAGGAGGACCTGGTGGCTGAGGATAATAGGATGGCTGAGGAACAGGCCGCTTTGAATGCTCAATCACAGCAGATACAAGCACAGAATTACCGGCTCATGTTAGATCGGACCGCGTCAGAGGATGTGTTACGAAGGAAGTATCGGTCGCGCCTACCGCTGGTTTACGAAGGGTTAAATCTCTTTCAGACACCAGGCGCTGGGCCGAGCAATCCGGCAGCCGCAAACCAAGCCGAAGCGCCTAGGATCGCCCCGGATCAGCCACGAGCAACGGAGCTACCCCGACGGACAGTTAACCCGCCACAGTATGTGCCTACACCACCGGGTCACTTTTAGAGCCCCCTAGATAACATGATTGATGCGGCCTCACGCTTGGCAGCCATTCCAATGGAAGGAGATTCAATAGAGGCAGTTGAGACACGGCGGGCGAGAGATCTTCTTCAAACCGCCGTAGTGCAGCAACAGGCTTATTCATATAGCTGGGATAGAATTCATTCAACCCCTTGTCCGAGCCCAAGTTATAGCAGGCGTATGGACGAACCGGAGGTGTCTAGCAGCGGGCGGCGTCGCAATGCTCAGGAGGTAGTGGATCATGGCAGGGCACGAAGGGATGGTGCTTTGGATCGTTATCAACCCGCCCTGGTTCAGCCAACAGTGTCGGTGGACAAAGGCACCGGGCTTGCTTTCAGCTCCTGGGGAGTACCGTGCCTTATTCCGGCTCTCCGTAACATGCGTCTGCCCAAGGATTTCAAGGGTCCACGCAAGGTGCCTAACTACACGGCGGATCAGCCGCCTGAGGCGTGGGTCGAGACTTATGAGATTTTAATGGAGATGCTGGATGTGGATGAAGCAGCTTGTGCAAAGTACTTCACGATGATGTTGGAAGGAACAACCCGCACTTGGTTGAAAAATCTGCCAGCTAATTCCATCGAGTCATGGGATCAGTTGAAGGCCCGGTTTATAGCCAATTTTAAGGACACGTGCAAACAGCCCATGTCCATTGTAGATCTGGATGCTTGTGTTCAGGGTGAGAACGAGTCCACAACTCATTGGGTGCGCCGGGTCTCAGAAGTTTTGCACTCGTCCGACCGAATTAACGCTGGCCAAGCGATTATCACACTGGAACGTAATTGCCGGTTTAAGTCACTGAAGGAGAAGTTGGGACGGCTCAAGCACCACTGCAACGACCTGGGAACCCTCATGGCAGCCTTGGTAAAATATGCCGATTCTGTTAATACCAAGGATCCCGATTCTGATAATGAGAAACCGGAGAAGGGAAAGAGGAATGGCGGTGCGAAGGGACAGCAGCACAACTAGGGAGGCCATGGGAATAATGGTAAGCCTAAAGCGGATTCAGATTTTGTGGCTAATGCTAACGTGCAGCGTCGTAAGGGTAAACCGCCCCAGCGCGGTGGGACGATGAATCTGGAGCGCTTGTTGAATCAGCCCTATCCAAAGCATGGAACCAAAGAGGTCCCTGCAACACATCTCTGGAAGGATTGCAACATTATGAAGGTGTTCAAAAATTCTAATCTCTTCTGGTATGATCAGGGCCCGTCGGGCGGTTCAGGTCCAGGTTTTCATGGTGGCGGCGGTTCAGGCTCTGGGTTTCAGAATAATCATAGTAACCAGAACAACCAAGGTGGTAATAACCAACAGAGTAATCAAGGGAATCAGCAGCGGTCGGGTTACCAGTCACCCGAAGCAGCTGAATGGTGGACAATATCATGTATTCACCACTAGTTTGTGCAAGCGTGATCTGAAGCTGCATAGAGGGCAGTCAATGCGGTTGAACCGGCAGTTCCACGCTATCTGCGGTGGTCGGAACAGCCTATTGTGTGGAGTAGGTATGATCATCCGCCCCGGGTTGACAATCCGGGTCAGCTAGCTCTGGTGGTGGCACCTCAGGTGGGAGGTTACAAGTTCACCAAAGTACTCATGGATGGAGGAAGCAGTATTAATATTCTGTATTATGAGACATTCCGCGGCATGGGGTTGACAGATAAGAATCTTAAACCGTCCAATACTGTTTTCCATGGTGTGGTACCAGGAAAGTCGGCATATCCAGTGGGCAAGATTGCCTTGGAAGTTGTGTTTGGGGATGAACATGATTCCCGGTCTTAGACATTGACTTTTGAGGTGGTGAGAATCCAGAGCCCGTATCACGCACTGTTTGGGCGACTGGCTTATGCAAAATTCATGGCGAGGCCTTGTTATATTTACTTGCAGCTCAAGATGCCGGGTCACAAAGGAACCATCACGGTTCATGGAAGTCGGAAAATCGCTTTGGATTGCGAAGAGAGTGATGCGGCTTACGCTGAGTCGGTTTGTGCTACAGAGGAGTTAAAGTTTTACAAGGAGAATGTTGATCCGGCAGATATGACCCCTCTAAAGAAGCCCACCACTGAGCATGACCCAACCCTACATTTCAAACCGGCTGACGAGACAAAGCTTGTTGACTTTGTACCTGGCGATTCGTCCAAGCAGTTCAGCATCAGCACCAATCTAGATCCAAAATAGGAAAGCGCGCTCATCGAGTTCACCTGTGAGAACCGGGACATTTTTGCATGGAAGCCTTCTGACATGCCAGGTGTACCGAGGGAACTCGCTGAGCACACTCTTAATATTGATCCGAAGTTTAAACCGGTCAAGCAATTTCTTCGTCGCTTTAATGAAGAGAGACGCAAGGCAATTGGGGAGGAGGTAGCCCGGCTGTTGCCTGCTGGGTTTATCGTTGAAGTGTTTCATCCTGAATGGTTGGCTAATCCGGTGCTGGTTCTTAAGAAAAATGGGACTTGGCGTATGTGTGTGGATTACACAGACTTAAATAAGGCTTGCCCGGCCGATCCTTTTGCTCTCCCACGTATTGATCATATCATTGATGCGACGGTGGGTTGTGAGCGCCTGAGTTTTTTGGATGCTTATTCAGGGTACCATCAGATTAAAATGGCAGTTAAGGACCAGGAGAAGACATCTTTCATCACTCCCTTTGGAGCCTTCTGCTATGTTTCTATGCCCTTTGGGCTCAAGAGTGCTCAGGAAACTTATCAGCATTGTGTGCAAAATTTTCTTCACACGCAGATTGGGCGTAATGTTCATGCCTATGTGGATGACATTGTGGTGAAATCCAGGGAAAAGGAGACATTGATAGCTGACCTCAAGGAGACATTTGACAACCTCCGGTTTTACAAGATGATGCTTAACCCGGATAAGTGTGTCTTTGGTGTTCCGGCAAGCAAGCTGCTCGGTTTTCTTGTGTCTAATAGGGGCATTGAGGCTAATCCGGAAAAGATCAAGGCAATCACATCCTTGGCTAAACCCACATGTATCAATGATGTTCAGCGTCTCGCAGGCCGGATTGCAGCCCTCAACCGGCTTATCAGTCGTCTGGGTGAGAAGGCCATTCCCTTGTATCAGATGCTGAAGAAGACGGATGATTTCGTCTGGAGTGATGCGGCCAATGTGGCCTTTGAGGAGTTAAAACGGCAGTTGGTTGAACCGCCAGTTCTTGGAGCCCCAGTTGATTATGAGCCTTTACTATTATATGTGGCTGCTAATGCCCGAGCAGTCAGTGTGGCAATTGTGGTAGAGCATAAAGAGGCTGGGAAGGAATATCCGGTTCAATGACCGGTATACTACATCAGTGAAGTTCTGATCGAATCAAAGCAACGCTATCCACATTGGCAGAAGTTGGTGTATGGGGTTTTTATGGCCAGTCGAAAGCTCAAGCAATATTTTCAAGGTCACCCCATCACAGTGGTTAGTTCTGCTCCCTTGGGCGATATCATCCAAAACAGAGAAGCAACTGGCCGGGTTGCAAAGTGGGCAATTGAGCTTGGTCCACATGGTTTGAAATATGTACCTCGAACAACCATCAAGTCTCAGGCTCTTGTGGACTTTATCAATGACTGGACCGAGTTGCAAGCACCGGAAGAGAAGCCGGATAATACGTACTGGACTATTCATTTCGATGGATCAAGGCAGTTGGAAGGCTTGGGGGCTGGAGTTGTCCTTACTTCCCCTCGAGGTGATAAAATTTGCTATGTCCTCCGCTTGATGTTTCCTTGTACTAACAATGGAGCTGAGTATGAAGCTCTACTTCATGGTCTCCGTGTGGCTAAAGAGATGAACTTAACTCGAGTTTGTTGTTTCGGAGATTCTGATCTGGTGGCTCAGCAAGTTTCTGGTACTTGGGATTCTAAGGATCCACTCATGGCGGCTTACAGGCGTGAGGTAGATATTGTGGCGGGTCACTTCAAAGGATATCAGGTTGAGCATATTGATTGGCGCAAAAACGAAGCGGCAAACGCTTTGAGCTGACTTGGATCTCAGCGCAAACCGGTACCTCCTAACACCTTTTTAGATATCTTGCATAACCCGTCTATTAAATTGCCAACAGAAGATGATCTGGCTGTTCCTGATCCGGAGGCGCAGCTAGTGGCCGCTTTACACGTTGTGCCGGATTGGACGGTTTCATATCTGGCGTATATGAGCCGGGGTGAGCTACCAAATGATCAAGTCCTGGCCCGACAGATAGTCCGGCGATCCAAGTCCATGGTTATTCACAATGGCGAGTTACACCGATGTAGCATTTCAGGCGTATTTCAGCGTTGCATTTCTCCGGAAGAAGGCCAAGCGATCCTCCGGGAAATTCAGGAAGGGGATTGTGGTCATCATGCCGGTTCAAAGTCCCTGGTTGCAAAAGCTTTTCGTCATGGGTTTTACTGGTTGGCAGCTCATGCTGATGCGAAGGATCTGGTAAAGCGATGTGATGCTTGTCAAAAAATTTCACGCAGAGCTCATGTTCCGGCTCAGGAGCTACGGATGATTCCCATCACTTGGCCTTTTGCTACTTGGGGGCTTGATATGGTGGGACCCTTTAAACGTTCCCAGGACAAGAAGACCCACCTGTTGGTGGCAGTTGATAAATTCACCAAGTGGGTTGAAGCGGAGCCTGTTAGCAAGTGTGATGCAGCTACGGTGGTTCAATTTCTCAAAAAGATTATTTTCCGTTTTGGCTTTCCACACAGCATCATCATGGATAATGGTACTAACCTTTTCAAAGGTGAGATGGAGGATTTCTGTTAGAGAGAGCACATCCGGCTTGACCTAGCATCTGTGGCGCACCCTCAATCCAACGGTCAAGCAGAGCAAGCTAATCAAGAAATCTTAAAGGGTCTTAAACCCCGGCTCATGATTCCCTTGAAGCGGACGCCGGATTGTTGGGTGGAAGAATTACCTTCTGTGTTGTGGAGCATCAACACCACCCCCAATCGATCAACAGGATACACGCCTTTCTTTGTGGTCTGCGGGGCAGAGGCGGTTCTCCCAAGTGATATACGTCATGATTCGCCCCGGGTTACTAATTACATTGAAGAAGACAACGAGCAAGCCCGCCAAGAGGCACTGGACTTGCTAGATGAGAAGCGGGATATGGCTTTGGCACGATCGGCGGTTTATCAACAAGACCTGCGGCGTTATCACAGCCGCCGGGTTAAGACAAGAGCCTTTCAAGAAGGTGACTTGGTGCTCCGGCTTATCCAGGATCAGACCGACATACACAAGTTATCCCCGCCTTGGGAAGGACCCTTTGTGGTCAGCAAGAATCTGCACAACGGATCATACTGCCTCATTGACGTTCGAGATGACTCACGCAAATCTGAGGAGGAGACCCGGCGGCCCTGGAACATAGCTCTCCTCCGGCCTTACTACACTTGAGCCATAGGCTCTTTTTTATGTACATATTTTGACAATGTATATATTATCATCAATAAATAAATCAGCATCCTTGCTTTAAAGCGGGGCCTCTGCTGTTTTTTCTCAAATATTCTTTGAGCTACATGGGGGCTTCAGCTGACAAAGCGGAGTACTACCTATTAAAACGGCTATCACGCCACCAAAGCTTGGGAGCTTCACACCCAAAGGGCCAAAGAGAGTTTCGATGCTATGCACAACTCAAACATAGGCACCTAATGAGCACAACTCATCACGTTACTTGGGGGCTCCTTGGTCCAATACCAAGAAGTTTGAATGGACACTTGTAGCTGGGTATCGACCCACGGCTTGGAAGCCTGGTATATTTACCTAAAACCCCGGGTTAACCTGCCTTCATCAAGTAAGACACTCCTATCTAGGTCATCCTGGCACGGCCCTCCGAACGTTTGACAGTTACTCTCCTTGAGACCCTGCACTTGTCAAAGCTAAAACGGTGATTTGTTAGTTGGAGGTCCATCTTAAAAGGCTTTGTTAAATGGTTCAACTCAGTGGCCTGGCAGCCCACAAAAAGCCTCGAATTTGGGCCTGGCAGCCCCCAAAAAGCCTCGACTACACGGTTTCATTTGAGTTTTGACTGAATTTTATGTTAAACCGATTTTCTTGGCTTGATCGGTCATCTTCTTAGCCTGGTATTCTTTAAACCGGCTTGGTTTGCAACTACATGTTGACAGACCTTAATTTCAAACCGGAGTTTCTTAACCCGGCTTGGCGTTGACTCCCTGTCAACAGCCCGGATCATTTGGCATGAATCATCACCCGGTATGACTTAATCTACGACATCAGAAAATGATAGAGATACAAATAATTCAGATTTGGGTTTTTCACCCTTATTACAATTCAAGTTGGCCAGCCAACTAACCAGGGATCTTATATTACCGGTATGTATAATTTCATATTTTTATGATTTGATTATCAATCCGGCCTATTTTGGGCATTATGACCCGTCCGACGGTAAACCGCCAGGACCCTTTGTCTTTTTATGCACACAGGAGTTGCATATTATGATACTTGGAACAAAATTGACATTGATATGGCGGATCCACGCGAAATATCTCCTGCACGATGGCAGCAGATCATCATAAGTTTTTGCTATCCTATTACACAGCACTCCGAGGCCCAAAATATGGAATTGTTCACATGGATAGTTTCTGACATATCAACCGCCTTGACGGATTAAGCTTCATCACCGGGTTGATGTGAGGTAGATGGGTCATCTGACATCGGTTCAGCCTCCTCCTCATCCAATGGCCGGAAGTCATTGGTGGTCCAATCAATCCGGGTCAAGGCCTGAAAGACAGCCTCTTCACTTATAAGCTCAGCCGGGTCAACATCAGGGACGTAAGTATGCTTACGGTTTGGTGGAATAAGGTTCTGCACTTCAGGAATCACAGCTTCAACCCGTTTGTTGTTTGCATCATATAAAGATCGGTGAACCGTCAGGTTCACCTCTTCTGCTAGTTGACTCGCCAAAGGATGCATCTCCCTTGTTACCCGTTTGAGGGCGTCATTGTCAAATTCTTCGCCATTTTCTTGTGCACTGGGGAAGCCTTTGGCTATATCAGCCGGATCAAGATCAGCTATCCATGCCTTGGCTTGGGTCAGCGCCAGCAAAGCGCCTGCCTGAGCAGCGGATCGCTTCAGCTCCTCTATTTGTGCTGGCATCATTGAGAGGCGATCCAGCGTGTCCTTGATAAGTGTTGGTGCCGCATTGTCATATGAAGTTACGCATTTAACCCATTGAGCGCCGGTATACAGCTGTTCAATCAGTGTATATGCAGCTTTGAGCTTCTTCCGCATGTCAGAACCTAGATGAGCAATGCGACTACCTATATCGGTTCAGGCAATGCATGTTAAAACGATGAAATTTCAAAGAGATACAACTTTGGCAGCCACTACTTACCAAATATGGCAGAGGTCATGGCATTGATTTGGCGCTTCAATCCAGACAGTTCTTCTATCACCAGTTTAAGAGCTGCTTCAGCAGTCTCCGCCCGCTTCACCAGTCCGGCCTTTTCGATGTCCCAGTTGGCCTGTTCAGACTTAAACCATTCTTTAAGCTGCTCCATGGTGGTCAAGGCGGTTTTCATCTCATCCTTGGCCTTGGTGGTTTCTGCTTGTTGGGTTTTCAGATTTGCTCGAAGATCAGCAATTTGGAGATTTGTTGATTTATTTCACTCTGCAATAGTAAGACAGCATGTCAATATCTTTGTTCAAAGTCCCAAGCATATAACCAGTTATACACTCGACACTTGGGGGCTAATGCGGATCATTTTTTATGCGGGTACTTGAAGTCCCAAGGATTAATACAAGTTTTAATCATGGCACTTGGGGGCTAATGTGTGTTTGATCAGACATAAAGAAAATTTCACAAGTTACCGCATGGAGTATATAAAGTCCCGGTTTGACTTTCTCAAGACAAACCGGCCCTTGGGGGCTACAATGCAATGAAGGTGCAGAACAAGAAGCAATAATGTTTACCTCATAGCGCTCCTTCATCAGATTTACTAAACCGGCTTCATAATCACGGCTTGTATACAGCCGGTTCAGGAAGCCGGAGTGAAGATCTTGAGCAGAGAGATCGGTATAAGCAGACAAATCAGTCTTCCCCTTCCCCTTGCTCATGGCAGCAAATTCATCCTTGGCAGTGTGCTTTGATAGAGCAACCCGATTACCAGGGGCGTTATACGCAGTGCCCGTAAAAACAACGTTGCCATCCTTGGCCGGGCTGGAAGAATCAATATTCTGAACAGGACTTGGTGCTTTCGTGGCAGGGCTTGGCGGTTTGTTAGTTGGACTTGGCGGATCAGCAGTTGAGCCCCATTGTTCCACTGCTGGACTTGGAGGAGCAGGAGGATGTGAAGTGTCAGCTTCTGCAGTCGGTTCAACTTCTGGCGGGTTAGCATTACCATCTTGGTTCTGCCCAGCAGAGTTGTCCATGGCAACTTCCGGGTTTTCGTCATGATGCTCGGGCGTCTTTTCCGGATCAACTTCAATAGTAGGGTCGCTGGTCTTGGCCTTCTTGCTTAATCGAGCCTTGGCGCTACAAAATCAAAGGTTAGAGTATGGTAAACAGACAAATAAAGTTATAAACTATGTAATACTCACCCAGCGACAACTTTGAGAGGAGGCAATTGGTTGGTTGACGAACTACCAGACGAGTTGGAAGAAGCCTGGTAATTCGGGTCAGACGGATTGAGAGGGCATCGGAAGAAACCTTTTAAAGGATAATGTTTTTCAGGAGAACAAATCACCTCTGGACGGCATTTTCGGGTGGGCGTATCAGCTAAACCGGACGAAGTGATTTGTTGACCACTATGCCGGGTTGTGCGACGTTCTTCGGCTTGTCGTGTCTTCAAAGAAAATTTTGGATCCAAATGAGCAAGGGGGTGAGATTGTTTTACTTTCTGGACTGTACGGCGAATTCTTTGACCAGGTATAGGATCTGAGTCGGAAGAAAGAAGAATTACCTCAACATGATCTGCATGGCTCGCCTCAGCGTCATCCTGAAGATGGTCATTGTCAATAAGATATACGAAAAAGGAGCCAAGTGAGTCAAGTTCTACCTCAGCATCTGATTCTTCCTCCTCCAGCGGATCAGAAGACTCGGCGGTTTTCTTCTTTCCAGGCTTCTTGGTGGCCTTGGTTTTTACACGAGGAGCACGGGCCGGTTTAGTCCGTTTCAGAAAGAGTTGTTGGCCTGAAATTAAGGCAAAGAAAGGTTAGTAGATAGTCAATGCAGAAGCAAATCAGTAAAGTATGTACATGAACTTACCGCCGGCGGTTTATTGGAGACGTAAAACGGAGCCAAACCGGTTTGGCTGCATGCGGAGACCGGTTCATCAAGCATCCTCTTTACACATTTGGCGATTTCAAGGTCGGGCATTACTACTTCATGATATCGTTGAGGGTCTTTTACATTGCCGGTATACTCATGCATCAATCCGGGGCGGCGGCTCAAAGGCAGAATACCCCAAGAAACCCAGCAGTGGACAAGATCAATGCCAGTTAAACCGTTGGCCATCAGAGCCCGGAGCTTGGCAAGTTGAGGAGCAAAATTCTTCTGTTCTGCGGCGGTTAAACGTGGAGGCAATGGGTGGCCATTGCTAAGCCGATGAGGGCGGTAGCCCGGCAAGGGATTTTCTCCATCAGGAGTAGTGTTCCGGCAGTAAAACCAGGTCTGGTTCCAATCTTTAGGATGGCTATGATGTTTGGCATGAGGGAAATCAGCTTCTTTCCTTTTTTGAATTGACACGCCAGCAAGCTCTGTGTTGGGACCGTCTGAGAATTCTGTGTGGCGGTTCAGATGAAAGAAATCCCGGAACAACTCCACGGTTGGCTCTTCTTGAAGATAGACTTTGCAGAATACTTGAAAGTTGCATATATTTGAGACAGCGTTCGAACCAATATCTTGCGGATGGAGTTGGAAGCTTGCGAGGACATCCGGGAAATTTTTTGATCCGGGCGGACTGAATCCCCGGTCTAAGTGTTGCATAAAAACAATCACCTCTCCTTCTTGAGGTTCAGGTGGACATTCCGATTCCGGAACTCGCCAGTGGAGAACCCTCTTGGAGGCTAAGGCACCAGTGGTGACATAACCATTGATCTGTGTCTCTGTGATCCGGGACAGAACCCAATTGCAAGAAGAAAATTTCTTCGACATTCCGGAAAGAGGAGCTGAAAGTAAAAAAGTGCCGGTTTAAGGTGTCTAATTCAGTGTTAAACCGGAGAAGAATACTGTGCAAGTTCAGTTGGCGGTTTAAGAGAGGGCTAATGCTATATGGAGGATTGACTATTAAAGGGTTAAACCGCCTATAGGCAAAAGGGGCCAAAATTCGAAATTTCTGCTAAGTATTGACAGAAACAGGTTTCACATAATGGTCAAATTTATTTGGATCTACCACACATCCGTAAAGAAGTTTTTATCTGTGAGCTCTAAAGGTGCTAAATAGAGCAGGGAAGGCCATGTACTCTACAGAGGTAAAAGAACGATCTGCTAGCATTAAAAATGGACGCAGAGTACCTACCGCATGAGATCTACACTATTACTGGGTCAAAAATTATCGCGGCAGGTGGAAGAACAAAGAAGGATGAAGAACTGTGCGGAAGAACTCGGGAACCCTAGAAACAGATCTAAAGATGGAGGAGAAAGGAAGTTTACCACTGCAGATCTACTGCGGAAGAAGGGTGACGAAAGTATGGTCCGTTTCAGGTTGATGGAGCGGCCTTTGTTGATGCAGACCTCGAAGGTCACGGACGGCGGCAGAGCTCCAGAGCTTGGGCGTCATGAGGAAGAAGAAGGCAGAAGGGGAAAAGAGAGAAGGGCCCTCGGGCCTTATTTATAGAGGAGAGAGTAAAACGGCAGGCGCGGGAATCAAGGAGCCTGAAACGGCAGAATAAGTGCGCCTGTCGCCTCGATTTTCGGGATAACCATTAAGTGAAGGGAATCTTTTTTAATTATTGTCTACAGAGATGATGTCATGATGGACCGTTGCTGCGTTCAGAGGATGACGTCACGGCGCTTTACAAAGTTTCAGGAGAAGACAATATGGCGGTTTACGAAAATACAAGAAGATGCCCGCAAGGGATATTTGGAGTATTGAAGATTGACATGAACAAATTCAAATCAATCTGGGGCCTAATGTGGAGGATATAGCTAATGAGTATAAACCGGCCAGGAGCGTCTGGTTCACCCTTGACTATGTTGAAGCCCATGAAGATCCGGAAGATGGCGCTTTACTAAAGGAAGCATAGAAGCCCGAAGGCCAAAGGCGGATTAGGGCTCATAGTGGTAAACCGCCATGACTATGTAAACTTGTAGTACAAGTTAGGAAAGGAGAGACCGAGCCGGACACTTTGTATGAGTCGGCCTCGGGGCTCTGTAAACCGGTCGGGCGTCAACCTGTGTATATAAAGGGGCGACCCGGCGGCGGTTCAGGGACGACAGACAACAACTCGAGACTCAGGAAAGCGTATTCCGCTCCCTGATCATCGAAACCCAATCAATCCCATCACAACTAGACGTAGGCTTTTACCTTCATCAAAGGGGCCGAACTAGTATAACTCCCGTGTCCCTTGTCCGGTTTAACCCCTTCAAGCTAACCCATTGCGATGGCTCCACGATTAAGTCCTTTCACAAGGACATCTGACGTGATAATTCCATGACAGGATTGTAATCTCTCTCTTTCCCTTTGTAACGTTTCGGTCTAACCGAAGTGAGCGATCGGTCCCACCGAGATTGCAATGTAAACTCTCTGTTTCCCTTTCGGTCTCACCGAAAAGAGCAAATCGGTCCCACCGAGTTTACCTGACCAACTCTCTGGAAAGCTTATTACCAAAATCGGTCTCACCGAGTTTGTGTAATCGGTCTTACCGAGATTACGTTATGCCCTAACTCTAACCGAATCGGTCCTACCGAGTTGAATGTCAGTCCCACCAAAAATCCTAATGGCCACTAGGTTTACTAAATCAGTCCAACCGAGTCTGTTGAATCGGTCCCACCGAGTTTGGTAAATTGTGTGTAATGGTTAGTTTTTGTGTGGAGGCTATATATACCCCTCCACCTCCTCTTCATTCGTGGAGAGAGCCATCAGAACAAACCTACACTTCCAACTTACCATTTCTGAGAGAGAACCACCTACTCATGTGTTGAGGCCAAGATATTCCATTCCTACCATATGAATCTTGATCTCTAGCCTTCCCCAAGTTGCTTTCCACTCAAATCTTCTTTCCACCAGATCCAAATCCTATGAGAGAGAGTTGAGTGTTGGGGAGACTATCATTTGAAGCACAGGAGCAAGGAGTTCATCATCAATGCACCATTTGTTATTTCTTGGAGAGTGGTGTCTCCTAGATTGGCTAGGTGTCACTTGGGAGCCTCCGACAAGATTGTGGAGTTGAACCAAGGAGTTTGTAAGGGCAAGGAGATCGCCTACTTCGTGAAGATCTACCGCTAGTGAGGCAAGTCCTTCGTGGGCGACGGCCATGGTGGGATAGACAAGGTTGCTTCTTCGTGGACCCTTTGTGGGTGGAGCCCTCCGTGGACTCGTGCAACCGTTACCCTTTGTGGGTTGAAGTCTCCATCAACGTGGATGTACAATAGCACCACCTATCGAAACCACGCCAAAAACATCCGTGTCTCCAATTGCGTTTGAATCCTCCAAACCCTTCCCTTTACCTTCTTGCAAGTTGCATGCTTTAATTTCCGTTGCCTATATACTCTTTGCATGCTTGCTTGAATTGTGTGATGATTTCTTGACTTGTCCTAAGATAGCTAAAATCTGCCAAACTCTAAAATTGGGAAAAGGTTAAGTTTTTAATTCGTCAAGTAGTCTAATCACCCCCCTCTAGACATACTTCAAGGTCCTACAAGTGGTATCAGAGCTTTGGTCTCCATTTGCTTTGATTTCCATAGCTTTTGGTGGTCATAGCCTTGGTTTCACAACCTAGGAGAGTATGGCGTCTAGCGAGGGAAATTATCACCGTAGAGGTCCTTACTTTGATGGTACTAATTTTGCTAGTTGGAAGCATAAGATGAAAATGCATATTCTCGGACATAACCCCGCCGTTTGGGCAATTATTTGTATTGGCTTGCAAGGTGAATTCTTTGATGGGAGAGAACCGAACCGTGAAGCAAATGCGGAAGAATTGAAGATGCTGCAATACAACGCTCAAGCTTGTGATATCATATTCAACGGATTGTGCCCCGAAGAATTCAACAAAATCAGCCGTCTTGAGAATGCAAAGGAAATTTGGGATACTTTGATTGATATGCATGAAGGTACTGACTCCGTCAAGGAATCCAAGTTGGATGTGCTCCAAAGTCAGCTTGACAAGTTCAAAATGACGGATGGTGAAGGTGTCGCTGAAATGTACTCTAGGCTTGCTCTTATCACAAATGAGATTGCCGGCTTAGGGAGTGAAGAGATGACCGACAAATTCATCGTTAAGAAGATCCTAAGAGCATTGGATGGAAAGTATGATACCGTGTGCACATTGATCCAAATGATGCCAAACTACAAAGATCTCAAGCCAACGGAAGTCATTCGGAGAATTGTTGCTCATGAGATGTCACTTAAGGATAAGGAGGAACTTCACAACAAGTCAAGTGGTTCTTATAAAGCCTCAAGTGAAGCCCCCACATCATCAAGTGAGAAACAAAC
Source organism: Triticum dicoccoides (assembly GCF_002162155.2). Taxonomy (NCBI): domain Eukaryota; kingdom Viridiplantae; phylum Streptophyta; class Magnoliopsida; order Poales; family Poaceae; genus Triticum; species Triticum dicoccoides. The sequence continues at coordinate 297,541,351 of NC_041381.1, forward strand.
CTTCAATGAAGAATTGAGCTTAATGGTGAAGAACTTCGACAAATTCTACAAGAGTAGAAGCAAAGAAAGAAGCTCCAAGTCAAGGTCTTACAATGACAAAAGATCCTCTAGTCGAGAGCGCAATTGCTACAATTGTGGGAGACCCGGACACTATTCCAATGAGTGTACGACACCCTACAAAAGAAGAGAAGATTCTTCAAAAAGAAGAAGCAAAAGAGAAGAATCACCACCGAGAGAGAGAAGGAGTAGAGATGATCGTTATGAACGAATACCCTCACGGAGAAGCAAGGATTCAGAAAGGAAGGACAAGTCATCAAGGAGCTACACGAAATGAAGACATCAAGCTCATGTTGGTGAATGGGTATCCGGCTCCGACTCCGACAATCACTCTGAGAGAAGCTATCATTCCGACTCCGAATATACTCAAGATGAAGGTGTTGCCGGTCTAGCACTTGTGTCAACCAACTCCTACGACATATTTGATTCACCAAATGAAGGAATAGGAAGATGCTTCATGGCCAAAGGTCCAAAGGTAACACATCCTGAGTATGTTGATTTCGATAGTGATGAAGATGACTTGTTGTGGATGATGATTTACTTGTGACAACTCTAATGATGAATACTATGATGAAACGTCAATTAATCATGCTAATCAACATAAAACGAATGACAATGATAAGGAGAAGATTGAGCTTCTAACTAAAGAACTAAACACTCTTAAGTTGGCTCATGAAACTATCTTCGAAGATCATTGAGAACTTTTAAGGGCTCATGAGAAGTTACGCTTTGAAAAGCTCAATCTTGAGCAAGAGCATGAGTTCCTAAAGGCAATCAATGATGATCTCCGTAAGAAAAGTTCTTCTTACATTGCCAAGCATTTACTCTTATCTACTTACATGCCTCAAGTCAAGTCTAGTAACAAGTTCAAGAAAGATCCTTCCTCTAGTAGTAACAATAATAATGTCAAAACCAATATTGTTGCTTCTAGTAGTTCTCTTGATTCCACTAATGATTCTCTTACCCAAGTTACACTTGAGCAAGAAAATAGCTTATTGAAGGCAATTATAGAGAAAGATGTTTACAAGAGCCTTGTCAGGAGTAAGCAATTCGAGGAAATTGTACGCAAGCAAGGAAGGCACCGGAAGAATCAAGGTGTTGGTTTTGAACGAAAGTTCAATGCCAATGGAGTTGAGTGGGAAGAAGATAAATACCCCAAGACGAAGTTTGTTCCTCAACAAGAGAAGTATGATCCTAATTCCTTCAAAGGAACACAAGCACAAGATGATCTTCCACCACAAGACCACAAGAACAAAGGCAAGGACAAGCTTCATGAAGAGATTGATGCATTTGAAGAAGCACCTAAGGCCTCGTTCAAGTGGTTTCCCAAGACTACATCAAATTCTACTTCATCAAGTACAACTACAACTCCAAGGATTCCCATCAAGATGATGTGGATCCCGAAGAAGAAGAACTAGAGAGTTCTTGAGGGTGACTCCGCCAACATTCTTCACTCATATCATTATGGCAAGAACAAGTTCAATCAACTTCCACATCTTGCACTAGTTCAAGGAGTCACAAACCCTCATGTTGGTAAGGCAAGGGACAAGGTAACCTAATGATTTCATGGACATCATCTTGTGTGTGCATCACTCTATGTCTATGGATATTCTTGTTTGTTCCTTGTGGGACTAACCCATGTAGGTAAGTTGAAAGTGCAACTCACTCCAAAGGATTGCTCCAAATGATCTACATCAACATTGAGCATCCACATCTTCAACACCTACATGAAGTCATCATCGACAAAACCCAAGGTTAGTTCATCCCTCTAAAAGGGGATCTCACATCTAGGGGGAGCTTAACTCTAAGAATTGAGTCAAAGCAACTCTAATGGTGTGAACACATCAATGCATTATGTAAAAGTGGTAACCCCACTTGAGCTTAAACGATGAGTATGACCTATGATCAAATGTTTTTCATTTGACTCCTAAGTCAATATACTCATATATAGATGACCTAGTCATCGCCAATTGTTTGATAAATGCTAGAATTGGTTGTGCATGTTTTGACACATATTTCATTTGCCATCTTATTGTGTGAGCATGTTGGTGCATATTTTACTCATTCAAGGACATCCACTTGTTGCTTTGATTGATTGGCTCCTTTTCTTTTTGCCAAGTGGATGGACAAGAATGCCTAAGAACCTTCTCTAGCTATCTATGTTTTTCTCGTCTCAAACTCTATTCATGCTACATCACAAAATTTGATCAAGTCAGATTCGAACCACTCTGTGTGAGGAGCACTCGGAGTCCCCGATTCGTCATAGACTTAAACTTCAAAAACTTCTTTGTGATTCTCGGTCTGACCGATTCCTCCATTTCGGTCCTACTGAGATCACTAAGTCGATCTAGGTTTTCAATCTCGGTGCAACCGATTTGAACTTTTCGGTCACACTGAGTTGCTGTAACTGTACACAATTATGCATCTCGGTGCCACCGAGTTGTTCCACTCAGTCACACTGATAGGGTTGGGCTATATATAGTCACGGGCAAAATTTTGGAAATTTCTCCGAACCCCTTCGCCCGCGCAATAGCTTGCTCTGCCATCAGGGTCTCCGGATCGTATCCTCGTCGCCAGCCGCCTCCTGTCGCTGGTCTCCGCCGCCGTCAACGGATTTCACCCCCCGCCATTACCGCCGTAGCGGTTCATCGCCAAGCTAGGGTATGGACTCGATCACTATGCTATCCTCGTCCGATTCCTAGCACATTGTGTTCTTATTGACTCTTGCCACGATTGAAACACTCCTATCCAGTCAATCCAATCCGTAGATTAGATGAGATTTGAAAGTTTAGGGTTAGGTTTCCGCCGAAACCATCTCGGACCCACCGAGTTGAAAAACTCAGTCCCACCGATTTGGCTAATGCCATTGCACTAGTAACTCTCGGTCTGACCGAGAATTGCTAATCGGTGAGACTGATTTTATGACTTTATGAAACCCTAGCAGTCTCGGTGCCACTAAACTATGACTCGGTCCAACCGAGTTTATCAGGTTAGGTTCCAAAACTGCTTCGCTATCACCGAGTTTGAAAATGAGTTGATCCGAAATGCTTTCTGTGGAAAACTAAAACTGAATTTTTGAATCATTCTTTTGCAAAAATCTCTGCATTTTGTGATGCTCATCCACTCTATCTCATCTATAACTCTTCATAGGGTCAGCAGTCAGTGTTTGTAGCATGTTAGATCAAAGTGACAGCCAGAACAGGTCAGAAGAGCAGATTCACATGAGTGAGGGCACTAGTCCCTCAAGTTCTTCAGATGATGGCAGCAGAAGCACTCCTAGCAATTTGCCTAAGGCAGCCACAAGAGCCAGAAGGAAGAGAACCTCAGACTCTGAGGATGAGGACTATGTGGCAGCTGAAGATGAGGCTACCTCCAAGAAGGTAGTGCTCAAAAAGGAGTATGCCTCAGCACATAACACTAAACCTGGACTCAATAGGAAAGTTCCTGCCAAGAGGACACCTATGCTGAAAGTCAGAGGATCTACTCAAGTGCCAGAAAAGTTTGAACCCAAAGAGGCACCTACAAAGAGAGTCACAACTTCCAAACCCAAGAAAGTTCCCACTGGAGAAACTATGAAGTTTACCATTGAATCAGAAGATGAAGCTGCTCGGGATAAGAAGAAGAAGAGAGCCAGAACCACTACTGCCCAGGTTCTTGGAAAACCATCAGTGAGGAGAGACTCTGAAGAGTAAGAAGAGGTTGCTGCACCAGCACCCAAGGCACAAAAGCTTATGGGTGATGCTATTAGATCAGGGGCTGCAACATCAAAGCCCAAGGAAGCACCCAAAGCTTCCCCCAAGACCAAGCTTGCACCAAAGAGGAATACCAGGAGTATTCCAGCTGCCGAGAAGAACAAGGCCCAAGTGCCTGAAGTTGCTGATGAGGAAGATGAATAAGGACAAGTTCTGAGGAAGCTCAAGCCCAAGATACCAGACCACAATGATGCCCATCCTGTGGCTGAGGACATGAACATCAGAAGAGACTCAGGGTTGAGGCTATGGAGGATGACAGATCCATATGCCACAAGGAGAAGAACTGCTGTTGATTATAGGTTCCATACAAAGGAACAACAGGACTTCTATGAGACAATCTTGTTGGACAAGAAGCCCATAGTGTGTGATATGAGGTGGGTCGACTGGACCTACATGAAAGACAATGAAGAACACTATCCTGGAGTGCAAGACAATTTTGTTGCTTGTGGAGTTGCAGATTTTGTTGGGCAAAAGCTCACCAACTGGAATGATGAACTCATTATGCAATTCTACTCCACAACACACTTCTATCCAGATGGGAGGATAGTTTGGATGTCTCAAGGTACAAGGTACCAGTCAACAGTTGAGGAATGGGCAAAACTAATCAATGCCCCAAAGGAGAGTGAAGATGACTTGGATGTTTGATCTCTTGTCGGTTGAGTGTTTCTCTCGTTCCTCCCCGTGTTTTCCTCGTGTTCTTCCGCGCGTTCTTCGTGATTCCCCATAGGATCCACTCCAAACGTGAAAGATCGTCCACATAGGGTTCCACCCTACATCAGCTTCTACATCAACACCATTGCCTCTCCGATGAAGCATGAGTAGTTTACCACAGACCTTCGGGTCCATAGTTATTAGCTAGATGGCTTCTTCTTTCTCTTTGATTCTCAATACAAAGTTCTCCTCGATGTTCTTGGAGATCTATTTGATGTAATACTCTTTTGCGGTGTGTTTGCCGAGATCCGATGAATTGTGGATTTATGAAAAAGATTATCTATGAATATTATTTGGTTCTTCTCTGAATTTTTATATGCATGATTTGATATCTTTGCAAGTCTCTTCGAATTATCGATTTAGTTTGGCCTACTAGATTGATCTTTCTTGCAATGGGAGAAGTGCTTAGCTTTGGGTTCAATTTTGCGGTGTCCTTTCCCTGTGACAGTAGGGGCAGCAAGGCATGTATTGTATTGTTGCCATCAAGGATAAAAGGATGGGGTTTATATCATATTGCTTGAGTTTATCCCTCTAGATCATGTCATCTTGCTTAATGCGTTACTCCGTTCTTATGAACTTAATACTCTAGATGCATGATGGATAGAGGTCGATGTGTGGAGTAATAGTTGTAGATGCAGAATCATTTCGGTCTACTTGACACGGACGTGGTGCCTATATTCATGATCATTGCCTTATATATCTTCATAACTATGCGCTTTTCTATCACTTGCTCGACAGTAATTTGTTCACCCACCGTAATACATGCTATCTTGAGAGAAGCCACTAGTGAAACCTATGGCCCCGGGGTCTCTTTCCTGTTATATTACATCTATTTTATTTACATTGCATCTCGTTTACTATTTTGCAATCTTTACTTTCCAATCTATACAATAAAATACCAAAAATATTTACTTTACTATCTCTATTAGATCTCACTTTTGCGAGTGACCATGAAGGGATTGACAACCCCTTTATCATGTTGGTTGCAAGGTTCTTGATTGTTTGTGCAGGTACTAGGTGACTTGTGCGTTGTCTCCTACTGGATTGATACCTTGGTTCTCAAAACTGAGGGAAATACTTACGCTACTTTGCTGCATCACCCTTTCTTTTTCAAGGGAAAAACAATGCATGCTCAAGAGGTAACAGGGAATGACTTTCATTTTCTCTCTATCTTCTGCAGTGGTCGGGGATTGAGTGTGACTCAACTTCACACCTTGTAACACAGGAAGGAACCCTTTCTTTGATTGATCCATTTTGAACTTCTTCAAAACTTTATCAAGATATGTGCATTGTTAAAGTCCAATTAAGCATCTTGATCTATCTCTATAGATCTTGATGCCCAATATATAAGCATCTTCACCGAGGTATTTCATTGAAAAACTCTTATTCAAGTATTTGTAGGATCGAAAGTATGTCTAGAGGGGGGGTGATTAGACTACTTGACCAAATAAAAACTTAACCTTTTCCCAGTTTTAGTTCTTGGCAGATTTTAACAACTTAGCACAAGTCAAGCAATCTTAACACAATTTAAGCAAGCATGCAAAGAGTATATGAGCAGCAGAAAGTAAAGCATGCAACTTGCAAGAAGGTAAAGGGATGAGTTTGGAGAGTGCAAATGCAATAGGAGACACGGATGTTTTTGTCATGGTTCCGATAGGTGGTGCTATCGTACATCCACGTTGATGGAGACTTCAACCCACGAAGGGTAACAGCTGCACGAGTTCATGGAGGGCTCCACCCACGAAGGGTCCACGAAGAAGCAACCTTGTCTATCCCACCATGGCCATCGCCCATGAAGGGCTTGCCTCACTAGGGTAGATCTTCACGAAGTAGGCGATCTCCTTGCCTTTACAAACTCCTTGGTTCACTCCACAATCTTGTCGGAGGCTCCCAAGTGACACCTAACCAATCTAGGAGACACCACTCTCCAAAAGGTAATAGATGGTGTGTTGATGAGGAACTCCTTGCTCTTGTGCTTCAAATGATAGTCTCCCCAACACTCAACTCACTCTCATAGGATTAGATTTGGTGGAAAGATGATTTGAGTGGAAAGCAACTTGGGGAAGGCTAGAGATAAAGATTCATATGGTTGGATTGGAATATCTTGGTCTCAACACATGAGTAGGTGGCTCTCTCTCAAAAAATGAGTAGTGGAAGTGTAGGCACGTTCTAATGGCTCCCCTCACGAATGAGGAGAGGGTGGAGGGGTATATATAGCCTCCACACAAAATATAACCGTTACACACATTATACCAAACTCGGTGGGACCGAATCAGAAAACTCGGTCGGACTGATTCAGTACATATGTGACCGTTAGGCAATTTCGGTGGGACCGACATGTCAACTCGGTGGGACCGATATCATTAGGGTTAGGGCATAATGTAATCTCGGTTGGACGATTACACAAACTCGGTTGGACCAACTTTGGTAATAAGCTAACAGAGAGTTGGTCAGGCAAACTCGGTGGGACCAATTCACTCGTCTCGGTGGGACCGAAGCGTTACAAGAAGGAAACAGGGAGTTTGCATTGCAGACTCGGTGGGACCGATCGCTCATCTCGGTTTGACCGAAATGTTACGAAGAGGAAACAGGGAGTTTGCATTATAGACTCGGTGGGACCGATCGCTCATCTTGGTTTGACCGAAATGTTACAAAGGGAAACAGAGAGTTTGCGACCCCATCTCGGTGAGACCGAGATCCCTATCGGTGAGACCAAAAAGACTAGGGTTTCTCGCACTGGCTATGTCAAATGAACTCGGTGGAGCCGGATGGATCAAATCGGTGGGGCCGAGTTTGACTTTTGGTTTAGGACATATGTGGATATGAGAAAGTGGTTGAGGGCTTTGGAGCATATCACTAAGCATTTTGAGCAAGCAAGCCATTAAGCAACACCTCATCCCCTTTTAATAGTATTGGCTTTCCTATAGAATCAATGTGATCTTGGATCACTAAAATAGAAAATGTAGAGTCTTGAGCCAATCTTTTGTCCTTATCATTTTGAGGGGTCCACATTCCTTATCCATGCCATGCCAATCATTGAACTTTCCTGAAATATTTATCTTGTAATGGCATTAGTTCAATGAGCTATATGTTGTTAATCATTACCAAAACCACCTAGGGATAGTTGCACTTTCAATCTCCCCCTTTTTGGTAATTGATGACAACATATAGATGAAAGCTTCGACAAATGATAATAAGATTGAAATACATTGTCGCTTTGAGAAATATGTGACAAACAAGAGCTCCCCCTAAATTTGTGCATTATTTAAAATTTGCTTTGGACTACAAATGCACAATGTGTTAGGATCATGGGTCACTCTTCCATGTCACATACATCTTGGTGGAGCGCTCAAAATGATAATAGTTGAAAACATGCACTCATCACCAAGCAAAGTGAATGATCATAAATGGATATGAAGGATAATATCATTCAAGCACACATTAAAGTAGCATATGATCAAACACATGATCATCCAAGTATCTCACAAAAGACATAGTGTATCAAGCAAACACACAATAAAGTTCAAGCCAATAAAATGCAAAGAGAGACAAAACAATAGTCTCTGTCTCGAAGACTATGATCTATACATATTTCTCCCCCTTTGGCAACAAGTTACCAAAAGGTTAAAAATATGCATAGTGCTATGCGTCTCTCGGGCTTGGTCTTCATGAGGTGGTGTAGAGACGACTCCAAGGACGAAAGCTTCTGTAGATGTAGCTGGAGCTGGTGGAGTGGCTGCTGGAGCTGGTGGCACTGAAGCTGTGGCTGCTGGTGCAGATGTAGTAGCTCTTGTATCTGGGACAGGCACTGCAGCAGACCTCTGACTTATGGGCACTCTAGTGAAAGCATCTGTAGTAGACTTGCCTTACTTCTCCTCCACTTCCTCCTGAAGTTGCTCAACCACTGACTGAATCTCAGTTACCTTGACATCAAGACCATAGAATTTCTGCGCAACGATCCTCTCCAAGCTCTCCTGGTTTTGAGTCAGGGTGGCCAAGCCCTTCACAATCCTCAAGGTGGATTTGATCTGATATCCAAGTTTATCTTGCTTGATCTTCAAGAACACCTGAGATGCCTCTTCAGCTATTGGCATCTTGGCAGCTTTCTCAGCCCTTGCCTTCTCTCTCTTCTCATGTGCTTGCACTGAGGATGGATCTTCCTCAGTCATGACAACAATGTTATCCTCAAAATCTGGCCTGAGGGGTAAATGCTCCTTGTCCAACAGATATGTGTTGTCCCATCTTGGAGTTGATGAGCACCTAAATTTGTGGAGCATACCCACAAGACCTCTTATGATCTGCAGCTGTCCTCTTGATTGTTTCCACAATCAAACTCATCACTTTGAACTTTTGAGGGACATCAAATATATGTAGCAAGTTGATGGAGTGTCCTCTTATCATTCTGTGATCTCCAGATTTTGCCAATAGAGTGTGCCTCAGAATGGTATTAATAGTTAACAGCCGTGACAGCAAGTGCTTCACTGAGCTAAACTTGTGAGTCTCCAGGTCTGCATCAGGAATCTCCTTGTACATGCTTGCCATTGAGTTATGATCTTTTTTCTTCTTGGCATAGCCATCCAAGTCATCTTCATGAGCTTCTGGGGCATTGATCAGTTTAGCCCACTCATCAACTATAGACTGGTACCTTGTACCCTCTGACATCCATACAATTATGTCATCTGGATAGAAATGAGCAGTAGAGTAGAATTGCATGATCAGCTCATCACTCCACTTTGTGAGCTTCTGGCAAGCAAACTTGTCCACTTCACAAGCCTTGAAGCTGTCATAAACACCTGGGAAGTGATCTTCATTCTCTCTAATGTAGGTCCAGTCAATCCATCTCAGGTCACACACTATGGGCTTCTTGTCAAGCAGGATTGTCTCATAGAAATCTTGGTGCTCCTTTGTATGAACCTGTAATCCATAGCAGTTTTCCTCCTGAAAGCATATGGGTCAGCCTTCCTCCACTGTCTCAGTCCTGCATCCTTCCTGATCCTCATGTCCTATGCAACAGGATGTGCATCATTATGGTCTGGAATCTTAGGCTTTAGCTTCCTTAGCACTTGGGCTTCCTCTTCTTCAACTTCAGGCACTGGGGCCTTGTTCTTCTCCTCAACAGGTATGTTCCTTGTACTCCTCTTGGGTGCAGTCTTGGGAACTGGAGCAGCAGTTTTGGGCTTAGCAGCAGCCCCTGACTTAATAGGATCTCCCACGAGCTTCTATGCCTTAGGAGCTGGAGTAGCATCCTCTTCCTCTTCATCATCTGATCTCACCATTGAAGATTTTCCAAGTACTTTGGCTGTTCTTGTTCTTGCCCTCTTATTCTTCTTGTCCTCACCAGCTGCCTCTTCTTCAGATTCAATGGTGAACTTCATAGTTTCACCTGTGGCAACTTTCCTTGGCTTGGATGTAGGCACTCTCGTAGCTGGTGCCTTTCTGTTCATGCCTGGCCTAGTTGATGCAGCAGTGCCAAACTGTTTCTTCACCATCTTCTTCTTGGAAGTGGCCTCATCCTCAGCTGCAACATAGTCTTCATCCTCTGAATCAGAAGTTCTCTTCTTCCTTGTTCTAGTAGCTACCTTGGGCAAGTTACTGTTGGGGAACACAGTAATTTCAAAATTTTCCTATGCACACGCAAGATCATGGTGATGCATAGCAACGAGAGGGGAGAGTGTTGTCCACGTACCCTCGTAGACTGTAAGCGGAAGCGTTATGAAAACGCGGTTGATGTAGTCGTACGTCTTCACGATCCGACCGATCCGAGTACCGAACGTACGGCACCTCCGAGTTCAGCACACGTTCAGCTCGATGACGATCCCCGGACTCCGATCCAGCAGGGTGTCGGGGATGAGTTCTGTCAGCACGACGGCGTGGTGACGATGATGATGTTCTACCGATGCAGGGCTTCGCCTAAGCACCGCAACGATATGACCGAGGTGGAATATGGTGGAGGGGGGCACCGCACACGGCTAAGGAACGATCACGAAGATCAACTTGTGTGTCTAGAGGTGCCCCCCTGACCCCATATATAAAGGAGCAAGAGGGAGGCCGGCCGGCCCTAGGGGGCGCGCCAAGGAGGGGGGGTGGTCCTCCTCCTGGTGGGAGTAGGACTCCCCTTTCCTAGTCCAACTAGGAAGGAGGAAGGGGGAAGGAAAGAGAGGGAGAGGGAAAGAGGGGCCGCGCCCCCCTCCCCTAGTCCAATTCGGACTCCCCATGGGAGGGGGCGCGCCACCTCCTGGGCTGCTGCCCTCTCTCTCCCCTCGGGCCAACTAAGGCTCAGTACTTCCCCAGGGAGTTCCGGTAACCCCTCCGGCACTCCGGTTTTCTCCAAAATCATCCGGAACACTTCCGGTGTCCGAATATAGTCGTATAATATATCAATCTTTATGTCTCGACCATTTCGAGACTCCTTGTCATGTCCGTGATCACATCTGGGACTCCGAACAACCTTTGGTACATCAAAACTTGTAAACTCATAATAAAACTGTCATCGTAACGTTAAGCGTGCGGATCCTACGGGTTCGAGAACTATGTAGACATGACCTAGAATTGTTTCTGGTCAATAACCAATAGCGGAACCTGGATGCTCATATTGGCTCCTACATATTCTACGAATATCTTTATCGGTCAAACCGCATAACAACATACGTTGTTCCCTTTGTCATCGGTATGTTACTTGCCCGAGATTCGATCGTCGGTATCCAATACCTAGTTCAATCTCGTTACCGGCAAGTCTCTTTACTCGTTACGTAATGCATCATTCCGTAACTAAATCATTAGCTACATTGCTTGCAAGGCTTATTGTGATGTGGATTACCGAGTGGGCCCAGAGATACCTCTCCAACAATCGGAGTGACAAAACCTAATCTCGAAATACGCCAACTCAACATGTACCTTCGGAGACACCTGTAGAGCTCCTTTATAATCACCCAGTTACGTTGTGACGTTTGGTAGCACACAAAGTGTTCCTCCGGTAAACTGGAGTTGCATAATCTCATAGTTGTAGGAACTTTGTATAAGTCATGAAGAAAGCAATAGCAACATACTAAACGATCAAGTGCTAGGCTAACAGAATGGGTCAGGTCAACCACATCATTCTCCTAATGATGTGATCCCGTTAATCAAATGACAACACATGTCTATGGTTAGGAAACATAACCATCTTTGATTAATGATCTAGTCAAGTAGAGGCACACTAGTGACATTATGTTTGTCTATGTATTCACACATGTATCATGTTTCCGGGTAATACAATTCTAGCATGAATAATAAACATTTGTCATGATATGAGGGAATAAATAATAACTTTATTATTACTTCTAGGGCATATCTCCTTCAGTCTCCCACTTGCACTAGAGTCAATAATCTAGATTACACAGTAATGATTCTAACACCCATGGAGTCTTGGTGCTGATCATGTTTTGCTCGTGGAAGAGGCTTAGTCAACGGGTCTGCAACATTCAGATCCGTTTGTATCTTGCAAATCTCTATGTCTCCCACCTGGACTTGGTCCTGGATGGAATTGAAGCGTCTCTTGATGTGCTTGGTCCTCTTGTGAAATCTGGATTCCATTGCCAAGGCAATTGCACCAGTATTGTTACAGAAGATCTTCATTGGTCCCGATGCACTAGGTATGACACCTAGATCGGAAATGAACTCCTTCATCCAGACTCCTTCATTTGCTGCTTCCGAAGCAGCTATGTACTCCGCTTCACATGTAGATCCCGCCACGACGCTTTTTTTAGAACTGCACCAACTTACAGCTCCATCGTTTAATAAAAACATGTATCCAGTTTGCGATTTAGAATCGTCCGGATCAGCGTCAAAGCTTGCATCGACGTAACCATTTACGACTAGCTCTTTGTCACCTCCATAAACGAGAAACATATCCTCAGTCCTTTTCAGGTATTTCAGGATGTTCTTGACCGCTGTCCAGTGATCCACTCCTGGATTACTTTGGTACCTACTTACCAAGCTTATTGCTAAGAATACGTCAGGTCTGGTACACAGCATTGCATACATGATAGAGCCTATGACTGAAGCATAGGGAACATCTTTCATTTTCTCTCTATCTTCTGCTGTGGTCGGGCATTGAGTCTGACTCAACTTTACACCTTGTAATACAGTCAAGAACCCTTTCTTTGCCTGATTCATTTTGAACTTTTTCAAAACTTTATCAAGGTATGTGCTTTGTGAAAGTCCAATTAAGCGTCTTGATCTATCTCTATATATCTTGATGCCCAATATGTAAGCAGCTTCACCGAGGTCTTTCATTGAAAAACTTTTATTCAAGTATCCCTTTATGCTATCCAGAAATTCTATATCGTTTCCAATTAACAATATGTCGTCTACATATAATATCAGAAATGCTATAGAGTTCCCACTCACTTTCTTGTAAATACAGGCTTCTCCAAAAGTCTGTATAAAACCATATGCTTTGATCACACTATCAAAGCGTTTATTCAACTCCGAGATGCTTGCACCAGTCCATAAATGGACCGCTGGAGCTTGCACACTTTGTTAGCACCTTTTGGATCGACAAAACCTTACGGTTGCATCATATACAACTCTTCTTCCAGAAATCCATTTAGGAATGCAGTTTTGACATCCATTTGCCAAATTTCATAATCATAAAATGCGGCAATTGCTAACATGATTCGGACAGACTTAAGCATCGCTATGGGTGAGAAAGTCTCATCGTAATCAACCCCTTGAACTTGTCGAAAACCTTTCGCAACAAGTCGAGCTTTGTAGACAGTTACATTACCATCAGCGTCAGTCTTCTTCTAGAAGATCCATTTATTCTCTATGTCTTGCCGATCATCGGGCAAGTCAACCAAAGTCCATACTTTGTTCTCATACATGGATCCCATCTCAGATTTCATGGCTTCAAGCCATTTTGCGGAATCTGGGCTCATCATCACTTCCTCATAGTTCGTAGGTTCGTCATGGTCAAGTAACATGACTTCCAGAATAGGATTACCGTACCACTCTGGTGCGTATCTTACTCTGGTAGACCTACGAGGTTCAGTAGAAACTTGATCTGAAGTTTCATGATCAATATCATTAGCTTCCTCACTAATTGGGGTAGTTGTCACAGGAACCGGTTCTTGTGATGAACTACTTTCCAATAAGGGAGCAGGTACAATTACCTCATCAAGTTCTACTTTCCTCCCACTCACTTCTTTCGAGAGAAACTCCTTCTCTAGAAAGGATCCGAATTTAGCAACAAAAATCTTGCCCTCAGATCTGTGATAGAAGGTGTACCCAATAGTCTATTTTGGGTATCCTATGAAGACACATTTCTCCGATTTGGGTTTGAGCTTATCTGGTTGAAGTTTCTTCACATAAGCATCGCAACCCCAAACTTTAAGAAACGACAACTTTGGTTTCTTGCCAAACCACAGTTCATAAGGCGTCGTCTCAACGGATTTTGATGGTGCCCTATTTAACGTGAATGCAACCGTCTGTAAAGCATAATCCCAAAACGATAGCGGTAAATCAGTAAGAGACATCATAGATCGCACCATATCTAGTAAAGTACGATTGCGACGTTCGGACACACCATTTCGTTGTGGTGTTCTGGGTGGCGTGAGTTGCGAAACTATTCCGCATTGTTTCAAATGTAAACCAAACTCGTAACTCAAATATTCTCCTCCACGATCAGATTGTAGAAATTTTATTTTCTTGTTACGATGATTTTCCACTTCACTCTGAAATTCTTTGAACTTTTCAAATGTTTCAGACTTGTGTTTCATTAAGTAGATATACCCATATCTGCTTAAATCATCTATGAAGGTGAGAAAATAACGATACCCGCTGCGAGCCTCAATATTCATTGTACCACATACATCAGTATGTATGATTTCCAATAAATCAGTTGCTCGCTCCATAAATCCGGAGAATGGCGTTTTAGTCATCTTGCCCATGAGGCACGGTTCGCAAGTACCAAGTGATTCATAATCAAGTGATTCCAAAAGTCCATCAGTATGGAGTTTCTTCATGCGCTTTACACCGATATGACCTAAACGGTAGTGCCACAAATAAGTTGCACTATCATTATCAACTCTGCATCTTTTGGCTTCAACATTATGAATATGTGTATCACTACTATCGAGATTCAATAAAAATAGACCACTCTTCAAGGGTGCATGACCATAAAAGATATTACTCATATAAATAGAACAACCATTATTCTCTGATTTAAATGAATAACCGTCTCGCATCAAACAAGATCCAGATATAATGTTCAGGCTCAACACTGGCACCAAATAACAAATATTTAGGTCTAAAACTAATCCCGATGGTAGATGTAGAGGTAGCGTGCCGACCGCGATCACATCGACTTTGGAACCATTTCCCACGCGCATCGTCACCTCGTCCTTAGCCAATCTTCGCTTAATCCATTGTCCATGTTTCGAGTTGCAAATATTAGCAACAGAACCAGTATCAAATACCCAGGTACTACTGCGACCATTAGTAAGGTACACATCAATAACATGTATATCACATATACCTTTGTTTACTTTCCAATCCTTCTTATCCGCCAAATACTTGGGGCAGTTCCGCTTCCAGTGTCCAGTCTGCTTGCAGTAGAAGCACTCAGACTCAGGCTTAGGTCCAGACTTGGGTTTCTTCTCTTGAGCAGCAACTTGTTTGTTGTTCTTCTTCAAGTTCCCCTTCTTCTTCCCTTTGCCCTTTTTCTTGAAACTGGTGGTCTTATTGACCATCAACACTTGATGCTCCTTCTTGATTTCTACCTCCGCAGCCTTTAGCATTGCGAAGAGCTCGGGAATAGTCTTGTCCATCCCTTGCATATTATAGTTCATCATGAAGCTCTTGTAGCTTGATGGCAGTGATTGAAGAATTCTGTCAATGACACTATCATCAGGAAGATTAACTCCCAGTTGAATCAAGTGATTATTATACTCAGACATTTTGAGTATGTGTTCATGACAGAATTATTCTCCTCCATCTTATAGCTATATAACTTATTGGAGACTTCATATCTCTCAATCCGGGCATTTTCTTGAAATATTAACTTCAACTCCTGGAACATCTCATATGCTCCATGACATTCAAAACGTCGTTGAAGACCCGGTTCCAAGCCGTAAAGCATGGCACACTGAACTATCGAGTAGTCATCAGCTTTGCTCTGCCAGATGTTCTTAATGTCGTCAGTTGCATCTGCAGCAGGCCTGGCACCCAGCGGTTCTTCTAGGACGTAATTCTTCTGTGTAGCAATGAGGATAATCCTCAGGTTACGGACCCAGTCCGTGTAATTGCTACCATCATCTTTCAACTTAGCTTTCTCAAGGAACGCATTAAAATTCAATGGAACAACAGCACAAGCCATCTATCTACAACAAACATAGACAAGAAAAATACTATCAGGTACTAAGTTCATGATAAATTTAAGTTCAATTAATCATATTACTTAAGAACTCCCACTTACACAGACATCTCTCTAGCCATCTAAGTGATCGCGTGATCCAAATATACTAAACCATGTCCGATCATCACGTGAGATGGAGTAGTTTCAATGGTGAACATCACTATGTTGATCATATCTACTATATGATTCACGTTCGACCTTTCGGTCTCCGTGTTCCGAGGCTATATCTGTATATGCTAGGCTCGTCAAGTTTAACCTGAGTATTCCGCGTGTGCAACTGTTTTGCACCCGTTGTATTTGAACGTAGAGCCTATCACACCCGATCATCACGTGGTGTCTCAGCACGAAGAACTTTCACAATGGTGCATAATCAGGGAGAACACTTCTTGATAATTTAGTGAGAGATCATCTTAAAATGCTACCGTCAATCAAAGCAAGATAAGATGCATAAAGGATAAACATCACATGCAATCAATATAAGTGATATGATATGGCCATCATCATCTTGTGCTTGTGATCTCCATCTCCGAAGCACCGTCGTGATCACCATCGTCACCGGCGCGACACCTTGATCTCCATCGTAGCATCGTTGTCGTTACGCCATCTATTGCTTCTACGACTATCGCTACCGCTTAGTGATAAAGTAAAGCAATTACAGGGCGTTTGCATTTCATAAAATAAAGCGACAACCATATGGCTCCTGCCAGTTGCCGTTACTTCGGTTACAAAATATGATCATCTCATACAATAAAATATAGCATCACGTCTTGACCATATCACATCACAACATGCCCTGCAAAAACAAGTTAGACGTCCTCTACTTTGTTCTTGCAAATTTTACGTGGCTGCTACAGGCTTAGCAAGAACCGTTCTTACCTACGCATCAAAACCACAATGATAGTTCATCAAGTTAGTGCTGTTTTAACCTTTGCAAGGACTGGGCGTAGCCACACTCAGTTCAACTAAAGTGAGAGAGACAGACGCCCGCCAGTCACCTTTAAGCAACGAGTGCTCGTAACGGTGAAACCAGTCTCGCGTAAGCGTACGCATAGTGTCGGTCCGGGCCGCTTCATCTCACAATACCACTGAACCAAAGTATGACATGCTGGTAAGAAGTATGACTTGTATCGCCCACAACTCACTTGTGTTCTACTCGTGCATATGACATCTACGCATAAAACCTGGCTCTAATGCCACTGTTGGGGAACGTAGTAATTTCAAAATTTTCCTACGCACACGCAAGATCATGGTGATGCATAGCAACGAGAGGGGAGAGTGTTGTCCACGTACCCTCAAAGACCGTAAGCGGAAGCGTTATGACAATACAGTTGATGTAGTCATACGTCTTCACGATCCGACCGATCCGAGTACCGAACATACGGCACCTCCGAGTTCAGCACACGTTCAGCTCGATGACGATCCCCGGACTCTCATCCAGCGGGGTGTCGGGGATGAGTTCCGTCAGCACAACGGCGTGGTGACGATGATGATGTTCTACCGATGCAGGGCTTCGCCTAAGCACCACAACAATATGACCGAGGTGGAATATGGTGGAGGGGGACACGGCTAAGGAACGATCACGAACATCAACTTGTGTGTCTAGAGGTGCCCCCCCCCCGCCCCTGTATATAAAGGAGGAAGGGGGGAGGCCGGCTGGCCCTAGGGGGCGCACCAAGGAGGGGGGAGTCCTCCTCCTAGTGGGAGTAGGACTCCCCTTTACTAGTCCAACTAGGAAGGAGGAAGGGGGGAAGGAAAGAGAGGGAGAGGGAGAGGGAAAGAGGGGCCGCGCCCCCCTCCCCTAGTCCAATTAGGACTCCCCATGGGAGGGGGCGTGCCACCTCCTGGGCTGCTGCCCTCTCTCTCCCCTCAGGCCCACTAAGGCCCAATACTTCCCCTGGGGGTTCCGGTAACCCCTCCGACACTCCGGTTTTCTCCAAAATCACCCGGAACACTTCCGATGTCCGAATATAGTCATCCAATATATCAATCTTTATGTCTCGACCATTTCGAGACTCCTCATCATGTTCGTGATCACATCCGGGACTCCGAACAACCTTCGGTACATCAAAACTTATAAACTCATAATAAAACTGTCATCGTAACGTTAAGCGTGCGGACCCTACGGGTTCGAGAACTATGTAGACATGACCTAGAACTGTTTCCGGTGAATAACCAATAGCAGAACCTGGATGCTCATATTGGCTCCTACATATTCTACGAAGATCTTTATCGGTCAAACCGCATAATAACATACGTTGTTCCCTTTGTCATCGGTATGTTACTTGCCCGAGATTCGATCGTCGGTATCCAATACCTAGTTCAATCTCGTTAACGGCAAGTCTCTTTACTCGTTACGTAATGCATCATTCTATAACTAACTCATTAGCTACATTGCTTGCAAGGCTTATTGTGATGTGCATTACCGAGTGGGCCCAGAGATACCTCTCCGACAATCGGAGTGACAAAACCTAATCTCGAAATACGCCAACTCAACATGTACCTGCGGAGACACCTGTAGAGCTCCTTTATAATCACCCAGTTACATTGTGATGTTTGGTAGCACACAAAGTGTTCCTCCGGTAAACGGGAGTTGCATAATCTCATAGTTGTAGGAACTTTGTATAAGTCATGAAGAAAGCAATAGCAACATACTAAACGATCAAGTGCGAGGCTAACGGAATGGGTCAGGTCAATCACATCATTCTCCTAATGATGTGATCCCGTTAATCAAATGACAACACATGTCTATGGTTAGGAAACATAACCATCTTTGATTAATGAGCTAGTCAAGTAGAGGCACACTAGTGACATTATGTTTGTCTATGTATTCACACATGTATCATGTTTCCGGGTAATACAATTCTAGCATGAATAATAAACATTTATCATGATATGAGGAAATAAATAATAACTTTATTATTGCCTCTAGGGCATATTTCCTTCAGTTACTAGGTGTGCTCCTGCTGCCCTCATCATAGCTGCTGGAGGGACTTGTGCCCTCACTCAACTGCTCTTGCTGTTTAGACCTGTTCTGGCTGTCACTCTGGTCAGACATCTTGCAGGCAAACTCTCAGCAGACCCTGTGAATAGGTTGTAGATGAGGTAGAGTAGATGAGCATCACAAAGTACAGAGGTTTTGCAAAACAAATTGAGTCAAAAAGCTTAGTTTTAGTTCTCTACAGAAGTGATCTCGGAGCTACTGAATTTACAAACTCGGTGATACCGAAGCAACACCTGGAACCTAAACTAGTGAACTCGGTTGGACCGAGTCACAGTTCGGTGGCACCAAGATTGCTAGGGTTTCACAGAATCCTGAACTCGGTCACACTGATTTGCAACTTTCGGTCAGACCGAAAATAGCATGTGCAATGGCCTAAGCCAAATCGGTGAGACCGATTTCTACATTCCGGTCGGTCCGGGATGAGTTTTGCAGAGAGCTAACCCTAAAATTTTCGATTCAATCTAGACCTATGGAAGATTTAGCT
Source organism: Triticum dicoccoides (assembly GCF_002162155.2). Taxonomy (NCBI): domain Eukaryota; kingdom Viridiplantae; phylum Streptophyta; class Magnoliopsida; order Poales; family Poaceae; genus Triticum; species Triticum dicoccoides. The sequence continues at coordinate 297,560,751 of NC_041381.1, forward strand.
AGATTGTAACATCCCAAAATTCTAAATTTTGGAATGTTATATTAAATAGATAGATTTGATTGATTGTTTGTTTGATTGTGTGAAATTGAGTCCAATTCGAAACTTTTTGAAAGTTAAATGAGAGGGAATAAAAGGACTTTCCCAAACTTTCATTTTGCATTCGTGATCTCCGTGAATTCAAATTATTTTCATCACAAAAACCCTGGAGAGAAGATGACATGACTTCTTCCATTTATTAAATGACAAGGGGTGTTGAAAATATTTGAATGTCATTTGAGAATATTTCAAATTCTGAAACTTTATGCAACTCAATGATTTTCACGAGCGAAGATAAAATGACTTCTTCAAAACATATGAAATATGAGTTGGGAGTTTCAAAGAATTAAATTCAAAGTTCTTTTGAATTTATTTTCAATTTGGAGTTATTTGAGTTTTATTCAAATTATTTTTCTCCAAAAATAAAATACATGGAAAATAGGGTAACATGATTCCCTACATCAGAAAATTGAAGAGAAATAAATTTGAAGTCATTTTGGTATTTTTTTAAAATGATTTTTATTGGGTTTTATTAGGGCAGAAGCACTCTTTGTTTTATTTGAATCTGTGTGTATTTTATTTGAAGCTAAAATAATGTTCAAGTTGTAGAAAATCTTTTTCTGAAAATTTTGATATATTATATGCCTATATAATATACTTTTTCTGTTCTGTTTTTTTTGTGAAAATGTTTTTTTTAACTCTTCGGACCGACTGGCCCGAAGCCCACCGGCCCAGCGCCGCGTCGGCCCACCCCGGGTCGTCCCCGATCTCCAGCGGGAGACCGAACCCCGCACGACTCCGCCGCTGCCTCGACGTCCGTGCCGCGGCCGGACTTTCCTCGCGCCTTGCCCCCTCCTCCACGCCTCGGAGCCGCCCTCCCCCTCCTATAAAGCGCACCCCGGGACCCCCTGGATCCCGTTTTCGCCGCCGCCTCGGGACGCATCGCGTCACCGCCGCCGCCCCGATGAGATCTGCCGCCGCCGCCATGTCCTCGCCTCCCCGCGCTGCAGCCGTCGCCTTCGTGCCACCCCGACGCCACTGCCTCGCGCCGTCGCCGCGCAGCCCACGCCGCACCTCGCCGGAGCTGCTGCGCCGCCGCCCCGTCTCGCAGGAGTTCGCCGCTTCGCCGAAAACCGCCGCCGCCGGTTTAAATTCTTGAACCGGTATAAACCACAAACCACCCCGGTTATTTTTATTCGCTTTCCGTTTTTATCGTTAGATCATTTTTTTCATTTGGTTAGTTATATAGCGAACGCTCACTAGTTAAACCTCTATAGTGGACGAATTGGTCGCCTATGCTTCTGTAGCGAACGTTCTTTCGGTAGGATTTTTATTTTTATTTTAGTTTTCTGCCAGGGACTCGTTTGTGAATATTTTATTTACAGATTGGCCCCTGTACTTCAAACGACCACAACTTTTTGTCCGTTTATCCAAATCCAACGAAACCAACGCCCACTTCTTCATTATGATCCCCTCTATCCAGTAATCAAACTCAAACATGTTTTTGAAAGTTTAAAATTTGAATTAGATCAGACTTGAATTTGAACTTCGTTTGAGCATAACTTGAGTTTTATAACTCCGATTTGAGTGATTTTTTTTCCATTTCGAAGCTCTTGACCTAAGCTTTTTGATAAGGCCAAATTCACATAATTTTTGTACTGTTAGAAACTGTTTTATGCTGCAAGAGTTATTTGTTTGGTTTTGATGTTTTCCGAATCGTCCTCTTCGTTCTTTCCGATCTTTTGAGTGATTGCTTATGTGTGGTTACCATTGCTTGCTCGATAGATTGACCGGAGTGTGACGAGTAGAACTATCAAGAGTTTTGAGTGCGAAACATCTTCATCAACATTGCAGGCAAGTAACACTTGATCATACCTTTTCTACTACCCAGTTTTTATGCATTAGATCAATCCTCAAACACTTGCATGATTAGGATCTAATTAAATTGTGGGTTTTTGGGAAGTAGATTGAGGTAGTACCTATTACCTGTGTTACTATTGAAACCTTTGGGAGTTACTTCTGCGTTTGCTTATTATGCCATGCTATGCTAGTAGACGTGGATTGGGTGAGTGAATATCCATGACAGATGTGAGATTGTTAATTAATGGTTTATCTAAGGTGGCAACTTAAATACACATCTGGGTGGATTGAGGCACCTGGGGTATCCAGTGATTGCCTGTTTTTTTTGGAAATCCCGGGGTTACCGTGTGATTTTCCTATGGACCGCCACCCAGGCTCAAAGGGATCATAAGATAATTCATGCTAGTAACTTCCGTGTGCAGCCACAAGCCATTATGGGCTCTAGCATAGTTGACTAAGTCATGCGAACTCTTATAGTGGTGGACTAGCAGATGTAGGGGATGTAGGTGTACCGGTCTACCCGTCGTAAGGTGCTAGCACTTCTGAAAGACTATGTCTCGGTCATCCGTTTCTCAAACACCCTGTAGTGCGAGAAACCAAATGGAGGCGATTGAGTCTTGTGGGGAAAAGTGCGCAAACCTCTGCAGAGTGTACAAACTAATCATGATTAGCCGTGTCCTCGGTTATGGACATCTTGAGTATCTAGTACTTGATTATCATGTGAATCTCATCATGATACTTTAATTAAATATTGTTGGGTTTTAAAGAGTACTTTTAATTGGGATTGAGGATGCTGTCAACCATTCTCAATGTTCAACAACCACCATGATAGTTAAATAAATTTATTCCTTTGAAGTAGGGAAAAATTGGCTTTTCGCAAAACCTTATAACCATAGAGCTTTTCCACCAGTCATATATGCATGTAGTATAGGCTTATTCATTCCATTATTCTCTATGTGTTACATTGCCAGCATATTCCATGTGCTGACCCGTTTTCGCGCTGCAACTTTTCATGTTGTAGACTTTTCAGACGACGAGTAAGTGATACGTTAGGGTTATGATTTCCTATACTCAACTTTGCCGTTGGTATTGATGGGAATCCACAACCTTGTTGCTTCCGCTATCTTTTGGATTGAGGTAATAGTATTTACGTTATTTATACATGTGATTTACCTCTGTTATAAATCCTCGAGTACTGTGTGTGTCAGCATACCGATCCAGGGATGACACGTAAGCACAGAGACTTGACCCATTCGGGTCGGGTCGCTACAAGATGGTATCAGAGCACATGTTGACTATAGGACGTGACCCTAGAAACTGGCAAGCCCATAGAAAAGATTTTTCTCTACAACTTTCTTTTCAAAAGAATCTTTTACCTCTCTTCTCTTCTGAGCTTATTCAAATATTCCCTTTTAGTGAGACCATACCCCTTTTCCCTCTTTGACCCCTCGAAGATTCGACTGATGAGACCCCTCCAAGAAGGACAAGATATCGGACAACTAAGACCCCTTTGGAATAAAAGAGGATTTTACCGTGCATTACAATGACGGAAACTACAACTGTTGAATACTCTGAAGACTAGGAGAATTTGAAGGCTCTGAAGAATTCCCAGATTTTTATGACCTAGAAAGGCTACCCTTATGGAACTTGACAGACTATGAAGCTATCAATACCCGAGATAAAGGTGTATCGGAGAAAGACCTGAACATGGAGCATTATAACTCAAGGTTTTGTCAAGAAAGCCCCAAGACAGGAAATATCAACTATGGAATGATAGCTCATGGAAATGACAAGAGCAGAAACATGGACATTCATGATGTTATCGTTCGCCTATGCTATTATCACCAGGCTAAGTTAAGCATGCAGATGCATGGTAGGATTGGATGGTAGAAGGCTGATGGAGCATCTGTCAGCAAAGGATGTAGTTTTAACCTTAGCTGGTGTATCACCAGGATCTGGAGTATTACATATGGAGGAAGCTATATTTGACAAGGAAGTATTTCATGAAGAACTCAGGAACCAGAAGATGAAGTAGCCAAGCTGGAGGAGCAAAACCTCGACATGCCGGAGGTCCGTCAAGAACTGAAGGACAGTAGGGCATGGCTCATGCCAAGGATGTTGAAAACCCAGAAGTTTGGAACGCAACTCCAGAAATACTAAAGGATTTCATGAGAGACTTTGCGTCAACAGAGATGATTTAGCGAAAGAACTTGAGAAGGACAAGCATGATCGGAAGAAGCCATCGGAGACATGACCAAGACTTGAAGAGTTTGATGATGTTGAGATCTATAGACCATTAGAAGACCAAACCCCTGTTTTATACCTACGTTAGATGCGACGTTTGTGAGCTGTCATTTGTTTGATGTTTTCCGATAGCCACAATAAAACTGTCTTTTCAAAACTATTGTTTGTACTGTGTGCATCCCTCTCGATCTCTCTTATCCCACCCCAAACCCATGGACCCAATACAAGATGACTGGAGATGAGCTTATATTTTCTGGATCGATGACTCAATTGGAGACAGACTGATGGATTCAGAACATGGAGGATCGCATGGAGAATAACACTATAGTCGGAAAGGATATGACCCAGCATGCTCTTCAGTGCTTTGTAAGAGTTGCTGCTACTTGGTGGAGGATGTACCAAACCATCAATGGATGGCAAGGAGTGACCGTTTGGGAAGAACTTAAGTTGACTCTGCTAAAGTCTCGGCTTGTGTCCCAGAAGATCAAGCCTCATGGAAATGATATGAAGAAACTCTGTGCATACAAGCTTTGTGGAGAAATAGGACACAACCATAATAGAAAACAAGGACGAATACCCTCATAAGCGGAGGATTACCAAAGGAGTTAGCCGAGGATTTTTAGGGAACTTCGGTTGGAGATTGTTCCCAAAGGTTTTGTTGCAGCAATAGAAGTTCAGTCTACATTGTTGGGAAAGATCCGTGAAGCTCAGAAGGATGACAAAGAGATTGCTGAGTTAAAAGAGAGGATGAGAAAAGTAAAGGCCAAAGGTTTTCGTAAGGATGAGCACGACACCTTATGGTTGAGGACCGTGTGTATGTTCCCAATAATGCAAAGATCAGGAAGTAAATACTTCAGGAGGCTCATGACTCACCATACTCGATTCGCCCTGGAAACACCAAGATGTATTTGGATTTGAAGGAGTATTTCTGGTGGACTGGTATGAAGAAGGATATTGCGGAGTATGTAGTCGTAGGTGATGTATGTCAGAGAGTAAAAGCAGAGCATCAGAAGCCAGCAGGATTACTACAGCCTATGCCGATACCCGAATGGAAGTGGGATAAGCTTGGCATGGATTTCATTACCGGATTTCCCAGAACCGAACAAGATATGATTCTATCTGGGTAGTAGTTGATTCGCTTGACCAAAGTGGCTCACTTTATCCCAGTGAAAACCACCTATACAAGTGCGAAGTTGGCCAAGATATATTTGACAAGGATCGTATGTCTGCATGGAGTTCCGAGGACCATCGTAGAGGAACACAGTTTACCTCAAAGTTTTGGAATCAGCTGCACCAGACTTTGGGTACTAGGCTAGAGTTCAGTACAGCCTTTCATCCGTAGACAGATGGATAAATCAAGAGAGTCAATCAGATTCTGGAGGACATGTTGAGAGCGTGTGCACTAGATTATGGATCTAGTAGTGATGATAATCTACCTTACGCGGAGATTCTCATACAAACAGTTACCAAGCTAATTTGAAGATGGCCCCTTTTGGAAGCTTTGTATGGAAAAAGAAGCCAGACACCATTGATATGGGATGAAGTTGGAGACCGTCAGTTGCTTGGACAAAATGTGATGAAGGATTCAGAAGAGAATGTTAAGTTGATTCGAAACAGACTAAAGGTAGCTCAGTCCAGGCAGAAGAGTTATGCAGACTAAAAAAACGCAAGGAGGTAGTCTATGAAATTGGAGACAGAGCATGTCTTCGTGTGTCTGGAGTTGACCATACCGAGTTTTGGAGCGTATGGGAGAAGTGGCCAACAAGTTGGAGTCACCCGAAGGACTGTCAGGAGTTCATGATGTGTTTCACGTTTCCCAGTTGAAGAAGTGCCATGCAGAGATGGCCAATATTCCTCTGTAAGGATGCTTGACCCTGGAAAGGATAATGATGTTCTACGAAGTGGAGTATGGACTTCATAAGTATAAGTTTTTATCTAGGTATGTGAGATATCCCAGGAGTATGAAGAGATGAAGTGTTATTGGATATAAAGGAGGTATGATGTTGGAAATATGGATCAATGGAAATTCCATGATGAGTCTGAGTAATCACGTCTTAGTTTGGTGCAAATATAAGGAAGAAAGACATTACAATTGGATGGATTTTGAGAATGCCAGGAAGTTGGAAGATGGAATAATGATCAGTTGCCTCGATGATGAGCTCAAGGTTTACAAGTGATGAGATGGGCCATAACCCACAGGCCCCAGGACCTGCCAAGAAGCAAGCACGCTCTTGCTGAAGGAAAAAACCCGAAAGAAGTTACGACTTTATCGACAGACGATTTTATAGGAGCAACGCAAAACCTGAGAGTTGTGAAGACACGATAGATGTTCTTTGGCTTGCAGAATCAATGGATTTATCCGAACTTGGTTCATTGACAAGAGAAATTCTGCAATGCTTGTGAGGATGACCGAGTGTTAGAATGCGAGATTCACTAAACCAGGTACAAGGTAATGATTTGGGTGCGGGATGGATTCATCACCATACCGACTTACTCTTATTATTCGCTTTGCTATATGGGATGGTAAATCTGAGTGACTTACCTATAGTAGAGAGACGACGATCAAAACCTTGTTTGAAACTTAGAATGGTATAAGTATTTTCCCCTCTACAAGGCAGTTGTTGCCAATCGTAGGATATACGGTGAGGATCAACCAAGACCCATTTCCTGCAGGAGAAACCCTAAATTGATGACCACCATGAGATATCGATAGTTGTTTAGAATTGGTGCAAGACCCGTCAGCTAAGAAGAACCAGTCATGGAATAACCTTACCAAGATGGAATGGACACAGGAATTGAGGAAAAGGTTATGCCACTACCAGAAGAGCCCAGAGATGGGATTTCCCGAGATCTGGGAAGACCAACACAGTCATGAATAAAGATGGAGTATATGAGTTTGGATGGAACCGTATCAATGTTTCTAAGGGTGGTAGCACCCAGACCCCGGAGACGATCGATGGATCTTGAAGACCCCCAAACCTTAACCTATTTCTTGCTAGCCTCTCCGAATCTCGAGGACGAGATTCGTTTTAAGGGTGGTAGGTTTGTAACATCCCAAAATTCTAAATTTTGGAATGTTATATTAAATAGATAGATTTGATTGATTGTTTGTTTGATTGTGTGAAATTGAGTCCAATTCGAAACGTTTTGAAAGTTAAATGAGAGGGAATAAAAGGACTTTCCCAAACTTTCATTTTGCATTCGTGATCTCCGTGAATTCAAATTATTTTCATCACAAAAACCCTGGAGAGAAGATGACATGACTTCTTCCATTTATTAAATGACAAGGGGTGTTGAAAATATTTGAATGTCATTTGAGAATATTTCAGATTCTGAAACTTTATGCAACTCAATGATTTTCACGAGCGAAGATAAAATGACTTCTTCAAAACATATGAAATATGAGTTGGGAGTTTCAAAGAATTAAATTCAAAGTTCTTTTGAATTTATTTTCAATTTGGAGTTATTTGAGTTTTATTCAAATTATTTTTCTCCAAAAATAAAATACATGGAAAATAGGGTAACATGATTCCCTACATCAGAAAATTGGAGAGAAATAAATTTGAAGTCATTTTGGTATTTTTTTTAAAAATGATTTTTATTGGGTTTTATTAGGGCAGAAGCACTCTTTGTTTTATTTGAATTTGTGTGTATTTTATTTGAAGCTAAAATAATGTTCATGTTGTAGAAAATCTTTTTTTGAAAATTTTGATATATTATATGCCTATATAATATACTTTTTCTGTTCTGTTTTTTTATTTTGTGAAAATGTTTTTTTTCTAAAAAAAACTCTTCGGACCGACTGGGCCGAAGCCCAGCCGGCCCAGCGCCGCGTCGGCCCACCCCGGGTCGTCCCCGATCTCCAGTGGGAGACCGAACCCCGCACGACTCCGCCGCCGCCTAGACATCCGTGCCGCGGCAGGACTTTCCTCGCGCCTTGCCCCCTCCTCCATGCCTCGGAGCCGCCCTCCCCCTCCTATAAAGCGCACCGCCTCGGGACGCATCGCGTCACCGCCGCCGCCCCGATGAGATCCGCCGCCGCCGCCATCTCCTCGCCTCCCCGCGCTGCAGCCGTCGCCTTCGTGCCACCCCGACGCCGCTGCCTCGCGCCGTCGCCGCGCAGCCCACGCCGCACCTCGCCGGAGCTGCTGCGCCGCCGCCCCGTCTCGCCGGAGTTCGCCGCTTCGCCGGAAACCGCCGCCGCTGGTTTAAATTCTTGAACCGGTATAAACCGCAAACCACCCCGGTTATTTTTATTCGCTTTCGGTTTTTATCGTTAGAACGTTTTTTTTAATTTGGTTTAGTTATATAGCGAACGCTCACTAGTTAAACCTCTATAGTGGACGAATTGGTCGCCTACGCTTCTGTAGTGAACGTTCGTTCGGTAGGATTTTTCTTTTTATTTTAGTTTTCTGCCAGGGACTCGTTTGTGAATATTTTATTTACAGATTGGCCCCTGTACTTCAAACGACCACAACTTTTTGTCCGTTTATCCAAATCCAACGAAACCAACGCCCACTTCTTCGTTATGATCCCCTCTATCCAGTAATCCAAATCAAACATGTTTTTGAAAGTTTAAAATTTCAATTAGATCAGACTTGAATTTGAACTTCGTTTGAGCATAACTTGAGTTTTATAACTCTGATTTGAGTGATTTTTTTGCATTTCGAAGCTCTTGACCTAAGCTTTCTGATAAGGCCAAATTCACATAATTTTGGTACTGTTAGAAATTGGTTTATGCTGCTAGAGTTATTTGTTTGGTTTTGATGTTTTCCGATCTTTTGAGTGATTGCTTATGTGTGGTTACCATTGCTTGCTCGATAGATTGACCGGAGTGTGACAAGTAGAACTATCAAGAGTTTTGAGTGCGAAACATCTTCATCAACATTGCAGGCAAGTAACACTTGATCATACCTTTTCTACTACACAGTTTTTATGCATTAGATCAATCCTCAAACACTTGCATGATTAGGATCTAATTAAATTGTGGGTTTTTGGGAAGTAGATTGAGGTAGTACCTATTACCTGTGTTACTATTGAAACCTTTGGCAGTTACTTCTGCGTTTCCTTATTATGCCATGCTATGCTAGTAGACATGGATTGGGTGAGTGAATATCCATGACAGATGTGAGATTGTTAATTAATGGTTTATCTAAGGTGGCAACTTAAATACACATCTGGGTGGATTGAGGCACCTGGGGTATCCAGTGATTGCCTGTTTTTTTGGAAATCCCGGGGTTACCGTGTGATTTTCCTATGGACCGCCACCCAGGCTCAAAGGGATCATAAGATAATTCATGCTAGTAACTTCCGTGTGCGGCCACAAGCCATTATGGGCTCTGGCATAGTTGACTAAGTCGTGCGAACTCTTATAGTGGTGGACTAGCAGATGTAGGGGATGTAGGTGTACCGGTCTACCCGTCGTAAGGTGCTAGCACTTCTGAAAGACTATGTCTCGGTCATCCGTTTCTCAAACACCCTGTAGTGCGAGAAACCAAACGGAGGTGATCGAGTCTTGTGGGGAAAAGTGCACAAACCTCTGCAGAGTGTACAAACTAATCATGATTAGCCGTGTCCCCGGTTATGGACATCTTGAGTATCTAGTACTTGATTATCATGTGAATCTCATCATGATACTTTAATTAAATATTGTTGGGTTTTAAAGAGTACTTTTAATTGGGATTGAGGATGTTGTCAACCATTCTCAATGTTCAACAACCACCATGATAGTTAAATAAATTTATTCCTTTGAAGTAGGGAAAAATTGGCTTTTCGCAAAACCTTATAACCATAGAGCTTTTCCACCAGTCATATATGCATGTAGTATAGGCTTATTCATTCCATTATTCTCTATGTGTTACATTGCCAGCATATTCCATGTGCTGACCCGTTTTCGGGCTGCAACTTTTCATGTTGCAGACTTTTAAGACGACGAGTAAGTGATACGTTAGGGTTACGATTTCCTATACTCAACTTTGCCGTTGGTGTTGATGGGAATCCACAACCTTGTTGCTTCCGCTATCTTTTGGATTGAGGTAATAGTATTTACGTTATTTATACATGTGATTTACCTCTGTTATAAATCCTCGAGTACTGTGTGTGTCAGCATACCGATCCAGGGATGACACGTAAGCACAGAGACTTGACCCATTCGGGTCGGGTCGCTACATAGATAGATTAATCCCATTCGTGGCAAGAAACATGGCATTGTCCTTGTGCTAGGAATCGGAGTGAAAAAGACAGCACAAGGGGTCGAACACGTACCCTAGAACGGCGAGTGTTCGCTACGGCGGCGATGGCAGAGCAGAATCCGTCGATGGTGGCAGAATCCAACGATGGGAGGTCGTTGGCAGCAAGAAGACGATCCGGAGACTCGAGGAGGCAGAGCAGGACACACGCGGGCTGAGAGGATTTGAAGTAATTTCCAAAATCTCATTCGTGGGTATTTATATCCCGACCCTGTCGCTGTGACCGAGTGGAACAACTCGGTGGCACCAAGATTGCAGAATCGCAAGCGGTTGCTCCAACTCGATGTGACCGAAGTGTTCAAATCGGTTGCACCGAGATGAAAACCTAGATCAACTTAGTGAACTCGGTTTGACCAAAATAGTTTTCTCGGTTAGACCAAAATGCACAAAGAGGTTTTGGAAGTTTAAGTCTATGACGAATTGGGGACTCTGAGTGCTCCTCACACAGAGTGGTTCGAATCTGACTTGATCAAACTTTGTGATGTAGCTTGTATAGGGTTTGAGACGAGAAAAGCATAGATAGTTAGAGAAGGTTCTTAGGCATTCTTGTCCATCCACTTGGCAAAAGAAAAGGAGCCAAACAAAAAAAACAACAAGTGGATGTCCTCGAATGAGTAAAATATGCAACCAACATGCTCACACAATAAGATGGCAAATGAAATATATGGCAAAGCATGCGCAACCAATTCTAGCACCTATCAAACAATTGGCGATGACTAGGTCATCTACATATGAGTATATTGACTTAGGAGTCAAATGAGAACATTTGATCATAGGTCATACTCATCGTTTAAGCACAAGTGGGGTTACCACTTTTACATAAAGCATTGATGTGTTCACATCATCTGAGTTGCTTTAGCTCAATTCTTTAGAGTAAAGCTCCCCCTAGATGTGAGATCCCCCCTAAGAGGGATGAACTAACCTTGGGTTTTGTCGATGATGACTTCATGTAGGTGTTGAAGATGTGTATGCTCAATGTTGTTGTAAATCATTTCGAGCAATCCGTTGGAGTGAGTTGCACTTTCAATACCTACATCGGTTAGTCCCACAAGGAACAAGCAAGGATATCCATAAACATAGAGTGATGGACACACAAGATGATGTCCATGAAAGCATTAGGTTATCTTGTCCCTTGTCTTACCAGCAAGAGGATTTGTGACACCTTGAACTAGTGCAAGATGTGGAGGTTGATTGCACTTGTCGTTGCCAAAATGATGCGAGAGAAGAATATTGGCGGAGTCACCCTCAAGAACTCTCTAGTCCTTCTTCTTTGGGATCCACATCATCTTGATGGGAATCCTTGGGTTGTAGTGGAACTTGATGAAGTAGAACTTGATGTAGTCTTGGGAACCCACTTGACCAAGGCCTTGGGAGCTTCTTCAAACACATCAATCTCCTCTTGAAGCTTGTCCTTGCCTTTTTGCTTGTGGTCTTGTGGTGGAAGATCATCTTGAGCTTGTGTCCCTTGAAAAGAAGTAGGATCATACTTCTCTTGTTGGGGAACAAACTTCGTCTTGGGGCATTGATCTTCTTCCCACTCAACTCCATTGGCATTGAACTTTCGTTCGAAACCACACCTTGATTCTTCCGGTGCCTTCCTTGCTTGTGTACAATTTCCTCAAATTGCTTACTTTCGGCAAGGCTCTTGTAGACACCCTTCTCTATAATTCCCTTCAATAAGCTATTTTCTTGCTCAAGTGTAACTTGGCTAAGAGAATCATTAGTGGAATCAAGAGAACTACTAGAAGCAACAACATTGGATTTAGCATGATTATTGTTACTACTAGAAGAAGAATCTTTCTTACTCGTGTTACTAGACATGACTTGTGGCATGTAAGTAGATAAGAGTAAATGCTTGGCAATGTAAGAAGAACTTTTCTTGCGAAGATCATCATTGATTGCCTTTAAAAACTCATGCTCTTGATCAAGGTTGAGCTTTTCAAAGCGTAACTTCTCATGAGTCTTTAAAAGTTCTCGATGATCTTCCAAGGTAGTTTCATGAGCTAACTTAAGAGTTTTTAGTTCTTTAGTTAGGTGCTCAATCTTATCCTTATCATTGTCATTCGTTTTATCTTGATTAGCATGATTAATTGACGTTTCATCATAGTATTCATCACTAGAGTTGTAAACAAGTAAATCATCATCACCTAACAAGTCATCTTCATCACTATTGAAATCAACATGCTAGGGGTGTGATACCTTTGGGCCTTTAGCCATGAAGCATCTTCCAATTCCTTCATTTGGTGAGTCAAATATGTCGTAGGAGTTGGTTGACACAAGTGCTAGACCGGCAACACCTTCATCTTGAGTATATTCGGAGTCGGAGTGATAGCTTCTCTCGGAGTGATGGTCGGAGTCGGAGCCGGATACCCATTCACCAACATGAGCTTGATGTCTTCGCTTTGTGTAGCTCTTTGACAATTTGTCCTTCCTTTCCGAATCCTTGCTTCTCCGGGAGGTTCTTCGTTCATAATGATCATCTCTACTCCTCCTCTCTCTTGGTGGTGATTCTTCTCTTCTACTTCTTCTTTTGGGTGAATCTTCTCTCCTTTTGTAAGGAGCCATACACTCATTGGAATAGTGTCCAGGTCTTCCATAATTGTAACAATTACGTTCACGACTCGAAGATCTTTTGTCATTGTAGGACCTTGACTTGGAACTTCTTTCCTTGCTTCTACTCTTGTAGAACTTGTTGAAGTTTTTCACCATTAAGCTCAATTAATCATTGAAGGTTTGTTCCTCACTTGATGATGTAGGAGCATCACATGAGGCTTTGTAAGCACCACTTGACTTGTTGTGAAGCTCTTCCTTATCCTTGAGAGACATCTCATGAGCAACAATTCTTCCAATGACTTCCATTGGTTTGAGATCTTTGTAATTGGGCATCATTTGGATCAATGTGCACACGGTATCAAATTTTCCATCCAAGGCTCTTAGGATCTTCTTGATGATGAATTTATCGGTCATCTCTTCACTTCCTAAGCCGGCAATCTCATTTGTGATGAGAGCAAGCCTAGAGTACATTTCAGCGACACCTTCACCATCCTTCATGTTGAACTTGTCAAGTTGACTTTGAAGCACATCCAATTCGGATTCCTTGACGGAGTCGGTACCATCGTGCATGTCAATCAAAGTATCCCAAATTTCCTTTCCATTCTCAAGTCGGCTGATTTTGTTGAATTCTTCGGGGCACAATCCGTTGAAGAGGATATCACACACTTGAGCGTTGTATTGCAGCATCTTCAACTCTTCCACGGTAGCTTCACGGTTCGGTTCTCTCCCATCGAAGAATTCACCTTGCAAGCCAATACACACAATAGCCCAAACGGGGGGGTTATGTCCAATTAGCAAAATTAGTTCCATCAAAATAAGGACCTCTACGGTGGTAATTTCCCTCGCTAGACGCCATACTCTCCTAGGTTGTGAAACCAAGGCTATGATAACCAAAAGCTATGGAAATCAAGGCAACTGGAGACCAAAGCTCTAATACCAATTGTAGGATCGAAAGTATGTCTAGAGGGGGGGGGGTGATTAGACTACTTGACCAAATAAAAACTTAACCTTTTCCCAATTTTAGTTCTTGGCAGATTTTAACAACTTAGCACAAGTCAAGCAATCTTAACACAATTCAAGCAAGCATGCAAAGGGTATATGAGCAGCGGAAAGTAAAGCATGCAACTTGCAAGAATGTAAAGGGATGTGTTTGGAGAGTGCAAACGCAATAGGAGACACGGATGTTTTTGTCGTGGTTCCAATAGGTGGTGCTATCGTACATCCACGTTGATGGAGACTTCAACCCACGAAGGGTAATGGCTGCGCGAGTCCATGGAGGGCTCCACCCACGAAGGTTCCACGAAGAAGCAACCTTGTCTATCCCACCATGGCCATCCCCCATGAAGGACTTGCCTCGCTAGGGTAGATCTTCACAAAGTAGGCGATCTCCTTGCCCTTACAAACTCCTTGGTTCACTCCACAATCTTGTCGGAGGCTCCCAAGTGACACCTAACCAATCTAGGAGACACTACTCTCCAAAAGGTAATAGATGGTGTGTCGGTGATGAAGTCCTTTCTCTTGTGCTTCAAATGATAGTCTCCCCAACAGTCAACTCACTCTCATAGGATTGGATTTGGTGGAAAGATGATTTGAGTGGAAAGCAACTTGGGGAAGGCTAGAGATCAAGATTCATATGGTTGGATTGGAATATCTTGGTCTCAACACATGAGTAGGTGTCTCTCTCTCAAAAAATGAGTAGTGGAAGTGTAGGCACGTTCTGATGGCTTCCCTCAAGAATGAGGAGAGGGTGGAGGGGTATATATAGCCTCCACACAAAATCTAACCATTACACACATTATACCAAACTCGGTGCGACCGAATCAGAAAACTCGGTCGGACTGATTCAGTACATATGTGACCGTTAGGCAATATCGGTGGGACCGACATGTCAACTCAATGGGACCGATATCACTAGGGTTAGGGCATAACATAATCTCGGTTGGACCGATTACACAAACTCGGTTGAACCAACTTTGGTAATAAGCTAACAGAGAATTGGTCAGGCAAACTCGGTGGGACCGATTCGCTCATCTCGGTGGGACCGAAGCGTTACGAAAAGGAAACACGGAGTTTGCATTGCAGACTCGGTGGGACCGATCGCTCATCTCGGTTTGACCAAAACGTTACGAAGAGGAAACATGGAGTTTGCATTGCAGAATCGGTGGGACCGATCCCTCCTCTCGGTTTGACCGAAATGTTATGAAGGGAAACAGAGAGTTTGCAACCCCATCTCGGTGAGACCGAGATCCCTATCGGTGAGACCGAAAAGACTAGGGTTTCTGGCAGTGGCTATGTCAAAAGAACTTGGTGGCGCCGGATGGATCAAATCGATGGGGCCGAGTTTGACTTTTGGTTAGGACATATGTGGATATGAGGAAGTGGTTGAGGGCTTTTGGAGCATATCACTAAGCATTTTGAGCAAGCAAGCCATTAAGCAACACCTCATCCCCTTTTAATAGTATTGGCTTTCCTATAGACACAATGTGATCTTGGATCACTAAAATAGAAAATGTAGAGTCTTGGACTTTAAAGCTTGAGCCAATCTTTTGTCCTTAGCATTTTGAGGGGTCCACATTCCTTATCCATGCCATGCCAACCATTGAACTTTCCTGAAATATTTATCTTGTAATGACATTAGTTCAATGAGCTATATGTTGTTAATCATTACCAAAACCACCTAGGGATAGTTGCACTTTCAGTATCCTTTTATGCTATCCAGAAATTCTGTATCATTTCCAATCAACAATATGTCATCCACATATAATATTAGAAATGCTACAGAGCTCCCACTCACTTTCTTGTAAATACATGCTTCTCCAAAAGTCTGTATAAAACTATATGCTTTGATCACACTATCAAAGTGTATATTCCAACTTCGAGAGGCTTGCACCAGTCCATAAATGGATCGCTGGAGCTTGCACACTTTGTTAGCACCTTTAGGATCGACAAAACCTTCTGGTTGCATCATATACAACTCTTCTTTAAGGTATCCATTAAGGAAAGCAGTTTTGACATCCATTTGCCAGATTTCATAATCACAAAATGGGGCAATTGCTAACATGATTCGGACAGACTTAAGCATCGCCATGGGTGAGAAGGTCTCATCGTAGCCAACTCCTTGAACTTGTCAAAAACCTTTCGCAACAAGTCGAGCTTTGTAGACAGTAACATTACAGTCAGCGTCAGTCATCTTCTTGAAGATCCATTTATTCTCCATGGCTTGCCGATCATCGGGCAAGTCAACCAAAGTCCACACTTTGTTCTCATACATGGATCACATCTCAGATTTCATGGCCTAAAGCCATTTCGTGGAATCTGGGCTCATCATCGCTTCCTCATAGTTTTGTAGGTTCATCATGGTCTAGTAACATGACTTCCAGAACAGGATTACCGTACCACTCTAGTGCGGAACATACTCTGGTTGAGCTATGAGGTTCGGTAGTAACTTGATCCAAAGTTTCATGATCATCATCATTAACTTCCTCACTAACTAGTGTAGGCATCACTGGAACTGATTTCTGTGGTGAACTATTTTCTAATTCGGGAGAAGGTACAATTACCTCATCAAGTTCTACTTTCCTCCCACTCACTTCTTCCGAGAGAAACTCCTTCTCTAGAAAGGATCCATTTTTAGCAAAAAAAATCTTGCCTTCGGATCAGTGATAGAAGGTGTACCCAGCAGCTCCTTTGGGTATCCTATGAAGACGCATTTCTCCGATTTGGGTTCGAGCTTATCAGGTTGAAGCTTTTTCACATAAGCATTGCAGCCCCAAACTTTAAGAAACGACAGCTTGGGTTTCTTTCCAAACCACAGTTCATATGGTGTCATCTCAACGGATTTAGATGGTGCCCTATTTAACGTGAATGCAGCCGTCTCTAAAGCATAACCCCAAAATGATAGTGGTAAATCAGTAAGAGACATCATAGATCGCACCATATCTAATAAAGTACGATTACGACGTTCGGACGCACCATTACGTTGTGGTGTTCCAGGTGGCGTGAGTTGCGAAACTATTCGACATTGTTTCAAATGAAGACCAAACTCATAACTCAAATATTCACCTCCACAATTAGATCATAGAAACTTTATTT
The DNA here is from genome assembly GCF_002162155.2 of Triticum dicoccoides. NCBI lineage: Eukaryota > Viridiplantae > Streptophyta > Magnoliopsida > Poales > Poaceae > Triticum > Triticum dicoccoides. Next base: position 297,577,784 of record NC_041381.1, read on the forward strand.
TCTTGTTATGATGATTTTCCACTTCACTCTGAAATTCTTTGATCTTTTCAAATGTTTCAGACTTATGTTTCATTAAGTAGATATACCCATATCTGCTCAAATCATCTATGAAGGTCAGAAAATAATGATACCCGCCGCGAGCCTCAACACTCATCGGGTCGCATACATCAATATGTATTATTTCCAATAAATCAGTTGCTCACTCCATTGTTCCGGAGAACAGAGTCTTAGTCATCTCGCCCATGAGGCATGGTTCGCAAGCATCAAGTGATTCATAATCAAGTGATTCCAAAAGCCCATCAGCATGGAGTTTCTTCATGCGCTTTACACCAATATGACCTAAACGCAGTGCCACAAATAAGTTGCACTATCATTATTAACTTTGCATCTTTTGGCTTCAATATTATGAATATGTGTATCACTACAATCGAGATTCAACAAAAATAGACCACTCATCAAGGGTGCATGACCATAAAAGATATTACTCATATAAATAGAACAACCATTATTCTTTGATTTAAATGAATAACCGTCTCACATCAAACATGATCTAGATATAAGGTTCATGCTTAACGCTGGCACCAAATAACAATTATTTAGGTCTAAAACTAATCCCGACGGTAGATGTAGAGGTAGTGTGCCGACGGTGATCCATCGACTTTGGAACCATTTCCCATGCGCATCGTCACCTCGTCCTTAGCCAATCTTCATTTAATCCATAGCCCCTGTTTCGAGTTGCAAATATGAGCAACAGAACCAGTATCAAATATCCAGGCGCTACTACGAGCATTAGTAAGGTACACATCAATAACATGTATATCAAATATACCTTTCACTTTTCCATCCTTCTTATCCGCCAAATACTTGGGGTAGTTCCTCTTCCAGTGACCAGTCCCTTTCAGTAGAAGCACTCAGTTTCAGGCTTAGGTCCAGACTTGGGCTTCTTCCCGGGAGCAGCAACTTGCTTGCTATTCTTCTTGAAGTTCCCCTTCTTCCCTTTGCCATTTTTCTTGAAACTAGTGGTCTTGTTAACCATCAACACTTGATGCTCCTTCTTGATTTCTACCTTCGCGGCCTTTAGCATCGCGAAGAGCTTGGGAATTGTCTTTTCCATCCCTTGCATATTATAGTTCATCATGAAGCCTTTATAGCTTGGTGGCAGTGATTGAAGAACCATGTCAATGACACTATCATTAGAAAGATTAACTCCCAGCTGAATCAGGTGGTTATGGTACCTAGACATTTTGAGTATGTGTTCACTGACAGAACTATTCTCCTCCATCTTGCAGCTATAGAACTTGTTGGAGACTTAATATCTCTCAACTCGGGCATTTGCTTGAAATATTAACTTTAACTCCTGGAACATCTAATATGCTCCATGACGTTCAAAACATCTTTGAAGTCCCGATTCTAAGCCGTAAAGCATGGCACACTGAACTATCGAGTAGTCATCAGCTTTGCTCTGCCATATGTTCATAATGTCTGGAGTTGCTCCTGCAGCGGGTCTTGCACCTAGCGGTGCTTTCAGGATGTAATTCTTCTATGCAGCAACGAGGATAATCCTCAAGTTACAGACCCAGTCCGTGTAATTGCTACCATTATCTTTCAACTTAGCTTTCTCAGCTTTGCTCTGCCAGATGTTCATAATGTCTGGAGTTGCTCCTGCAGCAGGTCTTGCACCTAGCAGTGCTTTCAGGACGTAATTCTTATGTGCAACAACGAGGATAATCCTCAAGTTACGGACCCAGTCTGTGTAATTGCTACCATTATCTTTCAACTTAGCTTTCTCTAGGAACACATTCAAATTCAAGGGAATGGTAACACGGGCCATTAATCCACAACAACATAGGTATGCAAAAAAACTATCAGGTACTAACTTAATGATAAATTAAAGTTCAATTAATCATATTACTTAATAACTCCCACTTAGATAGACATCCCTCTAGTCATCTAAATGATCACGTGATCCATATCAACTAAACCATGTCTGATCATCACGTGAGATGAAGTAGTTTTCAATGGTGAACATCTCTATGTTGATCATATCTACTATATGATTCATGTTCGACCTTTCGGTCTCAGTGTTCCGAGGCCATATCTGCATATGCTAGGCTCGTCAAGTTTAACCCGAGTACTCTGCGCGTGCAAAACTGGCTTGCACCAGTTGTGTGTGAACGTAGAGCTTATCACACCCGATCATCACGTGGTGTCTCGGCACGACGAACTGTAGCAATGGTGCATACTCAGGGAGAACACTTATACCCTGAAATTTAGTGAGGGATCATCTTATAATGCTACCACCGTACTAAGCAAAATAAGATGCATAAAAGATAAACATCACATGGAATCAAAATATGTGACATGATATGGCCATCATCATCCTGTGCCTTTGATCTCCATCTTGAAAGCACCATCATGATCTCCATCGTCACCGGCTTGACACCTTGATCTCCATCATAGCATCGTTGTCATCTCGCCAACTATTGCTTCTACGACTATCGCTACCGCTTAGTGATAAAGTAAAGCAATTACATGGTGATTGCATTTCATAAAATAAATCGACAACCATAAGGCTCCTGCCAGTTGCCGATGACTTCTACAAAACATGAGAATATCATACATCATGTCTTGACCATATCACATCACAACAAGCCCTGCAAAAACAAGTTAGACGTCCTCTACTTTGTTGTTGCAAGTTTTACGTGGCTGCTATGGGCTTCTAGCAAGAACCGTTCTTACCTAAGCATCAAAACCACAATGATTTTTCATCAAGTGTGCTGTTTTAACCTTCAACAAGGACCGACTGTAGTCAAACTCGATTCAACTAAAGTTGGAGAAACAGACACCCGCCAGCCACTTGTGTGCGAAGCACGTCGGTAGAACCAGTCTCATGAACGCGGTCATGTAATGTCGGTCCGGGACGCTTCATCCAACAATACCGCCGAATCAAAGTATGACATTGATGGTAAGTGTTGGGGAGCATAGCATGCAATTTCAAAAAAAATCCTACGATCACGCAAGATCTATCTAGGAGATGCATAGCAACGAGAGTGGGAGAGTGTGTCCACGTACCCTCATAGACTGAAAGCGAAAGCGTTTAGTAACGTGGTTGATGTAGTCGAACGTCTTCACGATCCAACCGATCCAAGTACCAAACGTACGACACCTCCATGTTCAGCACATGTTCAGCATGATGACGTCCCACGATCTCTTGATCCAGTTGAGGATGAGGGAGAGTTTCATTGGCACGACGGTGTGGCGACGGTAATGATGAAGTTACCAGCGCAGGGCTTCGCCTAAGCACTACAACGATATGACTAAGGTGTTAAACTATGGAGGGGGGCACCGCACACGGCTAAGAGATTGTCTGTCGTTCTTTGGGGTGCCCCCGCCTCTGTATATAAGGAAGGGAGGGAGAGAGGATGGCCCCCTAGGGGCACGCATAGTGTGGGGAGTCCTACTAGGACTCCCAAGTCCTAGTAGGATTCCCCTTTCCTTTTCGGAGTAGGAGAGAGGGAAAGAGGGAAAGAGAGAGGGAGTAGGAAAGGTCAAGGGGGCGCCGCCCCTTCCCCTAGTCCAATTCGGACTCCATGGGGGGCACCTTCCCTTGGCCTGCCTCCTCTTCTCCACTAAAGCCCACTAAGGCCCATTACTTCCCCGGGGGGTTCCGGTAACCCCTTGGTATTTCGGATAAATACCCGAATCACTCGGAACCATTCCGATGTCCGAATATAACCTTCCAATATATGAATCTTTACTTCTCGACCATTTTGAGACTCCTCACCAAGTACGTGATATCATCCGGGACTCCGAACAAACTTCGGTCATCAAATCACATAACTCATAATACAAATCATCATCAAACGTTAAGCGTGCGGACCCTACGGGTTCGAGAACTATGTAGACATGGCCGAGACACATCTCCGGTCAATAACCAATAGCTGAACCTGGATGCTCATATTGGCTCCTACATATTGTACAAAGATCTTTATCGGTCAAACTGCATAACAACATACGTTGTTCCCTTTGTCATCGGCATGTTACTTGCCCGAGATTCGATCGTCGGTATCCTCATACCTAGTTCAATCTCGTTACCGACAAGTCTCTTTACTCGTTCCATAATGCATCATCCCGCAACTAACTCATTAGTCACATTGCTTGCAAGGCTTATAGTGATGTGCATTACTGAGAGGGCCCAGAGATACCTCTCCGATACACGGAGTGACAAATCCTAATCTTGATCTATGCCAACCCAACAAACACCTTCGGAGACACCTGTAGAGCATCTTTATAATCACCCAGTTACGTTGTGACGTTTGATAGCACACAAAGTGTTCCTCCGGTATCGGGAGTTGCATAATCTCATAGTCAGAGGAACATGTATAAGTCATGAAGAAAGCAATAACAATAAGACTAAACGATCATTATGCTAAGCTAACGGATGGGTCTTGTCCATCACATCATTCTCTAATGATGTGATCCCGTTCATCAAATGACAAAACATGTCTATGGTCAGGAAACATAACCATCTTTGATTAACGAGCTAATCAAGTAGAGGCATACTTGGGACACTCTGTTTTGTCTATGTATTCACACATGTACACTACAAAAAAAGACACATCCATGACATTTTGGGCTGAACAATTTTTTTTCTATCATACATATGACACTTCTATGACGATAATTGTGACAAAACCCGGTATCAGCATAGATGTGGTGGGCTCCTACTTCTATGACAAAAAATCATGACAGAAAATGGGCTTTTCGTCCTGGGCGGGCCGGAGGCGCAGCTGCATAACATTCTTTGGGCCGTCCATGACAGAAAAAACCGTGGTAGAAGCGAGGGGGAGGAAAATTTCAGGTAGTTCCCGGTTACGGTGGGAGGTCGGTGGCCGAGCGATGCACGTTTCTATTGTACACGTACGCGCGTGTGTGCGAGGCGTTGGCTCTAACTGAACCCGAGCGAGGTGTTGGGCTCTAACTGAACCCGAGCGATTGCACTGCAGGCTACGCCTTACTGAACCCGAGTGATCAATCGATGGCTGTTAACTGAACCCGATCGAGCGATTCCTTCGCTACTGCTGCTAACTGAAGCCGATCGATTGGATGAACAGTGAGCGTTGCCGGGGGGTGGATGAACAGTGAGCGGTGGCGTTGCCTCTGGATGAACAGGACCCGGTGGTGTGGAGGGCTGGATGAACAGTAGATGGTGGAGGGTGCCCATGGAGGGGTGGTTGAACAGGACCCCGTGGTGTGGAGGGCTGGATGAATAGTAGACAGTGGAGGGGTGGCTGAACAGTAGCCGGTGGAGTAGCGCACGGTGGAGGCTGGATGAACAGGAGCCCGTGGAGGCTGGAGGAGGTCGACGGTAGCCCGTGGAGGCTGGAGGAGGTCGACGGTGGAGATGAACAGTATCCCGTGGAGTCCCGTTTTGCGGTACGCCACACCCCTCCCGATGAACAGGACCCCCATTTCGACCGTAGTGCTCGAATACAAGTCCATTTCGTCCATTTTGCGGTACGCCACACCCCTCCGGATCAACAGGACCCCCGTTTCGACCGTAGGAGGTCCGTTTCCTCCGTTTTGCGGTACGCCACACCCCTCCCGATCAACAGGACCCCCGTTTCGACCCTAGGAGGTCCGTTTCCTCCGTTTTGCGGTATGGCACACCCCTCTGATCAACAGGACCCTGTTCCGAACGTAGGAGGTCCGTTTCCTCCGTTGTGCGGTACGCCAGGCCTTGTTTGCATCGCCTGTTCCGTCCAAGCCCTCCCGATGAACACGACCATGCATTCCGTTCCGACCCATCCGGTTGGCTCCCCATGAACACGACGACGACGCTGTTTCTCTGTTTCGACCCAGCCATGTACGTATGTGTGAGTAGGCATTCGAGACCCTGCCCGTATGTACGTACGTGGCTGTATTTTCTTTCTTGCACCTTGGCCGTTGTACGTACATGTACATGCTACGTGCGCACCTCTACTATGACACGTGCGCGCCTCTACATCCACCAGTATATATGTACGTACATGTTCACGACCAGAATGACAACGCTATGTACGCTTTGACCAGGTGGGTCCCGACTGTCACGCACTTCCTTGCGTGCGAAGATGTAGCTGGTGGGTCCCAGCAGTCAGGGGGGCGAATCTTTTTTTTTTGCCCGGACGCACTTCCTTGCGTGCGAAGATGTAGCTGGTGGGTCCCAGAGTCAGGGGAAAACGTTTTTTCACGAAATACGGTGGCCCGTCCGGTGGGTCCGCGCTGTCAGGTGGAGGAATAATTATTTTCCACGTAATAAGGAGGCACTTTCTTGCTGCGGCCGTGGACCCAGCTGTCAGCCTCTCCACGTACAGTCCACGTCCGATGGAAGCCGTTCCTTGACCATGTTGACCACGCTGCGCCGAGAGCACCAGGGCGATGGACGACGGGGAGGCCTAGGAAGGGGACGACACGGAGCCGGGGAAGACGCGGCAGTGGATGTCCATGCGTAGAGGAGTACGGGGGTTCACTGGTTCGCTGCGGTGTGAGGCTGCCGTCGCCGCAGAATAACAGGGGGTGTGGGTGAGTAGAGGGATGGCCTGGCCAACGGTGGGAGTAGTAGGGGCAGTGAGGCCTCCGCCGCATCGTAGCAGGCCACTGGAGGCAGGAGCACGAGGCACGACCGGCTCTGGTTTGGGCGGCTGGAGCAAGTAGACCAGAGGTTGAAGAAGCACTACGGTCGTTGGATGGACATCGTACGGTAACTGGAGCTAGAATCGTGCATATTGACTAAGTGACAACTTAGTAGGCCCACAAGTCAGCCTACCACTATACTGGGTCCCAGCTAACAGGGGGAGTATTCACTTTTTTTGTGCGTAATAAGGAGGCACTTCCTTGCATGCGAGGATATAGTTGGTGGGTCCGAGCTGTCAGCGGCGGTAACTTTTTTTTTCGCGAAATACAGAGGCCCTTTCGGTGGGTCCCTGATGTTAGGTGTAGGAATCATTATTTTGCGCGTAATAAGGAGGCATTTCCTTGCGTGCGGCCGTGGACCCAGATGTCGGCCTCTCCACGTACAGTCCACTTCAGATGCATGTCGGTCGTGGACCACCTTGACCAGGCTGCGCTGAGAGCACCAGGGCGATGGACGACGACGAGGCCTAGGAAGGGAACGACACGGAGGCAGGGAAGACTCGGCAGTTGTTTCCTGCGCAGAGGGGAGTATGACTGTACGAGGGTTTACTGGTTCGTCTGTCGTCGCCGGAGAATAACAACAGGTGTGGGTGAGTAGAGGGATGGCTAGGCCAGCGATGGGAGTACGGTGGGGCAGTGAGGCCTGCGCGGCAGCAGAGCCGGCCGCGGGGAGGAGAGAGTAGGCAGTCCTGCCGGCGCTTGTTTGAGCGGCTGGAGCAGGAAGAGCGGAGATTGAAGAAGCACGACGGCCGTTGGATGGCCATCCAACAGTCACGGCTTGTGCGTCAACCTTTTTTAGGAAAGCCGCAAATCTGTGGAAAACAACATACAACCCATCTGCCATTATTTCTAATAATTTACAGCCCATTTGCTAATTCTTAAGGTTTTTTTGGAGCCCGTATTCTTTTTGTTAGCATTACAGCCCATATTGTGGCCACGGTTAAAAAATTATAAGAAATTTTGCATATTTCGGTGCGGTCCGAACTGTTTTAATCCCGAAATTTCGACTCACATTCAAACTGATTTTAAAAATAAATGTATATCAATATAAAATCCAACAAATTCTCCACCCATAAAAATTAATGTAATTTAAAATCTTGAAATGAAAAAGAAGATATTTGAAACTAATTGCCGGTTTGATGTGTTTTAAAAATGTACATCCCATTTCTCATTACTGATGGGCCATTTTCTCGGCCAGCCAAATGAAAGCTCTCCTCGTCTTGAAAGATTTGCAGCCCAACAGGCCTGACAAAGCGACTTACTTGGCAAATCACAAAAAAACTGGGCTGTGGCCGTGGACCCAGCTGTCAGCCTCTCCACGTACAGTACTCTTCCGATGGAATGTCGTTGACCACATTGACCACGCCGCGCCGAGAGCACCAAGGGGGTGGATGACGGCGATGCCTAGGAAGGGGACGACACGGAGCCGGGGAAGACGCGGCAGTGGATGCCCACACGGAGAGGAGTACGAGGGTTCACTGGTTCGAGTATGGTGTGAGGCTGCCGTCGCCGCAGGGCCTGGCTAGCGGTGGGAGTAGTAGGGGGCGATGAGGCCTCAACGGTAGCACATTCGGCCACTAGAGGCAGGAGCAGGCGGTCTCCCCGGCGCTGGTTTGGGCGGCTGGTGCAAGAAGAGCAGCGGTTGAAGAAGCAGCAGGACCGTTCGATTCAAATCCAACGGTTACTGCTGCTAGAATCGTTTGTTGACTAAGTTGACAAGCCCTGCGTACGCGTCAACTTAGTAGGCCCATAGCTTAGCCTCCCAACCGGTGCGCCCCAGACGTCAGTGGGAGGAATCATTTTTTTTGCGTAATAAGGAGGCAGTTGATTGCGTGTGGCCAGGTCAGTGGAGGGAGTAGGGTGGGCCGGCGAAGCCTGTGTGGCATCACAGCGGGTCACAAGAGGAGGGAGCAGGCAGTCCCGCCAGCGCTAGTTTAGGCGGCTGGAGCAGGAAGATCAGAGATTGAAGAAGCACGTCGGCCGTTGGATGGACATCCAACATTCACTGCTGCTAGAATCTTGTGTTCACAGACAAAGCCTTGCGTAAACAAGTCAGCCTCGAAATCTGTGGCGTGTACAACCCATTTGCTATTATTTTTATAATTTTTACTCATTTTCTAATTCATATGGAATTTATTGCAGTCTGTTTTCCATTTTTAGAATTGCTGGCCATTTTCTGGTCAGTACCAAGGTCAAAAAATTAACCAAATATGTGGGAAATTTTGAAAATTCGCAAATTTTTGCTGGGGAACGAAATATTCTTAATCCAAAAATTAATAGCCATACTAAAACAAATTTAAAAATAAATTAGTACTATGTCATGTTAAATACAACGAAATACATATAAGATATCAGTGAAGAACAAAAACAAAAAAAGAAACTAATATCCCATTTGCTATATTTTTTTTGGAATTTTCAACCCCTTTTGATATTACTTTTAACAAACATTGACCATACTCTTTGGCCAGGACGGAATGCATCCCTCCTCGTCTTGAAAGATTTGCAGCCCAGTAATTCGAAGAAAACAAATAGGCCTAGCTTGGGTATTCTTCAAAAAGAAATACTGGCTACCTATTTTCCCAAAGAACTGGTGCATGAGCATTTAGCTTTATTTATTTATTTACTTATTTATGTTTACGGGACCATGAGCATGTACCTGGGCCAGATTCATGTGAGAGCCTCCCTTCCAGTTAATTATGGGCTTCTCTATTGGGCCTTCATCAGTGGGCTGCATGTTATCAACAAGTGGAAAATGTGTTCTGTACGAAAAATAGTATGAGCTACGTACGGTACGGGGCACTAAAGGATCGAACCATGCAACGACTTCCAAAATATTGTGTTTGTCGTTCTAACAACACATTTATTCAACCAACAGACGAAATATACTACTGATTATACATTGAAAACAGCAGCAACAGCAACCAGGGCTGGGGGTGCAATAGAAGCAGTAAGCAGGCCAGAAGAGTGAAGACCCAAGTCTCTCTTCCAAACCAAACATCAACCATCATAACAAAAGGGCTACCAAAAAATAACAAGTGTATGCATCAAACTAAATAAAGATCCTACTACACCAAGTGTACGCATCTAACTAACTGGCTCCGTTAGACGTTACTATTTATTAAGCTGTGGAGATTGGTTAACGGCTTGAACCAGATGGGTGCCTGACGGGGGAAACTCCAGCCAGCAAGTCGAAGTCTGATACTTGTGACCCTCTCTCCTACTTTGGGCTACAGAGCATGGTGGCACATATCAGGGTATGGTGCATGCAGAGACGCATGGTACGCTGTGTACACACAGTTTTGCCTGATGAACGAAACTGTGCTGCCATCATGATCCTTGCCATTGGTTATCTCCTGGTTAATCGGATAATTCAGTCTGACAAACAGAGAGCGTGTACCAAGGCTACTTACCAGCCTCCAGTCAAAAATTCTTGAAGGCCCAGAGAAGCTGGGATCCTGCTCAAAGACCTTGCAGTGACCGTGATTGTATTCCGGGAAACAACACGTCCGGTACGTGCGACGATCATCAATCTTTTGCCGTTGTCTGATCGAGCCAGGAACCACCTGCAATTGCCATGCCGCTTTTCTTTGAAAGGTTCTGGGATTAGGAAGGGTAGGGACACTAGGCGGCCTACAACATCATATCAAGTTGGAGTCAAATAAAAAAGGGCTCTTGATTTAGTCAATCTTAAGAACAACATGTTATGAGCATGAATATTTTTTCAGTAAATGTTGATAGTAATATAAGCAAGCCATCATGATATCATAGGAAAGTAACATACTGCTGTATCAACCGTTTGTAGCGATGACTGGAGTAGGCCAGCAATACGTCCAGCCATAGAAGGAGTCGACAGCGTAAATGAAGCCCTTGTGTTCAATGGCATCAGAGAACCATGGAGGATGTATGATCTTGCGATGGATGTGCAGATTTATCCACTTACCGCAGTGACCTATCAGATAGGGGAGACCGCGGTTAAAGAACGCAATTAGCCTAAAGTCTTTATAATTCACATATCTTGTGGGCACTTGGCAGATTACAACCTTGAGCAAATCAAACTTGGTATCATCTTGGCTACTGTAAGATTCCGAGTATTCTGGGCCGCGGTGCCAAAGCAGTGCAGTGTTTATCGAAGGAAGAGGGATCAATCGCCGGGTGTAGACCTCCATGAGCATCCAACTGCCGCGACCGTCGACGAGCACCATCCAAGACGTGTTCATGTCGACCCAGTACATACCATTAATGTAGTTGAGGCTGACGGGGATCGGATCGCAGTCAAGGGAGTTGATGCTCGCCACCCTATGATCGTTATGCTGCGTGACATGCCGTTTCTGAAGATCAGGCGGCATCAGCAAGCAAGGAGCGGGCTTAAAAAGCTCCGGCCTGAGGTCTTTGAGTAAACGGTACAACACCGATGAGCACGCGGCGAGCGGCATGGTACTGAGATTGTCCACACGCGAAACAATGAGCTTGATTACCTCTGTGGGGAGCGAATTCCAGCCACTCTTTCGGTGGACGCTGCTCGGGTCTGCCATTGTTAGTGCTTGGGTTTCGGACGAGGGGGGAAGGCGCCTTAGCGGGGATGGAAGATTGGACGAGATTATGTGTGGAGAAATATGGAGAAGCGAATATGTGCTGTGGGAAGTGGACATGTGATGATGACTACAGCATGCCGCTTGACTAACGAGACACATACCAGCAGCGTATGGTCATGTCTATGCCAGACAACTTGCTTGAGTGATCACAGTACTGGTACTCCCTACAGTGCTATGCCCTAACTTACTTGAGTAGAGTAGTAGAGTAGGACTCTGCTCTACTACTAGCACCAGAGGAGTAGTATATTCTAATCTAAAATAGTTACAAACTTCAATTCCCGGGCGTGGAACGACTACGAACCGTGCTCAAATACCATGTCTACGTGGTGTTTGGACTTATATGCAAAAAAAATAGCAAGATGCCCGTGCATTACACGGCACACCATCATCACCAACTTGGTTTTTTCTCTACTCCTACTCCTATAAAAGACTCAGTTGGTGATGATGGAGGCAAGGTGGCGTGTTCAGCCGGGCGTGCAGCGGACGGCGCAACACTATTCGATTTGTTATAAAAAACAAAGAAGAGTAGTAGAGATAGAGACATAGGGAGGATCACGAGGTTGTGGGAGATAAGGATGAACGAGGCAAGGCCTTATCTGTAAATGTGGAGAGAGGTGCGGGTACCTTTTGTAAAATTGTCATAGTTGGCTTTCTATCCGTCAGATATAGATCAGACGGTCTATATTACAAGATGGCAGGCATACCATCATCACCAACTCGGTTTTCTATAAGAGTAAATATAGATAGATAGAGACTAGGGAGTACTACTAGTAAGAACACCATCTACTGCTTCGTGTACTACTCCTGCGCTCCATTCGGCGGCTGCAACGTCCCCTACAGCCACTCCCTCCTGCGCTACATTCGGCGGGTGCTGTCGAAATTTGGGGAGCGCACTCTCGCGACTGCTGCAGCCATGACTTCACCGACAACGACTTCTTCCCCGACCTCGGCAACCTCTTCCTCAACGACATGGGCGACAACCTCAACGCCAATGGTGCTGCTCCACTTGCACCGTATGTGTTTCTGTCCTTCCTGTTCGAAATCATGGTAGAATTCATGTTTCTACTCTGTATCCTACTACTATGCTAGTCCACATGATTAGTTTCATCTCTGTTATAGCCGTCATGATTTATTTTGTGCTTATTCGGATTAAATCTCATAGTAACTTGCTCATATATTCAACTGGCGCAACATCCCCTACAGCCACTCCCGTTTCATGGACAGCCTGGTCGATGCCTCCAAGGAGCCCTTCGTCCATTGCTATGAGTGCCCGATGCCGTTTTGTGGCTCGCCGGCAGACATGGTGCATCACCTCACGGATGCGTGCATCGGTCACTGCTGGCCCTTGGCGGAGAACATCGAGTATGAGACGTGCTACCCGTTCACCATGCCGGAGTCGCTGGAGGATCACCGCCGCCTGCTAGTCTCGGAGGAGGACGACAGTGTCTTCCTCTTGATCGTGGGCACCGGCGAGGCCCGCGCAGGCCGCCACCCTGTCTCTGTAATGTGCGTCAGGGGCGATGCCGCTGACGCTGACACTGACACGAGGACGATGTACGGGTGCGTGGTCAATGTTACTACCCCTCCGGGTCGCGTGGGCGGCGACACTGGCCTCATCGGACGGACTTGGACTCTGGGAAGCTGGGACTATCCCGCCAATGTGGACTTGGAAAACCCATGGCATCCTTTACCCAGCGACGCGGTGCACGGGGACTCCAAGGAGGTTCACCTGGACATACGCATTATCAAGTTAAATGTTGATCATTAGTCTTCGCTCAATGTAATCCGCTGTCTAAGCATGTGGAGACTTCCATGCAGGATCTTGCTCTATTGGAGTATCGCGCATGAATAAAAGTGTATCGTTTATGGTTTAGTCTAGAATCTTCCATGTATGAATTTTTACTACAGTACTGGTGAAAGACTTACGATTAACCATTTCTTACATCTCCTCTGCCCCCTTGCAAGTCATCCTGATTTAATCCCTCCGTCTAGGTGTATAAGGGCATGGTTAATATTACTTAATAGTATAGCCAATTGCTGACTATAAGAAAGTGCCATGTCATCTGTAGCCAACATGCATAACAATCGATACTCAAAAACTAATTCTTAAAGATCATTTCTTGCAAAGCACAATAAGTGTTATTTCTTCACAAGTTTTGGATGCAGGTTGAATAGTTGAACGCTTTTGTTTGCAAAAGATACCTTTTTATCTATTTCACCCGGATGTTTGTAAGCTCTAGAGATGAAATAATATCCGAAGAAACCTATCGATACCCGTTACACATGAGATGACCCCCACATCCTTTGTCAAAATAAACAACTCCCCAATCAATGCATTTCACTCTTTGGTGCAACGCACGGGCACCTTACTACTATAGATTAGTATGACCAAAAATTGAACTAACATTATATATAGTACGCTAAATGCTGATGCATGTCACCTAAAATTATATCATTCAAAACTATGTTCAAATACGAATCCAACGATATAGTTTTTGTTGACATGCACTAACATTTTGTCAGTTAAATCTTCAGTCAAATTCAATGGGGGACTAATAAACCACGACCGATGTAGTACAAGTGTAGAGGGCGGCACTGCACAGGAGTCTCACCTCTCACCCCGCTCGTGGCGCAGCAGTAAAGCTGTCATATCACAAAACTCAACCACTCCCAGTAATAAGTGGCCTGGTAAAATAAACCGGACAAGCAACCATCACATCCCTCCGTCTTTTTTGCATTTTATCTCTCTGCATTTACTTTCTCCGGTTCATCTCGCACACTCGATCCCTAGATACTACTCCTAGGGCCAGTTCTTTTGGCGGCTTCCCCAGCTTTTCCCACAAGACTAGTCATAGTGGAGAGTAACAATAAGGCGCCTCACTCATTTATTTGAGCTTCTAAACTACTACTCCGTCCTGGTTTATTCCTCGCCATTGTAATTTGTGCTAAATTTTGACCAAAGATTTAACTGATAAAATGTTACTCCCTCCGTCTAGGTGTGTAAGTCATCTTACGAAAACCAAATAATCCCAAAACACTTAGGCGCGGTGCATTAACTTCTACCTCGTTTCTTGTTTCTTGACATATCAACCAATAAGATATAAAGAGTGTGCATGCTTTTAACGACCTGAGATATCAAACACGACATGCAGTGGTTAGTTCATTGCATGCAATACTATTAATTAGCAAATAAACATTAACGTTTCTCGTTTTCTCCTCCTTGGTCAGGGTGCACAGCCTAAGATGACTTAGGCCCTGTTTGGTTCATAAGTTCTAGGACTTTTTGTAGTCCCAACTTATAAGTCCCAAGTCCCTAATAAGTCCCTACCTGTTTGGTTCCTGGGACTTAACATGGACTAAAAGACCATATTACAACTATAAGTCCCTATAAGTCTCTCCTTGAGAGTCTTATTTCATAAGTCCCAAATGCCCACTTTAAGTCTCTATAAGTCCCTCCTGTTTGGTTTAGATGGGATTTAAATGGACTTATTTAAGTCCCTACACCAATAAGTCCCTGTAACCAAACACCCCCTTACTCACCTAGACGGATGGAGTAGTGCATGTGACATGCACTAACATTTCATTAGTTAAATTTATGATCAAAATTTGACACAGATTACAATGGGGACCAATAAACCAGGGCGGAGGTAGTAGTTATGGGATTACTAATCTAGAAGCCTAAAAGAACTGGCCCCTGGTACTCCTACTAGTAGTAGTACTCAAGTTGGAAATCCAATTGCACGGCACAACTTGTTAGGCAAAAAATTCGATACAGGGTGTAGGAAGCGGTTTGGGAATTTGCATGCCTTTCCAACCAGTGAGATACTCCATACAAAGTATGAGAGAAATAACCACGAAGAAGGAAGCTAAAAGTAAGCAATCAAACGAGCATGTTTGCATTTGTTTTGCATCGAATCGTTTCACAAGCTTGACTAGTGCTTTTTTCTACTTCTACAAAAACCGCATCGTAATGTTAAAACGTGCATTTGCACGTATATAAGTAATAGTAGTACTCTCTCCGTCTAGGTGTACAAGTCTTCCCTCCTTCTTGGTCACCGTGCACAACCAAAGATGACTTATTGACCTGCATGGAGGGAGTAGCACAGTCTGCAAGCATATATCGAGAGAGACGTGTAGTCCGATAGTATATAGTAAAGTTTATGCTATATGCACGTACTTGCAAAATGCATAATAATACACAACATTTCCAAACTTTCCCTTTTACATACTTAATTAAGGATGCTAAAAATTCTTGAATGTTCGGGATTTATCATTTGCGTCCCAAAACTAATGAGATCGCCTTACGAAACAAAATTATACTCCTCCTAAAAGCCACGGCGCTCGCAGGAGCGCTTGCGGCATGCCACGAGTGCCCTGGTGCGCGGCCGTTTCCCAGCGCGCCGACACAACGCCTCTTCCTCAGCCTCGCAACTCATGAGGTGCTGATTGGCGGCTTGCCGGCGGGCGAGCGCGATCTCACCGGTGTGGTGATCCGGCGCCAACAGGTACTCCTCCTCGCTGGAAGCGTGCACCCGGTCCACGTACCGCCAAGCGTAGATGAGGCACTTGGGACCGACTGCACTCAGGGTGTTGGCACGGGCGTCCTCCGCCACCCTCACGGCCCTCGCACGCGCCTTCTGCCAAAGAGCCAATTGCATGACTCTCTCGGACGCGACATAGGCCTCCTAGGCAGCTTGTTCTATGGTGTGCTTCTCTTCCTCGACCTTCTTCTCTGCCTCTATTTTGGCACGCTCTGCTGGAGGCAAAGCCTCCCACAAGGCGGCATCCATTTCTTTCCAAAGCTCCTCAAGGCTGGGGCTCGGCAGGTGGCGCGGCGTTCTCCTCGTAGCGGGGAGCCGACGCGTCCTTCGACGCGCGTGCTGGTGAGATTGGGAACGCCGACGCGTCCACCTCGACGCGTCGCGGCAAGGAGCGGAACACCGATGCGTCCCCCTCGACTAGTGGCGGCGAGGAACGGAACGGCGACGCGTCGCGTCGCGGCGAGGAGCGGAACACCGACGCGTCCTCCTCGACTAGTGGCGGTGAGGAACGGAACGGCGACGCGTCGCGTAGCGGCGAGGAACGGAACAGTGACGCGTCGCGTAGCGGCGAGGAGCGGAACACCAACGCGTCCTCCTCGACTAGTGGCGGCGAGGAATGGAACAACGACGCGTGACCGTCCGCGTGGTGCAGCGAGGGGCTCCTAGGGCTTGGGAGGGGCGATGCCATGGTGGTCGATGTGAGAGGGAGGGGGAGGAGATAGCGATGAACGTGAACGTGAGGGGGAGGAGATAGCGTTGTCGTGGGAGGCGCAGTATTTATAGCGAGCAATGGCACACCTACGTAAGATATGGACTGAGCTACACTGACTTAACTACAGGTCCAGTTGCATCACTGACATGTGGGCCAGTCCCCTATTGGGCCCATATGTCAGTGACCCAATGCACCTGAAGTTAAGTAAAAGCTACATGGGCATATTTGTTGGAGTAAATTACGGGGGAGCGAAGGGGTGGAAATATTGCTGGTCACAACGGATTGGACGAGCGTGGGGGAGGAGAGTCATGCATGCAGATTTTTTTCACACGGGGTGGAGTGGTGGGACCGCCGGAGGGAGAAGGAGAGTTTGGCAGGCATATTGTTTCCACACAAGGAGAGGAAAAGATTTGGAGACGAACGGGCTTCCTGCAGGTATGGGGAATGGTGCATAATAAGTCATCTTGCATGCCGGGCTAGGTATAGTCTCAAGTCATTAAAAACATACACGCCCCACACATGTTCATATTTCAAGGTGCACTAAATTATTGCATGCGATGATTAAGGCTGGCCATAATGGTGGTATCTTAGCTGGTATCATGCACACGGGAATAGCAAACATGCTGATGTGGCAAAGAATTAAAGAAGAGAGGGGGGTTAGAGTAACTAGTGCTCATGCATGCATTGGTAAACACATTTTTTTTGTGAAGAACGATAGCATTAGTTAAGTACTTTTGCAGACTTCAAAAACTATTCCACCGCCTCTACTATCTTGCTAAGAGTACGTGAAATTTTTGAATCGAGCCCTTTAAACTAGAAGGGAGGTAGTGGTACTCTAATAGCTAGGTGTGTAAGTCATCTTACGAAAACCAAATAATCGCAAAACACGTAGGCGCGGTGCATTAACTTCTACCTCGTTTCTTGTTTCTTGACATATCAACCAATAAGAGATGAGGGTGTGCATGCTTTTAATGACCTGAGACTATCAAACATGACATGCAGTGGTTAGTTCATTGCATGCAATACTATTTAATTAGCAAATAAACATTAATGTCTCTCGCTTTCCCCTTCTCCTTGGTCACGGTGCACAGCCTAAGATGGCCTACTCACCTAGACGGAGGGAGTATCAACATTCACAATGTCAAATCAATATTTTTACACTCATTATAAAACGTAGTTCTTATACTCATTATAATCAGTATTGTAGATATTGATATTTTTAGTATAAATTTGGTCGTGGGATTTCATTGATGCCTGTCAAAGCGTGGAGGAAGCAGAGCTTAGGGCTTGCATTGCCGGTCTCTACATAGGTATTTCTCTTCATAATCCTGTAATTTTAGAGACTAATTGCGCTTTTGTGGTAGCGTCTCTTGCATCGGGGGACTATGACAGGTCTGCTATGCGTGACCTGAAGATGAAAGCATTGAGCATCTCGAAGTTGATCAACAATCTTCAATTGTCAAAGATTAGCCGTTCGGCCAATAAGGTGGCACACTTAATCGCTAAGTATAGCTTTGACAATAGATTAGATGGTATTCTTGTAAATAACGTACCGCCCTGTGTGGTGAATATTGTATCGAATGAGTGTACTGGTGTGGCTGGTTAATTAATATAAGGTGGTGTTCAAAAAAAGTATAAATTTGGTCAAACACTTTGCAAACGGTTGACGGGAGTAAAAAGGACCAGAGGGAGCATCATGCATGCGGAATAGGCAAAAAAATTGCTCATTTATAGCCGGTCGAAGTCTCAAAGGGCGCGACCGCGCGAGGGAGGCGAAGGTCGTGGGAGGCGCGATGGTTGACGAAATTAAGTGAAGTTACATCCACGCGCCGGCATGGCGTGCGAACAGGCAGAAGCTATACCGTCAGGCCTACGATATGGGTCTAGTAGACATGACATCTAGTGGGTCCCGCATAGTTCTCGAGAACTCTTTGGGGGCTTGCAGCCGTTTATCCACCGGGCAAGCCAGCAACCCACGCTTTTCGCACACCCTACTCGTCCCCGTCTTCTACCTCATTACAGTTCACTTCCAGTCGTCCCGTCCTTTCACATTAGTTCGCTCCCAGTTTTTGCGGGGTACAACAGTTCAACTTCTCCTAACCCTCCTCCAAAATCCATGGCCTCCCAAATCTCCATGGTCGCTGCTGAGTTGCCTGAGTACCAGGTTAGAGCCATTACCGGCGATCAGTTCATCGTCATCTACACACGTGGATCCGCGATGGTGAAAGCATGGCTTGCTTGCTTCCTACGCATGTTCAACAGTTCAATGGATGAGTGGGTCGCAGGGCTAGATGTTGAGTACCCCACAGTCCTGGGACGAGAGAAGGATCTAAAGGACGAAGAGAGGAAGAAGCCTGCTGTGATCCAGGTTTGCATACATAATGTTTGCTTGGTCTACCACATATGCCATGCCGACGTTGAGTGCCAGGATTTTAAGAACTTCCTCAAGGACAAAAGAGTGAAATTTGTTATTGTAGGCTTTAAGAACGACAGGGATGTCCTACGTCTGATAGGTCTCGTTGTAGGCCAGCCCTTTGATCTCAAGAAGGCAAGCATGGTGTCCTCCTCTCAACCTTCAATGCTGACCCTAGCAGCGCCATGATTGATCCTTCGTGCGCTAAACTGAAGAAACCTCATCACGAGTTTCATCATGCAGGAGAGTCGAAGATATTAGATGAAGATCACATCCTGTACGCAGCAATGGATGCCTACCTTTGTTTAAATATCTACAAGGGTTGGATGAAGAAGCAGAGCCCAGTGTCCGGTTCAAGCAAAGAAGCGTCGGCGAAGAGGAAGAGGAAGAGGGACGAGGACGAAGTCGAGGACGTGGACTCAGACTACGAGTAGGTGGCAGTGTCGTCGCTCATGCTGGTTCTTTCTCATTATTTGAGCTCTTTAGTACGTACAGTAGTACTAGTACTATGTCTTACTACTGTTCTTCTTACAGTTGGTACTACTGCTCGTAACTTCGTGTTCCTACTGTACTTAATATGTTCGTACTAGTAGTATAATTTGGGTCAGTCGATTTGTGAAAGAAGTTCGACGGAGCGAAGGAAGAAGACGGCAGAAGAGGTGGAAGAAGCCCTTCTAGCCATCCATGTTGCATCAAATGGCTCACATGAGTCGACTAACACAAATTGCTCCTTCAGATTGCAGCATCCACGTGGCATTCAAGGTCTCAAAGGTAGATTCCACGTCTGCACCCGGTTTGCGGGCTCGACGCACGCGCGACCGGCTTCCGCCGCGATAGCCACCATGCGCACCTCCTCCGCGCGGGCGGAGACGACAATGACACGCTAGTTCCTCCTCGCCGGCGTGATGGAGCACGCGCTCGTCATCCTCTTTGTATGCTGCATGCATAGACACGGCTCCACCAGCTGCTCGCGTGCTTGGCAGCGCGGCGGCATGGCGAGGAGGGACTGCAGACAACATGACCGGGCGAGCCTTCGGCTTCATGGCACAGGGATGGCGGCGACACGGTGGTGATAGGCGAGAAATTGTTGGCCGGAGTAGGCGGGCGCTGGCATGCGCAACGGCGGCGGCGGCATATTGATGAGTGCACGTGTGGGAGCTTACTTTAGTTTTATATAAGGTTGGTCAAACTTAAAAGAAAACCGTACTAGTACACGTAAACATTAGACTTAGGCAGCGCTTTTATTAGTTTTTTTTTTGAAATTAGTACCATAGCCACGATACGGAATCCTGTGCAAGCGCGTGAACCGCGGCCGCGCGGTCGATTGAACGGTGCGTCATCGTGTCGCGCTCGAAGGACATCCACCGAACCTTTTTGTGTGTGTGAAAACAATCCTCGAATATTACTCAACTTTTTTTTCCTGGGAAAGTTCTTGACGCTGCAATATTTCCATATATTTGAATTTAGCTCCAGTTTGTGTTTATTTGGATTTGGACATTTTAGGTGCGCCCTAGTTTTTTTAATACTTATTTTGTGTGTGTGTGACTGAGAGAGAACGTGTGTATGTGTCCATATGTGTGTTGTGGCGGAAGGGCAATGTGGAGACGGTGTGCGTGTGATACAGACATAGAGAGGTGTGAATGTGCAAATGATCATGCATGAGTGAGACATAGACAGATGCCGATACGTTGTGTATACATGAGAGAACGGTCTTCCAGTTTACTTGTGTGTGTGTGTGTGTGTGTGTGTGTGAGAGAGAGAGAGAGAGAGAGAGATAGGAGCATCTGTAACACAACAACCATCTCTCTCGATTCGTCCGTCCCTCGCACGATCGCATGCAACACATGCATCAACGCGCACATTTTGACACCCTCACCCGGCCCCTGCCCACCTCAAGGCCCGCACAATCTCTTCGTGAATACCCATTTCTCTCCTTAGGTTTGTTTTTGCTCAATATCTAACACACACACACACACACACAGACACATGCAGCACAACACACACACACTCCCCCGAGCACACAATTCATCCCCATCCAAGGTTATACGGCGACCACTCTCGCTTGTGCTTCTTTGCACCCCAACATGCACAACACCTCAATCTTCAAAGAGGGCATCGACCAGATCGAAGACGGCGACCACACCACACTAGAGAATGCGGGGTCATTTGGAAGCAGGGTGATGTGACGACGACTGACTGACTCCTCCCCCACCCTCTCTCTCTCTTGCACAAAATTACCAATCCCTCTCTCCCCCGCACAAAATTGTCAATCCTTCAACCCATGAGATCCTTCCCCTCTTGTCCATGTTTTTCCAGCTCTCTCATCAAACATGTTGTCTCTTCTCCTTCCACGTATACAGAATTCGGATGCACACGCATCTCACGTATATTACATGTCTCCATCTTTCTCACAGACCTAACTTCTTCCTCTCTCTTTCTCTCTCTCTCTCTCTCTCTCTCTCTCTGTGTGTGTGTGTGTGTATCATTAGGTTTGTCTCCTACTCTCTCGTCCACATACATACAATCTTTCCCGCCCTATCTGCTCCATCTTCAAAAGCTCTCTCTACATGTTTCATTCACACATTGCGATATGTCAAAATGTTGCTTCTATAATGGCTGATGTAGAGTTTTGGTTGTTTTTGTTGCATCCTACAAAGTAATAACTATGAAATGTATTTAGATTCTCATTTGACTGGGATTATGTGAGTTTGAGCATGTTGTGAAGTACTATAGACCTTGTATACATCTTGGGATTTGACAATGATTGTAACTATTGAATTGTATAGACCATTACATTCGAAGTCAATAGCCTAATATATTTATTTCACAATTTCAACAAATGATTAGTTCACTACAAACTAAGAAAACAAATGTGTACTCCCTCCGTTTTTATTTAAGTCCGTGTATTAGCATTGGTCAAAGTCAAGTTTTGTAAACTCTCAGAAAGCTTATAACAAAAAATATTAACATATACAATAGCAAATAAATACCATTAGATTCATTATTGAATGTACTTTCACATCATACATATTTGTTATGGTAAATGTTTATATTTTTAAATAAACTTGGTCAAACTTTAGGAAGTTTGACTTTGATCAAACCTAATATGCAGAGTTTACTACTACTGCTGCTAGTTGCTTAGCCGAATCACTCAACACGCCACACGGGGAGTCCAGTGTCACAAAATTTTGAGGTCGGCGGGAAAATCTCCCGCGACCCTGATTCGAGCAGTGGGGAGTTACCATCATAGCCTTCGGAGCAGGCCTACGGATGACGCTTGGTAGGGGGCTGTTTTCGTAACTTCAGGTTCACCCTACCCAGCCAACCCCACCCCAGCACCCAGAGTAGTACACCTGAATACTCCCCATTTTCTATCCCCACCGCAAAATAGACTTCTCCACGGCACCGCAGCCTTCATGATCCTCCCCTTTACATCGGCGCACTCGTCCACCGCAGCGCATCTGCCTCATCAATGACCTCGTACGCGGCACTGGAGCCGGTCGACCGTCGTCGTCGTACATGGAGCATCTTCCCTGGCATCGTCTTCCACGGTCTCGGATCTGCTTCCCGGAAGCCGATGCCAAGCGCAGAAGTACCACCGTCATGGACAATGAACTGACTCCCGTTGCCGTCCATGACTCACAGAGGCCGCCACGATGTTCTCCTCCTCGATTGGTAATGTGTGTATTGAATCACTTAGCAGTACATGTGTAGTTCCAATTTTGTTCGTACCTACCCTTCAAATTTCCTGGGTGCTATTGTTCCCATAAAAGTAATTGGTTATAGCCTCCATTGTCCAACAGAATATCAGCTTGAAATTGTGCGTCGCTCCTGTATCGCGCTGTGCTTGGGTAGGTTTTTCATCTGCAACCAGTAGTGTGGCAAATGATGGAAAGGTTTTTAGAACTAGCAAGATGCCCATGCGTTGCACGCATCAAGATGCATTTGTATGAGTAGTTTATCTTGTGGGAGAAAAGGATGAACGAGGGAAGGTCTTATTTGCAAATCTGGAGAGGGGTATGGGTATCTTTTTGCAAAATTCCCATTTGTTTCCTTACTATCTGTCAGATATAAATCGGACGGCCTATACTGCAAGAAAAAAAAGTATAGAGAAAAAAGTAGACAGTAAAGGAAGTAGAGATAAATATTAAATATTAAATATAAAATAAATATAACCGTAGAGAAGAGAGTAGAGATAGCAGAGACACCGGGAAAGGATCGCGCGCGCGCGGGAAAAAGCGGCTGGGCGTGCGCTAGTTTGGGCGCGCGGCGTCTGACGCGCTTTATAAAATCCAACGCCCTCCCACCGCTCTGTGCCTTGCCACCGCTCTATGCCTCGCCACCACTCTCTTTCTGCTCTTTTTCGCCTTGCCACCGCCGCGCCACCATGCCGCCGGGTCACCGGGAAACTTGGGGATACTGCGGCGTCCATGCGTGCCCCTCCGGCGGCTTCTCCCCCGAGATCCGGTTCCACGGGATGTACCTCGGCCTCGGCAATTTCGACACCGCCAACAAGGCCGCCCGCGCGTACGACGTGGCGGCGTGGCGCCTCCGGTGGCCTCATAGAACATTGAAATTCCCCAACATGCCGACGCGGAAGCAGGCGCAGGAGCTCGCGCTTCTGCCGCGGCTTAGCACCGACGAGGATCGTCGCGACAACCGGAGGCGGGAGCACCATCTCGGCATTGCTGAGATGGACGAGGAAGCCATGGCGCTGTGGCGCCAACACTTCCCGCAGGACATCATCAACGAGCACGAGTTCTATGCGCAAAGGAGGGCGGAGAGGGACAAGAGGAGGGCGGAGCGAGCCGCCTATCGCGAGGACAAGCGTAGGCGAAAAGCGGATGCTCAATTCAACATGAGGCTAGGAGCAGCATCGCCCTGGGAATCCGACGACGATCGATATCTTCACGCCTACAGTCAAACGTTGGAGGAGGACATTACCGAGGAGGAGTCGGACGATGAGGAGTAGTTGAATTATCTTTTTTTATCTATCTATGCTGAGAACTATCCTCTACTCTCTAGCATCTACTTCTCGATCTCAGCACTATAAACGCTTTTTTAAAGCGCCGCGCATTGCGATTCTGTTGGAGATGCTCTAACATGGTAGGCGAGTGCTTTAATGTTGCCCACAAGATGCACGAGTATTACTAGTAGTATATTTTTCTTGCCATGTTGAGATTTTAAAACCACGAGTGCGAACATGCAGAGGAGCAATGAAGACCAAACACGGGATATTCGGGACATCTTCAAGGAGCATGGCAAGTTAAAGAGGAGCTGCACCGAACCTGTAAAACGAGCTTTGGTAAGTAACACCCTTTCAATTACTTTTGTTTAGCCTCATGTTCTTCGATGTGTATATGTTGTAGTTTCTATTTCTCTTAAGCGTGGTGTTCTTAAATGTGTAATAAGAAGAGTCTTAATCGTCCTAATGCTTTCATTTTTAGCTTGATGCAGGAAGTGGGTGTTCTCACCTTGTAGTCTGTTTTTATATTTCTTTTCCTTTTTAATTCACTTCTCCGAGTTTTGTTTATCTGGCTTCTACTAAATGGATCTAGGTTGCTCTGAGTATTGATCTAAAAAAGAAGTAACTTCATGTCAGGATGCAGTTCCTGCAAGGAGGGAAGTATGGTCAACCTCGAGACCATGTTTCCAAAATGAGGCTGGATTACACACAAGGTGCCAGTTCCCTAATGATGCTGGATTAGACACAAGGTGCAAATTCTCAGATGATGCTGGATTACACACCAGCCAAGTGGAGTCGTCAGCTGTTCGTGTCCTCGTGGCATTAGTAAAGGCTGAAATAAAGCGTGCAGTAGCCCTTGGCAATGTAGCCGAGTTCCTGAAGAAGCGAAAAGAGCAATCAGATGCTCTCTTCACCCAAGCCAAAGAAGAGATGGAAGAAGCCAGAAATAAGCCAGCAGAGGCAGAGCAGGCTAGGCGTCTCCTGCTATCTAGAACTGTTGTCAATACAAAATTTCCTCCATAATAGCTGGGTTCAAATGTTTATCCAGTCACCATGCCTGTTGTGATGTCTATGCATCTACTGATGTGGCACAAAAATGTTTTTTTGGGTCATGTAATAACAACAATTACTTTCCAAACAATAATAGACGAAGCATTGGACATGGAATAGTTCATGCGCAAGCCCGACATTCCAAGTTCAACTTCCACATCAAACTCATGTTCACAGATATCTGCACATTCATACATAATGTCCACAACCATGATTCACTTCAAAGCCAAAAAAAATGTGAGGAGAGTTATAAATAAAGAAAAACCTCTGCTAGTTCCTGCTACCAGTGCGAGCATAACAAGTCAAGACCATGCGTAAATTAATTATATTTTAGTCATTATTTGTGTTGCCTGCCGGCTTGCGGAAGGACGTGTTGCCGGCACACGCGCGGATTCAATGAAGGCAGGCGGGGCAGTCTTAAGCTGGTTGCACGCGGCGAGGAGGCGTGCTTAGCCGGGCCTGCAGTGAGTGCGACCCTCTTGGCCGGCGCGCCGGTTCAATGTCTGTGCTATGAGAGGTCGCGTTTGTGTCAGAGCAATCACTCCCTCCAGTCCTTTTTTGTTTGGGTATAACAAAATCTAGTTTTCCATTCACGTTTTACAAGTAAAATTCGTGGACATACTTTGACCCAAAGTACGATGGGGACTAGTAAACCAGAATGGAGGTAGTAGTTTTTTTAATCAAATAAGGGTTTCCCCTTCCGATTACTGAAAACCAACATCTAAATCTAAACCATAGTATTTGCCCTAGAACTACCAGGTTCAACATCTCGCAACATAAACCCATACGACCATACGCCAAGGAGGTACGTAGTACTATGAATTCCATTTTCGCTCCATACCAATCGTTCTAAAAACTACTTACTACTTATAACGTGCAATTGAAAATCTGAACTCTTAACCCAGCTAAAAAAATGATATTTTAAACGTGGCTACTCGATCTGTGGCAACTGGCGAGCCACCGCACTCCAAGTCGTTCACCTGTGGTCCCGACCATCAACTCCTATGGATCAAATTATCACGCGAGCTGACTATTCCTACAAAGGTGCTCCACCACGTACCGGTACCTGCGAATGCAGCAATCGTGCACCTAGGGTTTTAGGGTTTATTTTTTAACGTCGCCTTTACATAACACTCATGTGTGCGGGACAGTGAGAGGCCGACTGCGTGCGTGCGCCTCTTCTCTTCGTATATGTACTCCACCGTTTGTCTGGTGTCCAAAAAATTATAATAACTACTAGCAATGTGCCAATGCGTTGCCACACGATCAAAGTAGATTAATACATATTCACCGATTTGATAGAAAAAAGTCTAGTTTTGAAATACGTATATCACTAAAAATATGTTATGGTTCACTCAAAATATATTCCTTTGGCGGTTTTGATGAGATAAGGGAGGAACCTTGTTGGTTTCAAGATTCGAGAAGTGGTATATGTCTAATTTCTACTCTTACTAGCAAGATGCCCGTGCGTTGCACGGAACATCAAGATCTTGTGGGAGAAAAGGATGAACGAGGGAAGGCCTTATCTGCAAATGTGGTGAAGAGTGCGGGTAAATTGCCATATTTTCCTTCCTATCCGCCAGATATAAATCGAACGACCTACATTGTAGGATGGCAGGCCCACCATCATCACCAACTCTATTTTTTATCCCTACTCTTATAAAAAGCATTGTCAGTGATGATCGTGTGCCTGCCATCCTACAATATAGGCCGTCCGATCTATATCTGACGGATAGGAAGGAAACTATGGCAATTTTGCAAAAAGATACCCACACCCCTCTCCACATTTGCAAATAAGGCCTTTCCTCATTCATCCTTTTCCCCCACAAGATAAACTACTCATACAAATGCATCTTGATGTTCCATGTAACGCATAGGCATCTTACTAGTTGTTGTAAAAAGCCCATGTGTGTGTGAGAGAGAGGGTGAGTGGAGGAGGACGGAGTGCATGTGTGACAAAGACACAAGGAGTGTGTGTGCGATAGGTATCAGCTTAAAATAAGGCGATAGTGTGTGTGTGCACGATCTAGAGGGTGTGTCTCAAGAAGGGAAGAAAAAGCTACATAGATACAAGGAGCGGGAGAGAGACATGTATGTGATGGTGGAAGCACGAGTGTGCGGGTGTATAAACCTATCTAGAGGCTAGCTAGTCGATAAATGTTTGTGAGAGAAATACGAGTCGGGGTGCGAAAGTGATAGTTTTGTGTGTGTGAGAGAGAGACAATAGTCTAGAAGGGGAGTGGAAGCAGGACTTGTGTGTGTGTGTGTGTGTCTGTGTGAGAGAGAGAGAGAGGAGACGGTAGTCGGGGTTGTCTGATCGGTAAAAAAAAGAATAATGTCAGTCTGGGATGGAGACGACAAGGAGACCGCAACAAATGTTGTGTCTACAGGAGAGAGAGAGAGAGAGTAATTTTAGTGGTATGAGTCATATGTAGAGGCATATAGGGTGTGTGAGAGAATCCCATAGAGAGAAAGACAAAGTGAAAGACGGGTGGAGACTGTGTGTGTGGCGGTGAAAAAGAAAGCTTAGGTACCGAGTGATACCAGAGAACATTAGAGACGTGAGAGATAATGAAAACCGTGTAATGTATAATGATAGGGAGAGTGTGACACTTCTCAAGGGAGACGTCGAGAGACCATGTTTGCGAGGATAGGAGCAACAAGAAGTGAGCGTGCGGGTGAGCTGGAGAAAAGAGAGTGATAGCTACCTGAAGTAGCATGCATGCGAGAGAGATGGGCGTGAAAGGAGTGAACAAAAAAGGGATTCAAATATTTGAATTCGTGATGATGATACATGTAATCCATACTTGAACCAAAATTGATCTATCAAACATTCATACTCATATGAATTCACGCACATCTATGTTATTTAATATGTAGATATTACTGATCCATACATTTTAGTAGAACATAATTTGGTTAAAATTTTTTGAATTCAACCTTAAGATTTCGAGATCGTTGTATTTGTAAATCATATTATACATATAAAGGAGCAGAATTCTTGGTTGTGCTTTTGAAAGTATATATAAAAAATGATGTATATAGAATGTAATTCCAATTGAAAATGGATCCCGCCAGAAAAAAATAGAATACAAATGAGATTCGAGTTAAGTTGGCACGGTAAACGTGCACTCTGCAAAATTTGAAAGAAGCGGGGAAAGTCGCAGTAACCGCCCGAAACCAAAATCTGCGAGATGGAAATAACTACTGCCTATCCCTGCCACGCAAAGCCTATCTGCTGGATTTCTATAGGTTTCGATAGGGGTAGGTTTGTAATTTCACCCAAATGTGACGTAACCGCCTCTCACCCGGATTCATACATGGTGGGCGCCAAAACACAGTGTGTCCTCGGCCGAAATCGACTCCCTCCCTGATTCATATTCATACACGGTGGGCGCCAAAAACAAACTCTCGTCGGCAAATATTAGGTGTATGCGAGATTACCGTCCTATCCCCAACGGACTAATGTTGCTGTGATGTAGTAGAAATTTGAAACGGGGGCTAAGTTTGTAAATTTCCTCGCATTTGAGACAAGCGCGCCCTCAATACATGGTTCCCCCCTTCCTCTCTGCCTCCCTTTTCCCCATTCGTACTCCGTGGGCGCCAAAACACTCTCTCCACCCCACCCTCCTTCGTCCGCCGTCGTCCGCCACCCCATCCACCGCCGTCCTCCTCCACCATGCCGAAGCTGATACCCCGACGCCGCCGTCCATTACAGGAGATCGACCTCTCTCATCCACGCCTTTGGACCGGGATCCTTGCATCCCGTCCTCTCGCTTCATCCCCGCCATCGTTCACCTTGCCAGCGCTGCTCCTACGACCGTCTCATCCACCACGCCCCGCCGCCACCGTCTACCCTCCTAGATCTGCTTCCACGCCGCCGACAGCCATCGCTACCGCAGCACCGTCAAATTCTCAGCAGATGCGTACACAGCGCCGCACCAGAGGCGGTACTCTTTCGTATCTGCTCAACTCATTTATCGCAGCAAGAAAATAGATCGCCACTGCTTTACTCTGATTTCTTGTCTTGGTTGCGAAGTTACCTTTGTCCGGTTTGCACCTTTAGATCCGCCATGGCACGCTCAACACTATACTCCCAATGCTTATGGTTTTCCCCTTTTATATTCCACACTAGTTAAATCACAGTAGACTAAATTTCAAAATTGGGTCAGTCGATTTTTCAAAGCTCGCCGGAGTTCGCCGATGCGATCGAAGGGGCTCGGGTGGTTGTGGGGCCTCGTGGAACAAAGAAAAATCGATGCGGGTGAGGGTTGGGGAGGGGGTGGGGGTGGGGGTGGTGAGGAACACAGGCGGTGGGGGCCGGTGGTCCGGCCGACGGCCCGTGCGGTGTTCTGTATGGGAAGAATCAGAGACGAGGAAGAAGAAGGGTTAGGAGACGTAGGATTTTCATCCAACCGCCTGAAATGGTCGAGAGACAGCTGGGAGTTGCATTCTTAATGCGCTCTGGTTCATCATGTGTGGGCACTACGCAACCAACATTTTATTATCCAAAATTTGCTTGCTCTTCTTTACCATGTTCCTCTTCCGTTCTTCTTTAATATGTACTCTCTCCATTCCTAAATACAAGTCTTTGTATAGATTCCACCATGGACTACATATGGAGCAAAATGAGTGAATCTACACTCTAAAATGTATCTGGATACATCTGTATGTGATCCATAGTGGAAATCTCTACCAAGACTTATATTTTGGAATGGAGGGAGTATGATAGTAGTACAATATGTTCCTTGTACTGAAGATGAGCAGGGACATTTGCAGTGTAGAGGTCTATATGGTCGGTTGTGATGGACACTTTGAGCCTCTTTGATTCGTAGGGTCTTCTAAACATAGGAATAGGATTTGTAGTGGCCTGCCCACTTGAATCCTATAAGAATAGCAAGGAAATGCGGGGAGTTGTGTTGCCTTTGAGAGTTACATTGATATTAACAGTACCGCACCTTCACTTGAAGAGAGCTGGTATCCGAAGCCTTTCTAGTCGTACCAGCAATACTAGCACATATATTCCAGCAAGTTCCACTTTGCTGATTTTACTCTGATGCTTAAGGTTTTCCTGCTATATCTACACTATGATCTGTGTAGCTGCTTTGTGTCGCACTAGCACCAGTCCACTCTTGAAGCTAAACACTGCAATGACTTACAAAATTGGCACCAAGGCATTGAGTGCCACTCTGGATGCAATGAAACTCAGACGCTCCCCACCTGTTGACTCTTGTTCAGAATATGATCCTAATGACTATTCTAACCTCGAGGAGTCAAAGGCAGATGGCATGTCCTGTTCACTCATCAAGGTGCCTGTTCTAATTTGGCAATGTTTTAATTGATTGCGGGTATCTTGCATATGTTGTCTTGCATTTCGTCTACTTTGTTGCACCGCCATCTGCTTAGTTTACTCATCATATATGTCGAGATGCCATGCCCATCCATTATCAATACATATTCCATCTGTCAGCATACCATGTTTTTCCACTCAAATGATGTTCTTGTGCATCAGACATCAAAAAGGAAGAGGGTGATTGCCGAACCTGAAGGAGCACCAGCAAAGTCCTTGAAAAATGTGGTGGTACCGGAGAAATCAGACAACACCCCACTTATATTGGTTGTACAACCAGTGACACAAAATGTAGGACCGACTCCAGCAGACTGTACCCATACTTCACTGGCCACACCACTAGCCCCACCACACATGACCTGCATCCAGCAAAAGGTATACCGATTTCATTTGCCATAGCACCAGCTATACCACAGAAAAATCCCACTCCAGCAAAAAGTACAGCAAGTCCACTGGCCGAAGACCTATCCCAACTGCAGAGACAGCCAATTCCTGCAGATTGGAACCCCATTCCATTTATTCCCAGTTTAAAAGACAATGCTTTCAATGTTGTTAGGGACTACGTGCATATATTCCCATCATAGGAAGATTATTATGAAGACAAACACCATTTTCACATCTTCCTGTCCAACTTACATGTAAGTGCTATTATTCATGGTTATTATTTTCTTGTTTTCTACTGATTGAACACATCAATGATTTACATTACATTGTTGTAACTAGGCGAGGGTCAATCTGGATAGTCATGACGAGCAAAGCTTGCTTGTGCTTTTCAAGGAAGCATTGCAGCAGTATCGGTGTTACCTGAGGAAATCACACTTTGATGGCAAGTCTATAAACGAATTTCCGGTGAAGTCTCCTGTGCTAAATTTAGAAGACATTGAATGGAAAAACCTTGTTATGCACTAGTCTCGTTCCCAGGATGAGGTACTGTCTATGAAATCACATGACAATTTGAACTTCTACTTTTCCGCATGTGCCTTACGGATCTTTTTTGCAGGAAATCTGCTCGAAGAAGAATTCCGGTTTGAAAAGAACGACAGGATATCGCAAATATGCCGCCCGCTGCTTTGCTCTTGTTAGTACCTATTGTCATGTATCACTGTACTTGCATACATACCTGGTTTGTGACAGCGGTATGCATGATAGCTTGCTTATCAATTGTTCGCTCCAAATTATCTGATCTGTATGAATGGTTACATTAGTGTAGAATATATCCAATGCCAATGTTTTTTTAGTTCTGCATTGTTCTTGTAAGTACTTGCTGTCCTTTATCGGTGTACTTATAATGACAGGTAATTGTTCATGTACCATCACTCTGCAGCTTATTTTCCTTTGCCCTCCATTTTCTACACATCAGATCTATATTTACTCTTACCATAAGGTTGGTACTAAAGAAGTTTACTGTGCATTGCTCTTGGCTATACCTTTTGCCTGTATCACTGCACTTACATTTATAGCTACTTGGTTATGTAGCATTGCTACGTCTTGAGATTGCGTTGGTTTTCCTCGAAGAGGAGAGGGTGATGCAGCAAAGTGTAGCGTAAGTATTTCCCTCAGTTTTTGAAAGTGCTAGTTATCGACTAGAGGGGGGGTGAATAGGCGATTTTTATCTAAGTCTTCAAAACGTGCAATTTTCGAAGACAAACAATAGAAATGACCTAATTGATATGCAGCGGAAGATAAACTACAACAAGAAAACCATAGTCAAGTATGCAATAATGTGAAAGTACAAAGACTAATGGCAGCTTGGTACTAAGGATCGGAATGGAAGATAGTATGAAGCCAATCAACGATAGTAGTCAAGCAATGAAGTCAAACAGGTATGACAAATAGGCAATGACTTCACGAAGACAAACTTAAGGTAAAGGGAGTTAGAGGATAGAACTAGTCACTTGTTGAAGACACATGATTTGTTGGACCAGTTCTAGTTGCTGTGACAACTGTACATCTGGTTAGGGAGGCTGAGATTCAACTCAGAACACCGCGTCTTCACCTTATTCCCCTTGAGCTAAGGACACACAGTCCTCGCCCAATCACTCTGGTAAGTCTTCAAGGTAGACTTCTGAACCTTCACAGACTTCGTTCACCGGCGATCCACAATGACTCTTGGATGCTCAGAATGCGACGCCTAACCGGCTGGAGGATACACAGTCCTCAAGTGTAATAAGTCTTCAGGTCACTTAGACAGAAAGACTTTAGTGATGCCTAACACTCTTTGGCTCTGGGTGTTTGGGCTTTGTCCTCGCAAGGATTTCTCTCTCTCAAAGGCTTCAAGGTGGGTTGCTCTCAAACGACAAAAGTCGTAAACTAACTCTGAGCAGCCACTAATTTATGGTGTAGGGGTGGGCTATTTATAGCCACAAGGCAACCCGACCTGATATGTCTGAAATGACCCTGGGTCACTAAGGAACTGACACGTGTTCCAACGGTCAGATTTCAAACACACACAGCAACTTTACTTGGGCTACAAGCAAAGCTGACTCGTCCAGCTCTGGATAAGATTTTCTCTCATTGTCTTTGCTCAAAGACATAGGATTTGGGTTGAGCATCACTTCAGTCATTCTGACTTTGTTCACTTGGACCCCACTTAACAGTACGGTGGTTCCTATGACTCAACAAAGAAGAAAAGGAAACAACGAAACAACACAGTCTTCGCGCTCCATAGTCTTCACTCAATGTCTTCTCATGTCATAGTCTTCAATATGAATATCTTCACAGACCACCATTGTCGTCACCGGTAGGTAAACCGAATCAATGAGGGACACTACCTACGTTATCCTACAATTCTCACAAACGCATTAGTCCCTCAACCAACTTTGTCGTCAATACTACAAAACCAACTAGGGGTGGCACTACATGCACTTACAATCTCCCCCTTTTTGGTGATTGATGACTACCTAGTTGAAGTTTTCAATGGGGATAAAGTATGTGAAATTGTAAAGGATAGGATATTGTCTTCATAAGTG
Source organism: Triticum dicoccoides (assembly GCF_002162155.2). NCBI lineage: Eukaryota > Viridiplantae > Streptophyta > Magnoliopsida > Poales > Poaceae > Triticum > Triticum dicoccoides. The sequence goes on from NC_041381.1 coordinate 297,611,049, forward strand.
GCTAAGGCCCCCCTGAAGATGTGCATATAAGTAATTTGCTTTTGGAATGCAAATGCAAATGGCAGGTTGTACTTGTGGAGATCCTCTTCAACTTATCAAGATAATTCATCATGCATGAAATGATGTAACTAAGAGAGTGACATGGATAATTAGAAATGGACGTCTGCAGAATGATCTTAGTGCGGAAGTTATCATCGCACATGGAAAAGCAAATAAGTAGCAGACGACCATCGAGTTTAAGTGTTACAACTCAAAGAACGAAATGTATCAAAAGCAAGAGTTGTAAACACTAGGAAAAATGTAAAGCAACCGCCCATATGAACCCGCTTGAAGACTATCAAACTCATATGCTTCTCCCCCTTTTGTCAGTAATGACCAAAAAGGTTTGAAGACATAGAGCATCTACTCGTCCTCATGAGGAGTAGGTGAAGCAGCAGGGTTGTCGTTGTTGGTTGGCGGCACAGACGATAGGTCTCATGAGTGACAAAGGCATTCTTGGTGGCAAGATTTCGAATGCGATTGACGTCCACCAAGAGGCTTTGCATCTGTTGCTTGAGCCAAAAGTGATGCTTGTCTTGTTTCTGATGCAGTGCCACAAGAAGCTCTCGGTCATTTAGGATGCGAGAGCGCTTCTTAGGCCTTTGGGCAATTGTGCTCTCAGTAGCTTCAGTGGGTGCACGATGAGGCAGACGAGTGTTCCCAGCAATTGGATGGACACGAGTTACTGCTTGGACTCCTTCCATGGGCTGAGTGAAGCTTTGGTGTTCAGCATTTTGAAGACAAAGAGGCTTCTTAGCAGGCTCAGGGTATATGGCTTCAACTGACATATCAACCTCCGGTAGAAAGATCAGATGATTGCGAGCGGAGGGTTGATAGTTGATAGCAGAGTGTAGCTTGATGAGGCACATGACCCATGGAGCATAGAATTTCAAGCCAAAAAGGTCAGATCCAGATGCAGCCAGTTGCCGGAGGAAGAATTCTTGTGCATTGAAGCTGATGCCATTGAGGATGTAAAAGACCAATGTCTTCATGGCTCCTTCAAGTTTTGCAGCTGATGAATGCCCTTTGATAGGCCATAGAGTCCGCCTGATGATATGATATATTGTGCGCGGCAGGTACTCAAGGTCATCAACAAAGAACTCCATTGGGTATTCAGCGTCATGTGGCAAAGGCTTCAACATGCTCAACATCTGGCTCATGTTGGGTTCTGGCTTATGGAAGATGCTCTCCAGTGCATTGCGATGGAGTTGACAATCAAGTTCGTACAGCTCTCCAGAAGTGGATAAGCCTGTAAGCTCAATGATGTCAAGAGCTTTGGCTTCATGATGAATATTTCCTGTCATCCACTCGAGAACCCATGTCTTTGTATCCCTGTTGTAGCCGCGAATGTGGAGGGTAGCATATAACTGAAGCAAAAGTTCCTCATTCCAATGTTCTTTGTCTATCACAAAGCTGAGCAGACCTGCATCACGAAAGCAGTCAAGTGCTTCTTCTAAGCATGGCAGTCCAGCAATGGCTTCAGTGTCATGGCGCATATGAGGGAAAATGCGCCCTTGATCATACAGACTGCAGGAGTAATAGCTTCACTGCTGATGACTCCAGAAATGATCAAATGATATTCTTAGCCTTGAGTAGGGGTTCTTTGCGCTGTCAAAGAAGGTGTTGTGGCTTTTGAAGCCATTTGCATTGAAGGACCCTGTAGAGGTGGCAGTACTTGGAAACCTTGGCAGTCTTGGCTTTGGTTTCTGGACCTGAGGCCTATGCTCAATATGATAATCAAACTGAGGACTAGAGACATTAGGCGGAGGGACCAGAACGGGCCATCTGACAGTGATTAGCTGGCCATGGTTTTATGCTTGCTCAATTGTATGGGGCCTTGGTGGCGGAACAGGAGCAATGGCAACAACAGTGGCTTCAGGCTGCACAACAGAAGCTTCAGGAGCAGGTGCAGCATTGGCTTCTGGCATATTGGTTGGTGCAGGCTCCACACTTGCTTCAGCCATGACTATGTCATGAGCTTCATTTGTGTTGGTAGTGGCAGCCTCAAGATTCTCAACCTCCACTTGATGAGCTGGAGGGTCTGGCACTGGCACGTTTACTTTAGGAACAGCTTCTTCAGTAATGGGGGGAGTAGGGACACGTTCTTCTTCTTGTTCGTCATCGGCTGATGCAGCCGGATTGTCTTCAGCAGCTTTGGCTTCAGACACGGAGACATTCACAGTCGGAGTGGCTTCTGGGAACACTTGCTGTGCAACAGATTGGTGGTGCACTTCTCCTTCTGGAACACTCGGAAGAGGGACTTTAGGCCTTGGTCCTTTGCGAAGCCTTTGTAAGACTGGCGACGCCTTTGGAGATGGAGTTGGCTGGGCCTCATCCTCTTCTTCTTGCACAGGTGGTGTGACCTGTTGTTGTTGGGGAGTACTTGGGGAGTCTTGTTGTTGTGGGTGATCAGCCCATGATGCATCCTGAGCAATTGGCGTCAGAGGACGACCAATGCTGATGATTTTGCTGTTCGTGAGAACAGGCGATGATACCAAGTTGTTTTCGATCTGAGGAAGAACTTCATCATCTTCAACATTGTCATGGTGACCAATGTCTTCAGCAGCGATGGGGTCAACTGATGGATTGTCTTCAGCTTCATAAGCCTCTGTGGAAGCAGGCTCATGAAAATTCAACCGTCGTTCTTGGTGTTCAGATGCAGGGTGAACAATTGAGGTAGGTTCAGCAACTAAGGGCTCTATGGGAGCAGCCCGATTCTTCTTGGTTTTGCGCTTCTTCTTGGAGGGAGCAACATCAGAGGCTTCTGTGTTTTTCCTTTTTCTGGCTTCAGCCTCGGCAGCCCTCGTCTTCTTCTGTTCTAAAGCGGTTGACATGACCTTTGGCTTCGAGCCAGTCATGCTGCTTCGGAAGACTATGCGAGGTTCATCCTGTCTTGAAGGTGTCGGTTGGACAGTTGATAGCTTCTTCTTCTTTGCAGCCATTCTGGGGTCAATGCCAGGACGACCAAGAGCCTTGCGCTTCTCAGCCTCATTGTAGGCTAGCACACACTTGTCAGCCAGATTCTTCATGCGCTCTCGAGAGCCTCGAGCTTCTTCGCGCTTCTTGTGAAAGGCTTCTTTGAGCTCGTGCAGCATGATCTTGAAGTTTTTGACATCTTGCACGCTGAGCTTTGCCACATGCTTCTTGAACTGAGGTTTCTCATAGTTGATCTTGTGCTTCAGTTCAACGATGCGCTGAGCAATAGCTAGCTCAGAAGCAATAGCGCCATTGAAGGAGACGCTTAGGCTAATGGGAAGTTGCAGATCATCAAAGCTGAGATTTGGGGTGTTAAACCACTCATCAATGAAGTTATGGATGATTGCCACGTCAAAGAGAGGCAAATTATTAAAGTTCTCTGCTTCTTCCTTGCTCTTGATCAGTTGCTCAAGAGCATCATCTGCAAGATCGTCATCGCTGGACAGATCAATGTGCTCTTCACGGAGAATGGCAGCAGGAGTCAATGTCTGATCAATATTCTTGACGATTTTCTTTTCTTCTTCGTCTTCTTCGAGATGCGTGATAGATCTTCATACTGCACACTGTCTTCAGGAGGTGCAGTGGCCAGTGGCTTCGCACGTGAAGCTTTTGGAGGTGCAGCTGATTGTGAAGCCTTAGTCTTCTTTAGCTTCTGCGGCTTTGGAGGAGGAGCTGGGGCTTCATCAGTGTCAGCATCATTATCAGAATGATCCACTTTGGCACCTTGGACCAAGATGTAAGTGATGAGGCCATCAAGGTTTGAAAAGGGGCCGATGACATTGGGTTCTACATCACGTGAGCCGTCAACACGGGGAGCAGAGGGACCAGGGTTGAATTCTAATCCCAATGACTTCTTGTTTTCCTTGGCCGATGCCTTTGCGTGCTGGAAGTTGCGCTTGAAGAGATTATCGTCACGACACCAGAGCAATGATGATGGGTCGGCATTTTCAGGCTGAGATCCACGGACCATACAAGGATAGAAATCCTGTGAAATAGCTTCAGCTCTGTTCTTGGGTGGAAGGCCTCGATAGAGAATATCACCCCAAGCACTTTTGATAGCATTCTTCTCAGCATATTCCTGGGACACGAACTTGTATTTGAACCATTCTTCAGCCCAATATCGTCGAATCCATTGGATTCATGTCTTGCGCTGATTATAATCCTCTTCAGGATCTGTCTTGTAAATTTCTGCAAGGTCATCAGGCAAATCTTTTGATGTTCCCCCTCGATGCTGTCTGCCACCCTTCCTTACTGATTTCTCTGCAGCCATGAACTTCAAACTGATTGGCTTCAATACGTTCAAAGGCTTCAAAGGCTTTCGCTTGCTGGACAAACAGGAACTAGCTTCAGGAGATTTAATGTGTTGATGTAATAATTCTGCAAACGAATGCAGACTATGAGAACCAAGGGATTCTCCCACGGACATGTACCTGTGACAGCATTAGAGATGCGAGGGAAGGGGAAGAGGTCATATGCATTCTTAGAAGATTTTGAAGAAAAATCAGTTTGAAGACATTGACCTCATGATGCGAAGACATTCACTTATATGTTGATAGTTGGTTCCAGATTTGTACGAATCCGTGAATAAGTACAAGTGAGGAATCTAACTAGATATGAAGCTTAAGTGAATATACTAGGCAGTATGAGATGAAGGCAAAATAGATCTAACATTGTATAGGCAGAAACCAATTTTGGTAAATAGGATGAATCATTGAGGATCAAAAAGATGGTAAAAATAGAGTTATATTTACCACACGAAGAACTGCTAGATGGGATGAATAGGAGACCGAGCAGTTCAATCCACCGTGCCCTAACTTGGCAACGGAGGACACCTACGGCAGCGGCGGAGAGGACGATGTCCGCGGCCGGCGTGAGGACGTCGTCGGAGAAGTCGCGGCAGCTAAGCGCTTCGTCGTCGGCGTCGTCACGAGTTAGCGGTGGCGCTAGGGTTTTGACGAGGTGGAGAGGTCGAAGAAGGTTTTCTTGACCGCGGGGGACATGTATTTATAAGGAAGTGTGCGGCATAGAGCAATTACGCAGGTACCCCTGGCTGTTCACATCTGAGGGGCACGTGGCAAGCATGCAACATACTAAGAGTTTTCCCATGTTCCCACGCCCGCCAGGTTTGTCGGATGGTTGTTCCGGCTTCTCCGCATTTCAAACAATAAGGATGAATCTTTAAAAAGACTTAATGTTTGTCTCTGTGTCTTCTGCTGACAAGGATGCAGAGAAGACATTCGACAGTTTCAATAGAATGCATATGATTTGGACAGATAGAGTTTGAGATAGAAAGCATAGAGAGATTAGGGTCCGATCACATTCACTTAGTTCAAAAGATTCAACAAGGAAGACATAGCTTTAAGTGAATGCTGTAGACGACAGAATACTAGTATGTACATCAGAAAGCAATCAAATCATGAAGATAAAACAAACCAAATGCGAAGACATTGCAACAATAACACCATTAGTGAAACACTTCAAACCAAGAAATTTGGTGGTGGCGTTACCCGCCGTATAGGAAGTATTAGACCCAGCCGCGGCACACAATTATTGTGGCGCTCCGAAGTCAAATTCCACGTTAATGTATTCACACTCAGAATGTAAGTCTTCATTTATTGAAGATATACTTTACTTGGTGTGTTGCACATCTTAAGTCATCAACATGCATAAGTGTTAGGATGTGTGCCTGATTACAGGACATTTGAGGATTCCAAGATATTTAGCTCACACCGTAACTTGCAAAACCTTTTCTCATCCAAGGGCTTTGTGAAGATATCTGCCAGTTGCTCTTCAGTGTTGACGTGAATGATGTCAATATATTTCTTCATGACATGATCTCTGAGAAAGTGATGATGAATTTCAATGTGCTTTGTCTTCGAGTGCTGGACTGGATTGTTGGCAATCTTGATGGCGCTTTCGTTGTCGCAGAAGAGAGGTACTTGTTTTAGATTGACACCATAGTCCTTGAGAGTTTGCTTCATCCATAGAAGCTGAGCGCAGCAAGATCCAGCAGCAATGTATTCAGATTCAGCAGTTGAGAGTGATACACAGCTTTGCTTCTTTGAAGACCAACAGACAAGTGATTGTCCCAGAAAGTGACATGTGCGTGATGTAGAATTGCGATCCACCTTGTCTCCAGCATAATCAGCATCCGAGAATCCAACCAGATCAAATCTTGAGCCCTTTGGATACCATAATCCGAGTGTTGGGGTGTAAGCCAAATATCTAAGAATTCGCTTCACAGCTAAGTGATGCGATTCCTTTGGTGCCGCTTGAAATCGAGCACACATGCAAAAACTAAGCATAATATCTGGCCTAGATGCACATAGGTAAAGTAAAGAACCAATCATGGAGTGGTATACCTTTTGATCGAACTCTTTACCATTGTCGTCGGGACCAAGATGGTGTTTGGCTGGCATTGGCGTCGTGTAACCTTTGCAATCTTGCATTCCAAACTTCTTCAGACAGTCTTTGAGATACTTTTCTTGAGATATGAAGATGCCATTCCTTTGCTGACGAATTTGAAGACCAAAGAAGAACTTCAGCTCACCCATCATGGACATCTGATATTGCTCTTGCATCATGTATCCAAACTCATCACTATACTTCTGGTTGGTGCAGCCGAAGATAATGTCATCCACATAAATTTGGCACACAAACAGTTCACCATCATATGTCTTCGTGAAGAGTGTGGGATCGAGGGATCCAAGTTTGAAGCCTTTGCTCTTCAGGAAGTCTTTAACCGTATCATACCAAGCGCGAGGAGCTTGTTTGAGGCCATACAGTGCTTTGTTTAGCATGTACACCATATCAGGATGTTTTGGATCTTCAAAGCCAGGTGGTTGAGCAACGTACACTTCTTCCTCAATCTTGCCGTTGAGGAATGCACTCTTCACATCCATTTGATATAGTAAGATGCTGTGGTGGTTAGCATAGGCTAGCAGTATGCGAATAGCTTCAAGCCTAGCCACAGGAGCAAATGTTTCATCGAAGTCAATTCCTTCAACTTGAGTATATCCTTGAGCCACAAGACGTGCTTTGTTTCTGACGACTTGACCATGCTCATCTTGCTTGTTTCGATATATCCATTTTGTGCCAATAATGTTATGCTTGCGAGGGTCAGGACGCTTGACAAGTTCCCAAACATTGTTCAGCTTGAACTGTTGAAGTTCTTCTTGCATAGCTTGAATCCATTTAGGTTCCATAAAGGCTTCAGCAACTTTCTTGGGTTCTGATATTGACACAAACGAAAAGTGCCCACAGAAATTTGCTAACTGTGTTGCTCTTGAGCGAGTAAGTGGACCAGGCGCATTGATGCTATCAATTATCTTCTCAATTTGTACTTCATTAGCAACACGAGGATGAACTGGACGAAGACCTTGCTCTTGCTGATCATTGTCGTCATTTGGAGGATTGTCTTCGGTCTGAGCATTGTCTTCAGGTTGGTTTGGTGCAGAAATGATAAGTTCCTCTTCAGGTTGTGCTTCAGAAGGCATGATTTCACCAGTTCCCATCAGCTTGATAGATTCACTGGACGGAGCTTCATCTAGTGTAATTGGCAGGAGCTCTCTTTGTGAACCATTGGTTTCATCAAATCGCACGTCCACAGTTTCAACGATTTTGTAGTGATAGAGGTTGAAGACTCTGTAAGGGTGCGAGTCCTTTCCATAACCGAGCATGAAGCCTTCGTGAGCTTTAGGTGCAAATTTTGACTTGTGATAGGGATCCTTGACCCAGCACCTAGCACCAAAGACTCTGAACTAGCTGACATTTGGCTTCTTGCCAGTAAGGAGCTCATAGGATGTTTTGCTTAGAAGCTTATGGATGTAAACACGATTGATGATGTGACATGCTGTATCAATAGCTTCAGGCCAGAACTTTCTTGGTGTCTTGTACTTGTCGAGCATTGTTCGAGCCATCTCAATGAGGGTTCAGTTCTTGCGCTCTACAATGCCATTTTGCTGAGGTGTGTATGGAGCAGAAAACTCATGAGTGATTCCCATTGTATCCAGATAAAGTTCAAGCCCGGTGTTCTTGAATTCAGTGCCGTTATCACTTCTGATATGCTTGATCTTGACGCCATAATTGTTCATGGCACGATTGGCGAAGCGTCTGAAGACATCTTGTACTTCAGTCTTGTAGAGAATTATGTGCACCCATGTATATCTTGAGTAGTCATCAACAATGACGAAGCCATAGAGACAAGCTGTTGTTGTGAGGGTAGAGTAGTGAATAGGGCCAAATAAGTCCATGTGTAATAGCTTGAAGGGTTGAGAGGTCGTCATGATTGTCTCCGAGGGGTGCTTTGCCCTAGTCATCTTTCCAGCTTCGCAGGCACCACACAAATGATCCTTCTTGAACTGGACACCCTCGATGCCTATGACATGCTTCTTTTTGACGAGTGTGTGTAAGTTCCTCATGCCAGCATGCCCCAGCATCCGATGACAGAGCCAACATTCTGAAGCTTTTGCAAGAAGACATACGGCAAGCTGTGGACCTGTTGAGAAATCTACCATGTATAGATCATCTTTTCGATACCCTTCAAAGACTAGAGACTTGTCAGATTCCATTAGTACAAGGCAACGATATTTTCCGAATAGCACAATCATGTTCAAGTCACAAAGCATTGAGACAGACATTAAATTGAACCCTAGGGATTCAACAAGCATCACTTTATCCATGTGTTGATCCTTTGAGATTGCAACTCTACCTAGACCCAATACCTTGCTTTTACTAGTGTCAGCAAATGTGATGTGACTCTTGTCTGATGGACGTAAGGTTGAGTCCATGAGAAGACTTCGATCACCAGTCATATGATTAGTGCATCCACTGTCCATAATCCAGTCTGAAGCATGAGGTGTCATACCCTACATGGCAGTTAGGAGGATAGGCTTCACAAAGTATGTTGTGAAGCATAACCATTTGACGCACACAAGGATTATCACAGCTTAGATCAAGGTTAGAACTCGTAGTATGACTGGTAAGCGATTCTCATATGAAATACATAGTAAGACCATTTTAGCATGCATCCTTAATATGTTTTAGGTCCCCAGCAATAATATCAGACGCCTTTGATAGCAGGCTGGAGACCTTATTCTAAAAAAAAAGTTAATTCTTCTTCAGCACCTGCATTTTCAGGGGTGGCTTAGAAGCAATGAGTCTAAGTGCAGCATCTGAGAACTTTGGCTTTGGAGCCCTGGCAAATAGCCTTGCAGGAGATGAATGATACTCATATGAATAAGCAGAAAAGTTCTTAGTTCTATGAACATAGCGGTTTGAGGACACCCGCTCATATTCATAAGTCTGAGTATGATTTCCCTGCAAAACATTGGTGTTAGGGTGACTCAGGTGAGTCCTGTATGAAGCCTTTGGACCATATGACGCCTTAGGTCTGGGATTTGTCTTCTTCCCTGGTGGTGTCATAATGACATTCACTGGAAGATTCTCAAGACAGCTTTTGGGAACCCAGATCTTCTTCATAGGTGGTCCATTCCTGCAGTTAGTACCAATATACCTGGCAAACACTTCACCATTCTGATTTTTGAACAGTTTATAGTTTGCATCAAAGGATTCATCAATGATAGTAGGATTAGCACAAGTAAAGCCAGATAAGGTGGATGGATCCACTGAGGGTTCCTTTGCAGCAACCCATATGGTTTTGGGATACTGCTCAGGCTTCCAGTAGGAACCATCAACATTCATTTTCCTCTCGAACCCGACACCCTCTTTCCTAGGGTTCCGGTTCAGAATCTGCTTTTTGAGGACATCGCAAAGTGTCTGATGTCCTTTCAGATTTTTATACATCCCTGTTTCAAGCAATGTCTTCAACCTAGCATTTTCATCAGCAATAGTAGTGGTATCCTCCGTAGAGGGGTTAGTTTCCACATCAGTAGTTGAAGACAATGCAACAGCAATAGCAGTGGAACATTCAACAACAGAGGTAGCGTTATCATGCTCAATGCATTTTAGACATGGTGGTTCAAATCCATCCTGAGCGGAACTGATCTGTTGAGCGAGAAGTGACTCATTCTCCTTTTGAAGATCTTCATGAGCCGCTTTCAATTTCTCAAGCTCTTGCTTCCTTTGAAGATAATCATAGAAGAGCTTTTCATAAGTGGTTGAGAGTGTCTCATGAAGACTTTCAAGTTCTTGGTACTTAGCATGAAGATTTTTTATGTCTTCAACTAAGGACTGTGAACGTGTCATTTCCACGTCCAACAGGTCATCGCTTTTGTCTAATAGTTTTTGAGTATGTTCCATAGCCTTTTGTTGTTCAGTAGCAATTTTAGCAAATGTTTTGTAGCTGGGTTTGGATTCACAATCAGAGTCATCTTCACTTGATGTTTGAAAGTAAGCATCACGTGATTTTACCTTGGCACCACGTGCCACGAAGTAGTAGGTGGGAGCAGGATCGTCCATGTCATCAGCTTCAGCGTTGGTGTGGAAGTCATTGTCTTCAGTGTTGAAGATGGACTTGGCAACATAGGTTGTGGCTAGAGCCAGACTTGCAACGCCAGGGTCGGACTCTTCTTCAGACTCCACCTCCGCCTCCTCAGAAGCAGACTCCTCCTCTGAATCCATTTCCTTGCCAACAAAAGCATGAGCCTTGCCAGATGAGCTCTTCTTATGAGATGAAGACCTTGATGAGGACTTGGAATAAGACTTTGAAGATTTCTTCTTCTTCTTGTCATCAGAATCATATTCCTTGCTCTTCTTCTTCTTCTTCTTCTCATTGTCCCACTGTGGACACTCAGAGATATAGTGTCCAGGTTTCTTGCACTTGTGACATGTTATCTTCTTGTTGTCATGAGTGGAAGCTTCATCATTTCTTGAGCTAGACCGTGAAGACTTTCTGAAGCCCTTCTTATTGGTGAACTTCTGGAACTTCTTCACAAGCATAGCGAGTTCCTTTCCAATGTCTTCAGGATCATCAGAACCGTAGTCAGATTCTTCTTCAGATGAGGAAACAACTTTTGCCTTCAAAGCGCGAGTTCGGCCATAGTTGGGACCATAGATATCTCTTTTCTCAGAAAGCTGGAACTCATGTGTGTTGAGCCTCTCAAGTATATCAGACGGATCGAGTGTCTTGAAGTCAGGGCGTTCTTGTATCATGAGGGCAAGGGTGTCAAAGGAGCTGTCAAGAGATCTTAGTAGTGTCTTGACGATTTCATGCTTGGTAATCTCAGTGGCGCCGAGAGCCTGAAGCTCATTTGCGATGTCGGTGAGGCGATCAAACATGAGCTGGACATTTTAATTGCCGTTTCTCTTGAAGCGGTTGAAGTGGTTGCGAAGAACACTGATCCTTTGGACTCTCTGTGTAGAGACACCTTCGTTGACCTTGGATAGGCAGTCCCAGACTAGCTTTGACGTTTCCAGAGCACTCACAGGGCCATACTGTCCTTTGGTCAGATGACCACAGATGATGTTCTTTGCAGTAGAGTCCAGTTGAATGAACTTCTTGACATCAGTAGGGGTGACACCTTCACCAGTTTTGGGAACGCCGTTCTTGACGACATACCAGAGGTCGACATCAATGGCTTCAAGAATGCATGCGCATCTTATTCTTCCAGTAGGGATATTCAGTTCCATCGAACATGGGGCAAGCAGCGGAGACTTTGATTATCCCCGCAGTTGACATAGCTAAACTCCAGGTGGTTAAACTGAATCACACAGAACAACGGAATACCTTTCTCTGATACCAATTGAAAGTGCTAGTTATCGACTAGAGGGGGGTGAATAGGCGATTTTTATCAAAGTCTTCAAAACGTGGAAGTTTCGAAGACAAACAATAGAAATGACCTAATTGATATGCAGCGGAAGATAAACTACAACAAGCAAACCATAGTCAAGTATGCAATAATGTGAAAGTACAAAGACTAATAGCAGCTTGGTAGTAAGGATCAGAATGGAAGATAGTATGAAGCCAATCAACAATAGTAGTCAAGCAATGAAGTCAAACAGGTATGACAAATAGGCAATGACTTCACGAAGACAAACTTAAGGTAAAGGGAGTTAGAGGATAGAACCAGTCACTTGTTGAAGACACATGATTTGTTGGACCAGTTCCAGTTGCTGTGACAACTGTACATCTAGTTAGGGAGGCTGAGATTCAACTCAGAAGATCGCGTCTTCACCTTGTTCCCCTTGAGCTAAGGACACACAGTCCTCGCCCAATCACTCTGGTAAGTCTTCAAGGTAGACTTCCGAACCTTCACAGACTTCGTTCACCGGCGATCCACAATGACTCTTGGATGCTCAGAATGCGACGCCTAACCGGCTGGAGGATACACAGTCCTCAAGTGTAATAAGTCTTCAGGTCACTCAGACAGAAAGACTTCAATGATGTCTAACACTCTTTGGCTCTGGGTGTTTGGGCTTTGTCCTCGCAAGGATTTCTCTCTCTCAAAGGCTTCAAGGTGCGTTGCTCTCAAACGACAAAAGCCGTAAACTAACTCTGAGCAGCCACCAATTTATGGTGTAGGGGTGGGCTATTTATAGCCACAAGGCAACCCGACCTGATATGTCCGAAATGACCCTGGGTCACTAAGGAACTGACACTTGTTCCAACGGTCAGATTTCAAACACACACGGCAACTTTACTTGGGCTACAAGCAAAGCTGACTCATCCAGCTCTGGATAAGATTTGCTCTCATTGTCTTTGCTCGAAGACATAGGATTTGGGTTGAGCATCACTTCAGTCATTCTGACTTTGTTCACTTGGACCCCACTTAACAGTACGGTAGTTCCTATGACTCAACAAAGAAGAAAAGGAAACCACGAAACAACACAGTCTTCGCGCTCCATACTCTTCACTCAATGTCTTCTCATGTCATAGTCTTCAATATGAATATCTTCACAGACCACCATTGTCGTCAATGTCTTCATACATTTTTAGGGGGTCATCTCCGGTAGGTAAACCGAATCAATGAGGGACACTACCTGCGTTATCCTGCAATTCTCACAAACGCATTAGTCCCTCAACCAACTTTGTCGTCAATACTCCAAAACCAACTAGGGGTGGCACTAGATGCACTTACAATCTCCCCCTTTTTGGTGATTGATGACAAACTGGTTGAAGTTTTCAACGGGGATAAAGTATGTGAAATTGTAAAGGATAGGATATTGTCTTCATAAGTGGCTAAGGCCCCTCTGAAGATGTGCATATAAGTAATTTGCTTTTGGAATGCAAATGCAAATGGCAGGTTGTACTTGTGGAGATCCTCTTCAACTTATCAAGATAATTCATCATGCATGAAATGATGTAACTAAGAGAGTGACATGGATAATTAGAAATGGACGTCTGCAGAATGATCTTAGTGCGGAAGTTATCATCGCACATGGAAAAGCAAATAAGTAGCAGACGACCATCGAGTTTAAGTGTTACAACTCAAAGAACGAAATGTATCAAAAGCAAGAGTTGTAAACACTAGGAAAAATGTAAAGCAACCGCCCATATGAACCCGCTTGAAGACTATCAAACTCATATGCTTCTCCCCCTTTTGTCAGTAATGACCAAAAAGGTTTGAAGACATAGAGCATCTACTCGTCCTCATGAGGAGTAGGTGAAGCAGCAGGGTTGTCGTTGTTGGTTGGCGGCGCAGACGACAGGTCTCATGAGTGACAAAGGCATTCTTGGTGGCAAGATTTCGAATGCGATTGACGTCCACCAAGAGGCTTTGCATCTGTCGCTTGAGCCAAAAGTGATGCTTGTCTTGTTTGTGATGCAGTGCCATAAGAAGTTCTCGGTCATTTAGGACGCGAGAGCGCTTCTTAGGCCTTTGCGCAATTGTGCTCTCAGTAGCTTCAGTGGGTGCACGATGAGGCAGACGAGTGTTCCCAGCCATTGGATGGACACGAGTTACTGCTTGGACTCCTTCCATGGGCTGAGTGAAGCTTTGGTGTTCAGCATTTTGAAGACAAAGAGGCTTCTTAACAGGCTCAAGGTATATGGCTTCAACTGACATATCAACCTCCGGTAGAAAGATCAGATGATTGCGAGCGGAGGGTTGATAGTTGATAGCAGAGTGTAGCTTGATGAGGCGCATGACCCATGGAGCATAGAATTTCGGGCCAAAAAGGTCAGATCCAGATGCAGCCAGTTGCCGGAGGAAGAATTCTTGTGCATTGAAGCTGATGCCATTGAGGATGTAAAAGACCAATGTCTTCATGGCTCCTTCAAGTTTTCCAGCTGATGAATGCCCTTTGATAGGCCATAGAGTCCGCCTGATGATGTGATATATTGTGCGCGGCAGGTACTCAAGGTCATCAACAAAGAACTCCGTTGGGTATTCAGCATCATGTGGCAAAGGCTTCATCATGCTCAACATCTGGCTCATGTTGGGTTCTGGCTTATGGAAGATGCTCTCCAGTGCATTGCGGTGGAGTTGACAATCAGGTCCGTACAGCTCTCCGGAAGTGGATAAGCCTGTAAGCTCAATGATGTCAAGAGCTTTGGCTTCATGATGAATATTTCCTGTCGTCCACTCGAGAACCCATGTCTTTGTATCCCTGTTGTAGCCGCGAATGTGGAGGGTAGCATAGAATTGAAGCAAAAGTTCCTCATTCCAATGTTCTTTGTCTGTCACAAAGCTGAGCAGACCTGCATCACGAAAGCAGTCAAGTGCTTCTTCTAAGCATGGCAGTCCAGCAATGGCTTCGGTGTCATGGCGCATATGAGGGAAAATGCGCCCTTGATCATACAGAATGCAGGAGTAATAGCTTCGCTGCTGATGACTCCAGAAACGATCAGATGATATTCTTGGCCTTGAGTAGGGGTTCTTTGCGCTGTCAAAGAAGGTGTTGTGGCTTTTGAAGCCATTTGCATTGAAGGACCCTGTAGAGGTGGCAGTACCTGGAAACCTTGGCAGTCTTGGCTTTGGTTTCTGGACCTGAGGCCTATGCTCAATATGATAATCAAACTGAGGACTAGAGACATTAGGCGGAGGGACCAGAACGGGCCATTTGACAGTGATTAGCTGGCCATGGTTGTATGCTTGCTCAATTGTATGGGGCCTTGGTGGCGGAACAGAAGCAGTGGCAACAACAGTGGCTTCAGGCTACACAATAGAAGCTTCAGGAGCAGGTGCGACATTGGCTTCTGGCATATTGGTTGGTGCAGGCTCCACACTTGCTTCAGCCATGACTACGTCATGAGCTTCATTTGTGTTGGTGGTGGCAGCCTCAAGATTTTCAACCTCCACTTGATGAGCAGGAGGGTCTGGCACTGGCACGTTTACTTCAGGAACAGCTTCTTCAGTAATGGGGGGAGTAGGGACACGTTCTTCTTCTTGTTCGTCATCGGCTGATGCAGCCGGATTGTCTTCAACAGCTTTGGCTTCAGACACGGAGACATTCACAGTCGGAGTGGCTTCTGGGAACACTTGTCGTGCAACAGATTGGTGGTGCACTTCTCCTTCTGGAACACTCGGAAGAGGGACTTTAGGCCTTGGTCCTTTGCGAAGCCTTTGTAAGACTGGCGACGCCTTTGGAGATGGAGTTGGCTGGGCCTCATCCTCTTATTCTTGCACAGGTGGTGTGACCTGTTGTTGTTGGGGAGTACTTGGGGAGTCTTGTTGTTGTGGGTGATCAGCCCATGATGCATCCTGAGCAATTGGCGTCAGAGGACAACCAATGCTGATGATTTCGCTGTTCGTGAGAACAGGCGATGACACCAAGTTGTTTTCGATCTGAGGAAGAACTTCATCATCTTCAACATTGTCATGGTGACCAATGTCTTCAGCAGCGATGGGGTCAACTGATGGATTGTCTTCAGCTTCATAAGCCTCTGTGGAAGCAGGCTCATGAACAATCATCCGTCGTTCTTGGTGTTCAGATGCAGGGCGAAGCATTGAGATAGGTTCAACAACTAAGGGCTCTGTGGGAGCAGCCCGATTCTTCTTGGTTTTGCGCTTCTTCTTGGAGGGAGCAACATCAGAGGCTTCTGTGTTTTTCCTTTTTCTGGCTTCAGCCTCGGCAGCCCTCGTCTTCTTCTGTTCTGAAGCGGTTGCATTGACCTTTGGCTTCGAGCCAGTCATGCTGCTTCGGAAGACTATGCGAGGTTCATCCTGTCTTGAAGGCGGGTTGGACGGTTGATAGCTTCTTCTTATTTGCAGCCATTCTGGGGTCAATGCCAGGACGACCATGAGCCTTGCGCTTCTCAGCCTCATTGTAGGCTAGCACACACTTGTCAGCCAGATTCTTCTTGCGCTCTTGAGAGCCTCGAGCTTCTTCGCGCTTCTTGTGAAAGGCTTCTTTGAGCTCGTGCAGCATGATCTTGACGTTTTTGACATCTTGCACGCTGAGCTTGGCCACATGCTTCTTGAACTCAGGTTTCTCATAGTTGATCTTGTGCTTCAGTTCAACGATGCGCTGAGCAATAGCTAGCTCAGAAGCAATAGCGCCATTGAAGGAGACGCTTAGGCCAATGGGAAGTTGCAGATCATTAAAGCTGAGATTTGGGGTGTTAAACCACTCATCAATGAAGTTATGGATGATTGCCACATCAAAGAGAGGCAAATTATTAAAGATCTCTGCTTCTTCCTTGCTCTTGATCAGTTGCTCAAGAGTATCATCTGCAAGATCGTCATCGCTGGACAGATCAATGTGCTCTTCACGCAGAATGGCAGCAGGAGTCAATGTCTGATCAATATTCTTGACGATTTTCTTTTCTTCTTCGTCTTCTTGGAGATGCGTGATAGATCTTCAGACTGCACACTGTCTTCAGGAGGTGCAGTGGCCAGTGGCTTCGCACGTGAAGCTTTTGGAGGTGCAGCTGATTGTGAAGCCTTAGTCTTCTTTAGCTTCTACGGCTTTGGAGGAGGAGTTGGGACTTCATCAGTGTCAGCATCATTATCAGAATGATCCACTTTGGCACCTTGGACCAAGATGTAAGTGATGAGGCCATCAAGGTTTGAAAAGGGGCCGATGACATTGGGTTCTGCATCACGTGAGCCATCAACACGGGGAGCAGAGGGACCAGGGTTGAAATCTAATCCCAATGACTTCTTGTTTTCCTTGGCCGATGCCTTTGCTTGCTGGAAGTTGCGCTTGAAGAGATTATCGCCACGATACTAGAGCAATGATGATGGGTCGGCATTTTCAGGCTGAGGTCCACGGACCATACAAAGATAGAAATCCTGTGCAATAGCTTCAGCTCTGTTCTTGGGTGGAAGGCCTCGATAGAGAATATCACCCCAAGGACTTTTGATAGTATTCTTCTCAGCATATTCCTGGGTCACAAACTTGTATTTGAACCATTGTTCAGCCCAATATCGTCGAATCCATTGGATTCGTGTCTTGCGCTGATTATAATCCTCTTTTGGATCTGTCTTGTAAATTTCTGCAAGATCATCAGGCAAATCTTTTGATGTTCCCCCTCGACGCTGTCTGCCACCCTTCCTTACTGATTTCTCTGTAGCCATGAACTTCAAACTGAATGGCTTCAATACGTTCAAAGGCTTCAAAGGCTTTCGCTTGCTGGACAAACAGGAACTAGCTTTAGGAGAGTTAATGTGTTGATGTAATAATTCGGCAAACGAATGCAGACTATGAGAACCAAGGGATTCTCCCACGGACATGTACCTGTGACAGCATTAGAGATGCGAGGGAAGGGGAAGAGGTCATATGCATTCTCAGAAGATTTTGAAGAAAAATCAGTTTGAAGACATTGACCTCATGATGCGAAGACATTCACTTATATGTTGATAGTTGGTTCCAGATTTTTACGAATCCATGAATAAGTACAAGTCAAGAATCTAACTAGATATGAAGCTTAAGTGAATATACTAGGCAGTATGAGATGCAGACAGAATAGATCTAACATTGTATAGGCAGAAACCAATTTTGGTAAATAGGATGAATCATTGAGGATCAAAAAGATGGTAAAAATAGAGTTATATTTACCACACGAAGAACTGCTAGATGGGATGAATAGGAGGCCGAGCAGTTCAATCCACCGTGCCCTAACTTGGCGACGGAGGACACCTACGGCGGCGGAGGAGAGGACGATGTCCGCGGCCGGCGTGAGGACGTCGTCGGAGAAGTCGCGGCAACTAAGCACTTCGTTGCCGGCGTCGTCGCGAGCTAGCGGTGGTGCTAGGGTTTTGACGAGGTGGAGAGGTGGAAGAAGGTTTTCTTGACCGCAGGGGACATGTATTTATAAGGAAGTGTGTGGCATAGCGCAATTATGCAGGTACCCCTAGCTGTTCACATCTCAGGGGCACGTGGCAAGCATGCAACATACTAAGAGTTTTCCCATGTTCCCACGCCCGCCAGGTTTGTCGGATGGTTGTTCCGGCTTCTCCGGATTTCAAACAATAAGGATGAATCATTTAAAAAGACTTAATGTTTGTCTCTGTGTCTTCTGCTGACAAGGATGCAGAGAAGACATTCGACAGTTTCAATAGAATGCATATGATTTGGATAGATAGAGTTTGAGATAGAAAGCATAGAGAGATTAGGGTCCGATCACATTCACTTAGTTCAAAAGATTCAACAAGGAAGACATAGCTTTAAGTGAATGCTGTAGAGGACAGAATACTAGTATGTACATTAGAAAGCAATCAAATCATGAAGATAAAACAAACCAAATGCGAAGACATTGCAACAATAACGCCATGAGTGAAACACTTCAAACCAAGAAATTTGGTGGTGGTGTTACCCACCGTATAGGAAGTATTAGACCCAGACACGGCGCACAATTATTGTGGCGCTCCGAAGTCAAATTCCACGTTAATGTATTCACACTCAGAATGTAAGTATTCATTGATTGAAGATATACTTTACTTGGTGTGTTGCACATCTTAAGTCATCAACATGCATAAGTGTTAGGATGTGTGCCTGATTACAGGACATTTGAGGATTCCAAGATATTTAGCTCACACTGTAACTTGCAAAACCTTTTCTCATCCAAGGGCTTTGTGAAGATATCTGCCAGTTGCTCTTCAGTGTTGACGTGAATGATGTCAATATCTTTCTTCATGACATGATCTCTGAGAAAGTGATGATGAATTTCAATGTGCTTTGTCTTCGAGTGCTGGACTAGATTGTTGGCAATCTTGATGGCGCTTTCGTTTTCGTAGAAGAGAGATACTTGTTTCAGATTGACACCATAGTCCTTGAGAGTTTGCTTCATCCATAGAAGCTGAGCGCAGCATGATCCAGCAGCAATGTATTCAGATTCAGCAGTTGAGAGTGATACACAGCTTTGCTTCTTTGAAGACCAACAAACAAGTGATCGTCCCAGAAAGTGACATGTGCGTGATGTAGAATTGCGATCCACCTTGTCTCCAGCATAATCAGCATCCGAGAATCCAACCAGATCAAATCTTGAGCCCTTTGGATACCATAATCCGAGTGTTGGGGTGTAAGCCAAATATCTAAGAATTCGCTTCACAGCTAAGTGATGCGATTCCTTTGGTGCCGCTTGGAATCGAGCACACATGCAAAAACTAAGCATAATATCTGGCCTAGATGCACATAGGTAAAGTAAAGAACCAATCATCGAGCGGTATACCTTTTGATCGAACTCTTTACCATTGTCGTCGGGACCAAGATGGTGTTTGGCTGGCATTGGCGTCGTGTAACCTTTGCAATCTTGCATTCCAAACTTCTTCAGACAGTCTTTGAGATACTTTTCTTGAAATATGAAGATGCCATTCCTTTGCTGATGAATTTGAAGACCAAGGAAGAACTTCAGCTCACACATATCATGGACATCTGATATTGCTCGTGCATCATGTATCCAAACTCATCACTATACTTCTGGTTGGTGCAGCCGAAGATAATGTCATCCACATAAATTTGGCACACAAATAGTTCACCATCATATGTCTTCGTGAAGAGTGTGGGATCGAGGGATCCGGCTTTGAAGCCTTTGCTCTTCAGGAAGTCTTTGATCGTATCATACCAAGCGCGAGGAGCTTGTTTGAGGCCATACAGTGCTTTGTTGAGCTTGTACACCATATCAGGATGTTTTGGATCTTCAAAGCCAGGTGGTTGAGCAACGTACACTTCTTCTTCAATCTTGCCGTTGAGGAATGCACTCTTCACATCCATTTGATATAGTAAGATGTTGTGGTGGTTAGCATAGGCTAGCAGTATGCGAATAGCTTCAAGCCTAGCCACAGGAGCAAATGTTTCATCGAAGTCAATTCCTTCAACTTGAGTATATCCTTGAGCCACAAGACGTGCTTTGTTTCTGACGACTTGACCATGCTCATCTTGCTTGTTTCGATATATCCATTTTGTGCCAATAATGTTATGCTTGCGAGGGTCAGGACGCTTGACAAGTTCCCAAACATTGTTTAGCTTGAATTGTTGAAGTTCTTCTTGCATAGCTTGAATCCATTCAGGTTCCATAAAGGCTTCGGCAACTTTCTTGGGTTCTGATATTGACACAAACGAAAAGTGCCCACAGAAATTTGCTAACTATGTTGCTCTTGAGCGAGTAAGTGGACCAGGCGCATTGATGCTATCAATTATCTTCTCAATTTGTACTTCATTAGCAACACGAGGATGAACTGGACGAAGACCTTGCTCTTGCTGATCATTGTCGTCATTTGGAGGATTGTCTTCGGTCTGAGCATTGTCTTCAGGTTGGTTTGGTGCAGAAATGAAAAGTTCCTCTTCAGGCTGTGCTTCAGAAGGCATGATTTCACCAGTTCCCATCAGCTTGATAGAATCGCTGGATGGAGCTTCATCTAGTGTACTTGGCAGGAGCTCTCTTTGTGAACCATTGGTTTCATCAAATCGCACGTCCATAGTTTCAACGATTTTTTAGTGATAGAGGTTGAAGACTCTGTAAGAGTGCGAGTCCTTTCCATAACCGAGCATGAAGCCTTCGTGAGCTTTAGGTGCAATTTTTGACTTGTGATGGGGATCCTTGATCCAACACCTAGCACCAAAGACTCTGAAGTAGCTGACATTTGGCTTCGTGCCAGTAAGGAGCTCATAGGATGTTTTGCTTAGAAGCTTATGGATGTAAACACGATTGATGATGTGACATGCTGTATCAATAGCTTCAGGCCAGAACTTTCTTGGTGTCTTGTACTCGTCGAGCATTGTTCGAGCCATCTCAATGAGGGTTCAGTTCTTGTGCTCTACAATGCCATTTTGTTGAGGTGTGTATGGAGCAGAAAACTCATGAGTGATTCCCATTGTATCCAGATAAAGATCAAGCCCGGTGTTCTTGAATTCAGTGATGTTATCACTTCTGATATGCTTGATCTTGATGCCATAATTGTTCATGGCACGATTGGCGAAGCGTCTGAAGACATCTTGTACTTCAGTCTTGTAGAGAATTATGTGCACCCATGTATATCTTGAGTAGTCATCAACAATGACGAAGCCATAGAGACAAGTTGTTGTTGTGAGGGTAGAGTAGTGAGTAGGGCCAAATAAGTCCATGTGTAACAGCTCGAAGGGTTGAGATGTCGTCATGATTGTCTTCGAGGGGTGCTTTGCCCTAGTCATCTTTCCAGCTTCGCAGGCACCACACAAATGATCCTTCTTGAACTTGACACCCTCGATGCCTATGACATGCTTCTTTTTGACGAGTGTGTGTAAGTTCCTCATGCCAGCATGCCCCAGCCTCCGATGCCAGAGCCAGCAATCTGAAGCTTTTGCAAGAAGACATACGGCAAGCTGTGGACCTGCTGAGAAATCTGCCATGTATAGATCATCTTTCCGATACCCTTCAAAGACTAGAGACTTGTCAGATTCCATTAGTACAAGGCAATGATATTTTCCGAATAGCACAATCATGTTCAAGTCACAAAGCATTGAGACAGACATTAAGTTTAACCCTAGGGATTCAACAAGCATCACTTTATCCATGTGTTGATCCTTTGAGATTGCAACTCTACCTAGACCCAATACCTTGCTTTTACTAGTGTCAGCAAATGTGATGTGACTCTTGTCTGATGGACGTAAGGTTGAGTCCATGAGAAGACTTCGATCACCAGTCATATGATTAGTGCATCCGCTGTCCATAATCCATTCTGAAGCATGAGGTGTCATACCCTACAGCGTAGTTAGGAGGATAGGCTTCCCAAAGTATGTCATGAAGCATAAGCATTTGACGCACACAAGGATTATCACAGCTTAGATCAAGGTTAGAACTCATAGTATGACTGGTAAGCGATTCTCATACGAAATACATAGTAAGACCATTTTATCATGCGTCCTTAATGTGTTTTAGGTCCCCAGCAATAATATCAGACGCCTTTGATAGCAGGCTGGAGACCTTATTCTGAAAAAAAAGTTAATTCTTCTTCAGCACCCGCATTTTCAGGGGTGGCTTAGAAGCAATGAGTCTAAGTGCAGCATCTGAGAACTTTGGCTTTGGAGCCCTAGCAAATAGCCTTGGAGGAGATGAATGATACTCATATGAATAAGCAGAAAAGTTCTTAGTTCTGTGAACATAGCGGTTTGAGGACACACGCTCATATTAATAAGTCTGAGTATGAATTCCCTGCAAAACATTGGTGTTAGGGTGACTCAGGTGAGTCCTGTATGAAGCCTTTGGACCATATGACGCCTTAGGTCTAGGATTTGTCTTCTTCCATGGTGGTGTCATGATGACATTCACTGGAAGATTCTCAAGACAGCTTTTGGGAACCCAGATCTTCTTCGTAGGTGGTCCATTCCTGCAGTTAGTACCAATATACCTGGAAAACACTTCACCATTCTGATTTTTGAACAGTTTATAGTTTGCATCAAAGGATTCATCAACGATGGTAGGATTAGCATAGGTAAAGCCAGATAAGGTGGATGGATCCACTGAGGGTTCCTTTGCAGCAACCCATGTGGTTTTGGGATACTGCTCAGGCTTCCAGTAGGAACCATCAACATTCATTTTCCTCTCGAACCCGACACCCTCTTTCCTAGGGTTCCGGTTCAGAATCTGCTTTTTGAGGACATTGCAAAGTGTCTGATGTCCTTTCAGACTTTTATACATCCCTGTTTCAAGCAATGTCTTCAACCTAGCATTTTCATCAGCAATAGTAGTGGTATCCTCCGTAGAGGGGTTAGTTTCCACATCAGTAGTTGAAGACAATGCAACAGCAGCAGCAGTGGAACATTCAGCAACAGAGGTAGCATTATCACGCTCAATGCATTTTAGACATGGTGGTTCAAATCCATCCTGAGCGGAACTGATCTATTGAGCGTGAAGTGACTCATTCTCCTTTTGAAGATCTTCATGAGCCGCTTTCAATTTCTCAAGCTCTTTCTTCCTTTGAAGATAATCATAGGAGAGCTTTTCATAAGTGGTTGAGAGCATCTCATGAAGACTTTCAAGTTCTTGGTACTTAGCATGAAGATTTTTTATGTCTTCATCTAAGGACTGTGAACGTGTCATTTCCGCGTCCAACAGGTCATCGCTTTTGTCTAACAGTTTTTGAGTATGTTCCATAGCCTTTTGTTGTTCAGTAGCAATTTTAGCAAGTGTTTTGTAGCTGGGTTTGGATTCACAATCAGAGTCATCTTCACTTGATGTTTGAAAGTAAGCATCACATGATTTTTCCTTGGCACCACGTGCCACGAAGCAGTAGGTGGGAGCAGGATCGTCCATGTCATCAGCTTCAGCGTTGGTGTGGAAGTCATTGTCTTCAGTGTTGAAGATGGACTTGGCAACATAGGTTGTGGCTAGAGCCAGACTTGCAACGCCAGGGTCGGACTCTTCTTCAGACTCCACCTCCGCCTCCTCAGAAGTAGACTCCTCCTCTGAATCCATTTCCTTGCCAACAAAAGCATGAGCCTTGCCAGATGAGCTCTTCTTATGAGATGAAGACCTTGATGAGGACTTGGAAGAAGACTTTGAAGATTTCTTCTTCTTCTTGTCATCAGAATCATATTCCTTGCTCTTCTTCTTCTTCTTCTCATTGTCCCACTGTGGACACTCAGAGATATAGTGTCCAGGTTTCTTGCACTTGTGACATGTTCTCTTCTTGTTGTCATGAGTGGAAGCTTCATCATTTCTTGAGCTAGATCGTGAAGACTTTCTGAAGCCCTTCTTCTTGGTGAACTTCTGGAACTTCTTCACAAGCATAGCGAGTTCCTTTCCAATGTCTTCAGGATCATCAGAACCGTAGTCAGATTCTTCTTCAGATGAGGAAACAACTTTTGCCTTCAAAGCGCGAGTTCGGCCATAGTTGGGACCATAGATATCTCTTTTCTCAGAAAGCTGGAACTCATGTGTGTTGAGCCTCTCAAGTATATCAGACGGATCGAGTGTCTTGAAGTCAGGGCGTTCTTGTATCATGATGGCAAGGGTGTCAAAGGAGCTGTCAAGAGATCTTAGTAGTGTCTTGACGATTTCATGCTTGGTAATCTCAGTGGCGCCGAGAGCCTGAAGCTCATTTGTGATGTCGGTGAGGCGATCAAACATGAGCTGGACATTTTCATTATCGTTTCTCTTGAAGCGGTTGAAGAGGTTGCGAAGAACACTGATCCTTTGGTCTCTCTGTGTAGAGACGCCTTCGTTGACCTTGGATAGCTAGTCCCAGACTAGCTTTGACATTTCTAGAGCACTCACAGGGCCATACTGTCCTTTGGTCAGATGACCACAGATGATGTTCTTTGCAGTAGAGCCCAGTTGAATGAACTTCTTAACATCAGTAGGGGTGACACCTTCACCAGTTTTGGGAACATCGTTCTTGACGACATACCAGAGGTCAACATCAATGGCTTCAAGATGCATGCGCATCTTATTCTTCCAGTAGGGATATTCAGTTCCATTGAACACGGGGCAAGCAGCGGAGACTTTGATTATCCCTGCAGTCGACATAGCTAAACTCCAGGTGGTTAAACCGAATCACACAGAACAACGGAGTACCTTGCTCTGATACCAATTGAAAGTGCTAGTTATCGACTAGAGGGGGGATGAATAGGCGATTTTTATCAAAGTCTTCAAAACGTGGAAGTTTCGAAGACAAACAATAGAAATGACCTAATTGATATGCAGCGGAAGATAAACTACAACAAGCAAACCATAGTCATGTATGCAATAATGTGAAAGTACAAAGACTAATAGCAGCTTGGTTGTAAGGATCAGAATGGAAGATAGTATGAAGCCAATCAATGATAGTAGTCAAGCAATAAAGTCAAACAGGTGTGACAAATAGGCAATGACTTCAGGAAGACAAACTTAAGGTAATGGGAGTTAGAGGATAGAACCAGTCACTTGTTGAAGACACATGATTTGTTGGACCAGTTCCAGTTGCTGTGACAACTGTACATCTGGTTAGGGAGGCTGAGATTCAACTCAGAAGACCGCGTCTTCACCTTATTCCCCTTGAGCTAAGGACACATAGTCCTCGCCCAATCACTCTGGTAAGTCTTCAAGGTAGACTTCCGAACCTTCACAGACTTTGTTCACCGGCGATCCACAATGACTCTTGGGTGCTCAGAACGCGGCTCCTAACCGGCTGGAGGATACACAGTCCTCAAGTGTAATAAGTCTTCAGGTCACTCAGACAGAAAGACTTCAGTGATGCCTAACACTCTTTGGCTCTGGGTGTTTGGGCTTTGTCCTCGCAAGGATTTCTCTCTCTCAAAGGCTTCGAGGTGGGTTGCTCTCAAACGACAAAAACCGTAAACTAACTCTGAGCAGCCACCAATTTATGGTGTAGGGGGTGGGCTATTTATAGCCACAAGGCAACCCGACCTGATATGTCCGAAATGACCCTGGGTCACTAAGGAACTGACACGTGTTCCAACGGTTAGATTTCAAACACACACGACAACTTTACATGGGCTACAAGCAAAGCTGACTCATCCAGCTCTGGATAAGATTTGCTCTCATTGTCTTCGCTCGAAGACATAGGATTTGGGTTGAGCATCACTTCAGTCATTCTGACTTTGTTCACTTGGACCCCACATAACAGTACGGTGGTTCCTATGACTCAACAAAGAAGAAAAGGAAACAACAAAACAACACAGTCTTCGCGCTCCATAGTCTTCACTCAATGTCTTCTCATGTCATAGTCTTCAATATAAATATCTTCACAGACCACCATTGTCGTCAATGTCTTCATACATTTTTAGGGGTCATCTCTGGTAGGTAAACCGAATCAATGAGGGACACTACCTGCGTTATCCTGCAATTCTCACAAACGCATTAGTCCCTCAACCAACTTTGTCGTCAATACTCCAAAATCAACTAGGGGTGGCACTAGATGCACTTACAGTTTTGAGAACCAAGGTATCAATCCAGTAGGAGGCTCCTCAAAAGTCCCATGCGCCTACACAAACAAACTGAGAACTCGCAACCAACGCAATAAAGGGGTTGTCAATCCCTTCACGGCCACTTGCAAAAGTGAGATCTAATAAAGATAGTATGATAAAATAAATATATTTTTGGTATTTTATAATATAGATGCAAAAAGTAAATATGCAAATAAAGGTAGATTGAAAGCAAATATGATAAGAGATAGACCCGGGGGCCATAGGTTTCACTAGAGGCTTCTCTGAAGATAGCATAAGTATTACGGTGGGTGAACAAATTACTGTTGAGCAATTGATAGAAAAGCGCATAGTTATGAGATTATCTAGGCATGATCATGTATATAGGCATCACGTCCATAACAAGTAGACTGACTCCTGCCTGCATCTACTACTATTACTCCACACATCGACCGACTCCTGCCTGCATCTAGAGTATTAAGTTCATAAGAACATAGTAATGCATTAAGCAAGATGACATGATGTAGAGGGATAAACATATGCAATATGATATAAACCCCATCTTGTTATCCTCGATGGAAACAATACAATACGTGCCTTGCAACCCTTTCTGTCACTGGGTAAGGACATCGCAAGATTGAACCCAAAGCTAAGCACTTCTCCCATGGCAAGAAAGACCAATCTAGTAGGCCAAACCAAACTGATAATTCGAAGAGACTTGCAAAGATAACTCAATCATACATAAAAGAATTTAGAGAAGATTCAAATATTATTCATAGATAAACTTGATCATAAACCCACAATTCATCGGATCTCGACAAACACAGCGCAAAAAGAGTTTACATCGAATAGATCTCCACAAGAGAGGGGGAGAACTTTGTATTGAGATCCAAAAAGAGAGAAGAAGCCATCTAGCTAATAACTATGGACCCGTAGGTCTATGGTAAACTACTCACAACTCATCGGAGGGGCAAGGATGTTGATGTAGAGGCCCCCTCCGTGGTTGATTCCCCCTCCGGCAGAGTGTCGGTGAATGCTCCAAGATGGGATCTCACAGATACAGAAGGTTACGGCGGTGGAAATTGTGCTTCGTGGTGCTCCTGGATGTTTTCAGGGTATGTAGGTATACATAGGAGTAAGAAGTACGTCGGTGGCCGCCCGAGGGGCCCATGAGACAGGAGGGCGCGCCCTACAGGGGGGACCTATCTCATGGGGCCCTCGGGAGCTTCTTGACTTGCACTCCAAGCTCTCCGGATCATGTTCGTTCCAAAAATCACACTCCCGAAGGTTTCATTCCATTTGGACTCCATTTGATATTCCTTTTCTTTGAAATACTGAAATAGGCAAAAAACAGCAATATGGGCTGGGCCTCCGGTTAGTAGGTTAGTCCCAAAAATGATATAAATGTGTAAAATAAAGCCCATAAACATCCAAAAGGGGTAATATAATAGCATGGAACAATAAAAAATTATAGATACGTTGGAGACGTATCAAGCATCCCCAAGCTTAATTCCTGCTCGTCCTCGAGTAGGTAAATGATAAAAAAAATTGATGTGGAATGCTACCTAGCATAATTCGTAATGTAATTTTCTTTATTGTGGCATGAATATTCAGATCCAAATGAATACGAAATAAAAGTTCATATTGACTTAAAAAATAGTAATACTTCAAGCATACTAATCAAAGTAATCATGTCTTCTCAAAATAACATGGCTAAAGAAAGTTATCCCTACAAAATCATATAGTCTGGCTGTTGCTCTATCTTCATCACACAAAGTATAAAATCATGCACAACCCCGATTACAAGCCAAGCAATTGTTTCATACTTTAATAATATCAAACTTTTTCAACTTTCACGCAATACATGAGCGTGAGCCATGGACATAACACTATATGTGGAATAGAATGGTGGTTGTGGAGAAGACAAAAAGGAGAAGATAGTCTCACATCAACTAGGCGTATCAACGGGCTATGGAGATGCCCATTAATAGATATCAATGTGAGTGAGTAGGGATTGCCATGCAACGGATGCACTGGAGCTATAAATATATGAAAGCTCAACAAAAGAAACTAAGTGGGGTGCACCCAACTTGCTTGCTCACGAAGACCTAGGGCATTTTGAGGAAGCCCATCATTGGAATATACAAGCCAAGTTCTATAATGAAAATTTCCTACTAGTACATGAAAGTGACAACATATGAGACTCTCTAACATGAAGATCATGGTGCTATTTTTGAAGCACAAGTGTGGAAAAGGAGATAGTAGCATTGTCCCTTCTCTCCTTTTCTCTCATTTTATTTTTTTTTCTTTTCTTTTCTTTTTCCTTTTTTTTCTTCTTTGGCCTTCTTTTTTATTTTTTTTTGGCCTTTCTCTTTTTTCTCTTTCTTTTTTTTTTCTTTTTGTAAAGTCCAAAGCCTCATCCCGACTTGTGGGGGAATCATAGTCTTCATCATCCTTTCCTCACTAGGACAATGCTCTAATAATGAAGATCATCACACTTTTATGGATTTACAACTCAAAGCTAGAATAAGAGATGACTCTATATGAATGCCTCCGGCGGTGTACCGGGATATGCAATGAATCAAGAGTGACATGTATGAAAATTATGAAGGTGGCCTTGCCACAAATCAATGTCAACTACATGATCATGCAAAAGGAATATGACAAAAGTAATGTGTGTCATATGAACGGAACGGTGGAAAGTTGCATGGCAATATATCTCGGAATGGCTATGGAAATGCCATAATAGGTAGGTATGGTGGCTGTTTTGAGGAAGGTAAATGGTGGGTGTATGGTACCGGCGAAAGTTGCACGATACAAGAGAGGCTAGCAATGGTGGAAGGGTGAAAGAGTGCGTATAATCCATGGACTCAACATTAATCAAAAGAATTCATATACTTGTTGCAAAAATTTAGAAGTCATCAAAAACCAAAGTACTACGCGCATGCTCCTAGGGGATAGATTGGTAGGAAAAGACCATCGCTCGTCCCCGACCGCCACTCATCGGGAAGACAATCAATAAATAAAATTATGCTCCAAATTCATCACAAAGCGGTTCACCATACGTGCATGCTACGGGAATCACAAGCTTCAACTCAAGCATTATTTAAATTCATAATCACCCAACTAGCATGACTTTAATATCACTACCTTCATATCTCAAAACAATTATCAAGTATCAAATTGATCATAGCATCCAATTCACTTTCTATGATAGTTTTTATTATACCCAACTTGGATGCTCATCATTCTAGGACCAACTTTATGATAATAGCAAATACCATGTTGTTCTAAAAGACTCTCAAAATAATATAAGTGAAGCATGAGAGACTAGCAATTTCTTCAAAATTAAGACACCACCGTGCTCTAAAAGATATAAGTGAAGCACTAGAGCAAAAACTATCAAGCTCAAAAGATATAAGTGAAGCACATAGAGTATTCTAGCAAATTCTGATCAAATAGGCTTCTCCCAAAAGGTGTGTACAGCAAGGATTATTGTGGTAAACTAAAAAGCAAAGACTAATATAATACACGACGCTCCAAGCAGAACACATATCATGTGGCGAATAAAAATATAGCTCCAAGTAAAGTTACCAATGAACAAAGACGAAAGAGGGGATGCCTTCCCGGGGCATCCCCAAGCTTAGGCTTTTGGCTATCCTTGAATATCTTGGGGTGCCATGGGCATCCCCAAGCTTAGTCTCTTGCCACTCCTTATTCCATAGTCCATAAAAGCTTTGCCCAAAACTTGAAAACTTCACAACACAAAACTCAATAGGAAATCTTATAAGCTCCGTTAGTGAAAGAAAACAAAACCACCACATAAGGTACTACCATGAACTCATTCTTTATTTAATTTGGTGTTAAACCTACTGTATTCCAACTTATTTATGGTTCATAGACTGATTTACTAGCCATAGATGCATGAAATAAGCAAACAACACACAAAAAAAACAGAATCTGTCAAAAACAGAATAGTCTGTAGCAATCTATAACTAACGCAAACTTCTGGAACTCTAAAAATCCTACCAAAATACGAAGTCCTGGACAATTTGTTTATTGAATAGCATCAAAAAGAATCAACGCAAAAGCACGTCACTGTGATTTAACAAAATTATATTCGTGCGTGCAAAGTTTCTGTTTTTCAGCAGAATCAAATCAACTATCATCGTAGGTTATCTTATAGGTTCTACTTGGCACAAACACTAATTAAAAGATAAAAACACATCTAACCAGAATATAGATGCAAGATTTATTACTAAACAGGAGCAAAAACAAAAAATATAAAGAAAAATTGGGTTGCCTCCCAACTAGCGCTATCGTTTAACGCCCCTAGCTAGGCATAAAAGCAAGGATAGATCTAACGAGTGCCATCTTTGGCACTAAATTCATAAGTAGCACGCATGATAGATTCATAAGGTAATTTGACTTTATTTCTTGGAAAGTGCTCCATGCCTTTCTTTAATGGAAATTGGAATCTAATATTCCCTTCCTTCATATCAATAATCGCACCAATCGTTCTAAGGAAAGGTCTACCAAGAATAATAGGGCAAGAAAGATTGCAATCTATACCAAGAACGATAAAATCTACGGGCACCAAATTTCTATTTGCAACAATAAGAACATCATTGATCCTTCCCATAGGCTTTTTAATGGTGGAATCCGCAAGATGCAAATTTAAAGAGCAATCATCAAGATCATGGAAACCTAGAATATCACATAAAGTTTTCAGAATCGTGGAAACACTAGCACCCAAATCACACAAAGCAAAACACTCATAATCTTTAATTCTAATCTGTATAGTTGGTTCCCACTCATCATTAAGTTTTCTAGGTATAGAAACTTCCAAATTAAGTTTTTCATCATAAGATTGCATCAAGGCATCAACGATATGTTTGGTAAAAGCCTTATTTTGACTATAAGCATGAGGAGAATTAACAACGGATTGCAACAAGGAAATACACCCTTTTAAAGAAAAATTATCATAATCAAATTCCTTGAAATCCGAGATAGTGGGTTCAACATTATTAGAAGTTGAAGATTCTACAATCTCACTTTTACCAAATTTAACATTAAGATCTAAAGACTCCGAATTTTTGGGACGCCTTCTAGGCAATGTTGATTCATCATCACTCCCATAATCATCGAAATTCATATTGCAAAACATAGATCTAATCGGATACGCATCAATAACTTTAAGATCCTCATCATTATTTTCACAGAAGAACACGCTTTTATAAAGCTTTCTTTTTTAGCACGCAATCTAGCGGTTCTTTCCTTGCACTCGTCAATGGAATTTCTCATTACTTTGAAAGACTCAGTGATATCATGCTTAGGATAAGAAGATCCAAGTTTAAGAGAATTAACATCAAGTGAAAGTCTATCAACGTTCCTAGCCAAATCATCAACTTTGAGCAATTTTTCTTCAAGCAAAGCATTAAAATTCTTTTGAGAAATCATAAATTCTTTCACACTATTCTCAAAATCAGAGGGCATCTTACTAAAATTACCATAAGAATTATTGTAGGAATTTCCATAATTATTAGAGGGATTACTAGGGAACGGTCTAGCATTAAAATTTTCTCTATAAGCATTATTTCCAAAACTATTCCTGCCAACAAAATTCACATCCATAGATTCATTTTTATTCTCAATCTAGGAAGACAAAGGCATAACATTGGGATCAAGAGGAGTATTTTTAGTAGAAAACATCTTCATAAGTTCATCCATCTTTCCACTCAAAACATTGATTTCTTCTATAGCATGCACTTTATTACTAGAAGATCTTTGGGTGTGCCATTGAGAATAATTAGACATAATATTATCAAGCAATTTTGTAGCATCTCCTAACGTAATTTCCATAAGCGTGCCTCCCGCGGCCGAATCTAAGAGATTCCTAGAAGCAAAGTTCAAACCGGCATAAAATTTTTGTATGATCATCCATAAATTCAAACCATGAGTAGGGCAATCACGAAGCATCAATTTCATTCTTTCCCAAGATTGGGTAACATGCTCATGATCAAGTTGTTTAAAATTCATAATATCGTTCCTAAGAGTGATGATCTTAGCGGGAGGAAAATACTTAGAGATAAAAGCATCTTTGCACTTGTTCCAAGAATCAATACTATTTTTAGGCAAAGATGAAAACCAAACTTTAGCATGATCTCTAAGTGAAAACGGAAATAACATCAATTTGAGAATATTGTTGTCCGTATCTTTCTTCTTTTGCATATCACACAAATCAACAAAATTGTTTAAATGAGTAGCGGCATCTTCACCAGGAAGGCCGGCAAATTGATCTTTCATAACAAGATTCAGCAAAGCGGTATTGATTTCACAAGACTCAACATCATTAAGAGGAGCAATAAGAGTACTAAGGAAATCATTATTATTGGTATTCGAGAAATCACACAATTTGGTATTATCTTGCGCCATGGCAACAAGTAATCCAACACACAAGCAAGGGTGAAGTGGGGGAGAGGAAAGCGAGAGGCAAATGGAAAATAATGTAAATGCGAGGGAGATGGGTTTGTGATAGGTACTTGGTATGTCTTGACTTGAGCGAAGACCTCTCCGGCAACGGCGCTAGAAATCCTTCTTGCTACGTCTTGAGCTTGCGTTGGTTTTCCTCGAAGAGGAGAGGGTGATGCAGCAAAGTGTAGCGTAAGTATTTCCCTCAGTTTTGAGAACCAAGGTATCAATCCAGTAGGAGGCTCCTCAAAAGTCCCACGCACCTACACAAACAAACTGAGAACTCGCAACCAACACAATAAAGGGGTTGTCAATCCCTTCACAACCACTTGCGAAAGTGAGATCTAATAACGATAGTATGATAAAATAAATATATTTTTGGTATTTTATAATATAGATGCAAAAAGTAAATATGCAAATAAAGGTAGATTGAAAGCAAATATGATAAGAGATAGACCCGGGGGCCATAGGTTTCACTAGAGGCTTCTCTGAAGATAGCATAAGTATTACGGTGGGTGAACAAATTACTGTCGAGCAATTGATAGAAAAGCGCATAGTTATGAGATTATCTAGGCATGATCATGTATATAGGCATCACGTCCATAACAAGTAGACTGACTCCTGCCTGCATCTACTACTATTACTCCACACATCGACCGACTCCTACCTGCATCTAGAGTATTAAGTTCATAAGAACAGAGTAACGCATTAAGCAAGATGACATGATGTAGAGGGATAAACACATGCAATATGATATAAACGCCATCTTGTTATCCTCGATGACAACAATACAATGCGTGCCTTGCAACCCTTTCTGTCACTAGGTAAGGACACCGCAAGATTGAACCCAAAGCTAAGCACTTCTCCCATGGCAAGAAAGACCAATCTAGTAGGCCAAACCAAACTGATAATTCGAAGAGACTTGCAAAGATAACTCAATCATACATAAAAGAATTCAGAGAAGATTCAAATATTATTCATATATAAACTTGATCATAAACCCACAATTCATCGGATCTCGACAAACACACCGCAAAAAGAGTTTACATCGAATATATCTCCACAAGAGAGGGGGAGAACTTTGTATTGAGATCCAAAAAGAGAGAAGAAGTCATCTAGCTAATAACTATGGACCCGTAGGTCTGTGGTAAACTACTCACAACTCATCAGAGGGGCAAGGATGTTGATGTAGAGGCCCTCCATGGTTGATTCCCCCTCCGGCAGAGTGCCGGCGAAGGCTCCAAGATGGGATCTCGCGGATACAGAAGGTTACGGCGGTGGAAATTGTGTTTCGTGGTGCTCCTGGATGTTTTCAGGGTATGTAGGTATATATAGAAGGAAGAAGTACGTCGGTGGCCGCCCGAGGGGCCCACGAGACAGGGGGCGCGCCCTACAGGGGGGGCTATCTCGTGGGGCCCTCGGGAGCTTCTTGACTTGCACTCCAAGCTCTCCGGATCATGTTCGTTCCAAAAATCACGCTCCCGAAGGTTTCATTCCGTTTGGACTCCGTTTGATATTTCTTTTCTTTGAAATACTGAAATAGGCAAAAAAAACAACAATATGGGCTGGGCCTCTGGTTAGTAGGTTAGTCCCAAAAATGATATAAATGTGTAAATAAAGCCCATAAACATCCAAAAGGGGTAATATAATAGCATGGAACAATCAAAAATTATCGATACGTTGGAGACGTATCAAGCATCACTCTTCATCTTATCTTAAATATTCTCCATTTTTTCGTATATTATCACCTCTATATTTACTCTTAACAAAATGTAGAATAAAGGCAATGCTTATGAAGAAGATTCTGTGGTAAACTTCTTGAATTGCCCCCCCATCAGCATGGACAAGGCCTTTATAGAGCCTGTCTTCACCAATAATATAAGTTTGTCCATGTCAAGCCTTCAAAATTTGTTGTATATATTTGGTTAGGCATGACTGCAACAGCTATTTATTTTTGGTGTTTGCATCAAATTGCATGTTTAAAGTTTATTATGTAGTTCATAAACAAAAGTTTGTCCTTTCTCAATTTAAGTTTTCAGTTGTACAACCAAGTTCCTTCTTCATACCATGTCAATTAAACTATACAGAGCAAGTGATCTTCTTTTGCACTGCATGTATGCTTCTGTTCTTCATCCGTAATCCAGTGGTGTGGTGAACCTACCCACTATAGCACAATGTCATATTCTGCAATGTCTTAACTATGAATAATGTCATATCATTCTACTACTCCCTCCGTCCAAAAATACTTGTCATTGAAATAGATGTATCTAGATGTATTTTAGTTCTAGACACATCCATTTTGATGACAAGTAATTCTGGACAGAGGGAGTATTATTTAAACCGTCTCTTTATTTGCCAATCTGAAACGGGATAAATTGACAACATGCTAACCATTGATACTTATGAGTTTTTGATTTGTAATCCAGTGGTGTCGTGAAGCTGCCAACTCCTTCACAATGTTTCCTGCCATGTCTTGACCTGAACAATACCATATTGTGTTAATGCAATTTTAAATGGTGTCACTTTATTCGTCAGTAAGAAATGTGATGAATTGTCAGCACTGATACTTTTATGTGCAAAGCCTGTCATCCGTCTGCTTGTTTATCTTTCAGAGCGAGGAAGATATAAGTCTTGAACAAGCGCAGTCTCATCATCTTGCTCAGCTGCTTGCGCTGCAGCTCACCAGCAGGGCTAACCTTTCTTGAACTCTATTGAAGTGCTGTCGCTTTTGTATATTATTTTGTCGGCGTGTTTATTTGTATTGGTGGCAATCTTTGATGCCCAGTGTATGTAATCTGCTGTCTGCTTGTGCTTTATTATCATAGTGGCAAACTTTGATACCCACTAGATGTAATATGCTGTAATTTTTTTATTGTATAGTCTAGGTTTTTTCTTATTCACAATGCTGCAGTTATTTTACTGTATATATATCCTGTCTTCGCAGTAAACCGGCCAAACCGTAAAATTACGGTACATAATCGGACCGTCATGCAATCACGATGTACGTTGGGCCTGAAACGTGCCGAACAGCTAACGGGCCGGTAGCAGCCCGAAATGAACCCCGGCCCACAATTGTGCGAATCAAATCACGAGCTTTTAACAGGCCAAAATTATCTCGGTCCTTGTTTGGCCCAATCAGATATCAGCTGCGAGCAGGCCCGATGCAAACCGGGCCGTAGTTAGGCCCAACTATATGACGGGCTTTTAACAGGCCGAAATTAATATATGGCCGAAAAGTTAAACAGGCCCTTAACAGGCCAAAACTAATATCAGGCCGAATTACTAAGTGGGCATTTAGCAAGTGGGCCCAAAAGCATAGTGTCCAGTTGACGGGCCAAATCTGATATGGGCCATAATTGAGCCCAAAGCCTCTTAAAGGGTCGGGCCTGATCTGGGCCGTAATTTGGCCCAGAACGTGGTAGGCTTTTAACGGGCCGGATCTCATATGGACCACTATTAGGCCCAGAACGTGGCAGGCCATTAATGGACCGGATCAAATATGGGCCTGCATTTGGCCCAAAACATGGCAGCTAGTTAATGGGCCGGCCTACTAGGGTCCTCAAAATCTTGTTGGCCATCAACTGGGCCAGCCCATTAATGTCGGCAAAACCTCATGGGCCTTTAGCCGGGCCGGCCCATTATGATCCGCAAGAATCTTGTGGGCCTTTACCTCGGCCGGCCCATTATGGCACACAAAAATCTTGTGGGCCTTTACCTGGGCCGACCCATTATGGCCCGCAAAATCTTGTGAGCCTTTAGCTGGGCCAGCCCATTATGTTCCGCAAAATCTCGTGGGCCTTTAGCTGGGCCGGCCCATTATGGTCCGCAAAATCTTGTGGGCCTTTAGTTGGGCCGACCCATTTAAACTTGATGGGCAGGTCCACGTGTCAATATATCATAGGTGCATCTCGCCCATTGGATGAGTGACACCTATGCCAGCGCGGACCTGACACGTGTCTCCTCTAGCCAATGATGATTTTACACGTGGAAAATCCCCATTGGTCGGGGCTGTTAACGGGTTATCGGATCCAAAACCCGACCCGATAGCTTAACGACGTTCCGTTACGGTGGATGCCACATGTCGGTCACCCTTGACGAAAGCACTTCTGTGATGCGCGATTTATCGTCATGGAAGTGGACACTTCCGTGATGATAATTTTGGTAATGTCATGGAACACTTCTACGACAGCACAGGTATGACTATCTTGATTCTGTCATAAATTTGTCATGGATGTACATGCATGACAAAAAAACGCGAGCTACTGTGACAAACACGTATCATCACGGAAGTGTATTTTTTTGTAGTGGTACTAAGTTTCCGGTTAATACAATTCTAGCATGAATAATAAACATTTATCATGATATAAGGAAATATAAATAACAACTTTATTATTGCCTCTAGGGCACTCTTTGTGTTCTACTCATGCATATCATCTACACATAGAACTGGCTCGGATGCCACTGTTGGGGAACGTAGCATGCAATTTCAAAAAAAAATCCTACTATCACGCAAGATCTATCTAAGAGATGCATAGCAATGAGAGGGGGAGTGTGTGCCCACGTACCCTCGTAGACCGAAAGCGGAAGCTTTATGTTAACGCGGTTGATGTAGTCGAACGTCTTCACGATCCAACTGATCCAAGTACCACACGTACGACACCTCCGTTTTCAGCACACGTTCAGCTCGATGATGTCCCTCAAACTCTTGATTCAGTAGAGGGCCGAGGGCGGGTTCCGTCAGCACGACAACGTGGCAACGGTGTTGGTGATGTGATCCGTGCAGGGCTTCGCCTAAGCACTACGACGCTATGACCGGAGACTTAAACTGTGGAGGGGGGCACCGCACACGACTAAGAGAAATCTTGGTGTGCCTTTGGGGTGACCCCCGCCCCAGTATATAAAGGAGGGGGGGGAGGAGGCCGGTGGCCAGGAGGGGCGCGCCAAGGGGGGAGTCCTACTTGGACTCCTAGTCCAAGTAGGATTCGGTCCCCTTCCTTTTCCTTCCTCCATCGGAGGGAATAGGAAGGAGAGGGAGAGGGAAAGGGATGGGGGGCGCCGCCCCCTCCTCCTTGTCCTATTCGGACTCCCTAGGAGGGGGGTGCGGGCCACCCCCCATGGGCTTCCCTCTCTCTCCCTTAGGCCCATGTTGGCCCAACACTTCCCCAAGGGGTTCCGGTAACCTCTCGGTACTCCGGAAAAATACCTGAATCACTCGGTACCATTTCGATGTCCTAATACAACCTTCCAATATATGAATCTTTACCTCTCGACCATTTCGAGACTCCTTGTCATGTCCGTGATCTCATCCGGGACTCCGAACAAACTTCGGTCACCAAAACACACAACTCATAATACAAATCGTCATCGAACATTAAGCATGTGGACCCTACGGGTTCGAGAACTATGCAGACATGACCGACACATCTCCGGTCAATAACCAATAGCGGAACCTGGATGCTCATATTGGCTCCTACATATTCTACGAAGATATTTATCGGTCAAACCGCATAACAACATACGTTGTTCCCTTTATCATCGGTATGTTACTTGCCCAAGATTCGATCGTCGGTATCATCATACCTAGTTCAATCTCGTTACCGACAATTCTCTTTACTTGTTTCGTAATGCATCATCCCATGACTAACTCATTAGTCACATTGCTTGCAAGGCTTATAGTGATGTGCATTACCGAGAGGGCCCAGAGATACCTCTCAGATACACGGAGTGACAAATACTAATCTTGATCTATGCCAAACCAACAAACACCTTCGGAGACACCTGTAGAGCATCCTTATAATCACTCAGTTACGTTGTGACATTTGATAGCACACAAGGTGTTCCTCCGGTATTCGGGAGTTGCATAATCTCATAGTCTGAGGAACATGTATAAGTCATGAAGAAAGCAATAGCAATAAAACTAAACAATCATTATGCTAAGCTAACAGATGAGTCTTATCCATCACATCATTCTCTAAAGATGTGATCCCGTTCATCAAATGACAACACATGTCTATGGTTAGGAAACATAACCATCTTTGATCAACGAGCTAGTTAAGTAGAGGCATACTAGGGACAATCTGTTTTGTCTATGTATTCACACATGTACTAAGTTTTCGGTTAATACAATTCTAGCATGAATAATAAACATTTATCATGATATAAGGAAATATAAATAACAACTTTATTATTGCCTCTAGGGCATATTTCCTTCAAAAAATGGTTTATAAGTATGAGGGAGGTTTCAAGGTATATAAAGGGTCGAGGGTAAAGGAGGACGTCAGCGGATACCTAGTGTACGTAGGTGTCGTCCATGGGCCCAGGGTGCCTAGGCAAGGCACCTAAGCGTTGTGGGACTATCATGGCCTGGCCTTTGGCAGCTAGTTCCCTACTGGCTTCAAATTTACCTCCAAGTATTTTTTGATTTTTTTGCACACCTTTGGTATTGTCTGGAATTCAAAAAGTAGCTGAAAATAAGAATTATCGCTTGGAACTTAATTAATAGGTTAGTTCCTTGAGTTTTTTAAAACATTGCATAATTAAAAGATAATAGGAATGAAACATATAAATTAATGGATATGTTAGAGACGTATTAGCATCTTCAAACTTAGTCATGTCCGTCCTCGAGCATGAAGATGATGATAAATATAAATTTTGCTCGTGAATGCTACACATCATGCACTTGCTTCTTTGACACAAACACTTTTGATGAGTCTAAAAAACTAGTGAAGATGTTTAAGAAAGTTTTTCTAACAATCTTCAACTACATCAATGCATACAAAAAAAGAAGTTTCAACATATTATTTGATAATCAAATGCATCGAGTGAAAATCACCACTGCAGAAGGTTTAAAAAGCATGTCAATATTTACTGGAAACACAACGATAATCTTCTATGCATGGCATGTATACTGGACAATCACTTATATGAGTCTGGAGTGCTAGCCTTGAGCTCTTCTATGAGTGACATGTGTGTCCCATTCCATTCTTGATTTTTAACACATTTCACTTCTTATTTTGTATTGTGTTTAGGCCGCTAGAAAAAATAGCACGTTATAGCACCACTAATAGCATATGTTATAGCATTCTGAGAAATGCATGTGTGTCCCGTTTTTTCTATGGTTCATTCTTGATTTTGAACACAGTTCACTTCCGGTTTTGTAGTGCGTTCTGAAAAATAGCATGCTATAGCATTCTGAGCAATGCTTCACAAAATAAATTAGTGTATAA
The DNA here is from genome assembly GCF_002162155.2 of Triticum dicoccoides. NCBI lineage: Eukaryota > Viridiplantae > Streptophyta > Magnoliopsida > Poales > Poaceae > Triticum > Triticum dicoccoides. Next base: position 297,650,945 of record NC_041381.1, read on the forward strand.
TGTCTCAGTAATAGCGTGTCAATAATGTATTTTAGAGGTGGCGCTATTTTGCTATAGCCTGCTAATTTTTTCATTGATTTATACTAGACTAGATGTTTCTCATGGACTCCATAAACTGCTCATGTCCCATCCTATCACTTTATCCTCTCGCATCGATCTGGCACAACTGCATCTTCTTCTCTTCTTCCTCCTCCCGGTTCAGATCTACCCCTCCATATGCATCAGAAGAGTTGACTCCCCATGACAATCGAACAACGCACTGCCTCTTCCCATGGCAGGAGAGCACCACATGCCCCCAACCTCGCCCACTCCATCGCACATACCCTGGTGGCTATAGGAGCCAGCGGCTGCTGACGTGGATTTCTTGGGATGGCTACGTAGCATCATGTCATCCTCACACCTAACCTTACCATCACATTCTCTCTGCCAATGCCTCTCCCCACTGGCCACGAGAGCCAGTGCCATGAACTCAACAGCCTCACAATCTCCAGCACCTGGCACCCCTCCGTCGACCCCCTTCAAATTTTCCTACCTCGCCAACCTTGCCTCGGTCGTCTCCCTGACTCCCTAGCACCAGCGCCTTGCCTTGGCCACTTCCACCTTGTCGACCGCCTCCATTATATAGCGACGGTTGCGTCCCCGACTTCAACTCTCGTAACATGTTTCTCCTATAGACCACATATGTTTTTTTTTCTCGCTGCAACTTGTGACCCTACTTCCTATGTGTTTTGGTGCAAGTAATTTATGGTCAGTTTCAGAATCTGTAAATTTTTAGATTTTGTAGGATATGCATTTAAATACGCAGTTTTCCTCAAAAAGAAGGCATGCACACAGGTTGATTTTGATGCTTATCCCTTGTGGAATAAGTACTGGTAGTTTACAGTTAGCACACAGAGGTTGCTTGGCTAACATAATAGTTGTATCATCTTAAAAAGATTGTCAAGTATTGCGCCAGTGGAAGCCCATGGGCAAACTATGGTAGTACTGTTTATGGTATTGGCAATTTTTGTGGTGATTATATTTGATTAATGTTTCTACCTATTCAAAGGCTTTACATTTGCATGTTTGATTGGTAATTGCAGGCTTTTCTCAAGAATAGCTTCCATTTTTTTTGAGCATCTGTTTTCATGGCCATCTGATGTTCATCTCTTTTTAATATTAAGTATGAGGTGAGGATATTCATTTATGTGCACATTTAGGCTGCTAATTGAGAAAGTAGAGGATTCCAGTCTACATGTTAGCTCACACATCCTACGAAGTGAAGACTCGTATATATGCAACTAATGGTTTTGCTTATATTGTACGTTTATAACTCAAACTAAGTAAACATATATATGCTAAACTAGCCATTTACAAAATTATACTATTATGTCACCCTTCTCATTTATTGTTCAGTTTTTAAGAACAATCATCTTATGCTTCCGTTTATGTCCAATGCCATTGTGTTTTTCTTGTATTAATCTTCAGGATAAATCCCATCAAACTTTGCTCTACCCGGTTAACATGTTACTAAATAACCAGCCCTTGCTTAGTTTTGTTTTTATAATTCTTTTGAGAATGCTCAAAATTTTCAGTGTAAAATCACATTGCTTGTGAAAATATTGACCAGGCACTCAAAACTATTTGGATTACTCATACCTTGGATAAATTTCTAGATGTAAGTTGATTTTTTTGCCTTTTTTTGATTATGATTAAAAAAAGAAATTCTATGATACATGATAGACATGTATAAGGGTAGAATCCTACGAATTCCTTTCAAATTGGTCACTCAGTTTGGAACTATAACATACATGATAGGCATTAACCATTACACTAAATATACTTCGCTCCTTGCTCAATGTTGTATGTTGACGCAACGGTTCAGAGAGAGTTTGTCAGGTGGAAGAGGCAACAAAACGCATGCTCCAACATGTTCTCCTTTCTTACTACACTAAGTAATTCTATTTGGTCTTATGGAATAAATTAAATATGTCTATAGTATGGTAAGCCTGATGGAATTCACATGTTCATTGTGTATTTTAGGTGCATTATGAAAGAGGAATGGATGATATATAGCATTCAGTTTATTGGCATATATATGATACTTTCCGGCGTTCGGCATTGTGAGCGAAGTGGATAAGTGTAAGCAAGCAATCACAGGAGGATAATATGTGCTGACAGCTATGAAGCTAGTATTTTTTTTGGTTATTTTCACTTTATTGTACTCCTCCGTTCATCTTTGTATGTATGTGACCCAACAATTCTTCTCACCCTACTTCGTAAAACTGGACAACGGAAAGTAAACACGAGCAACCAACAAATTAAGCTACAATTTAGCCTGTTTCCTTTCCTTCTTTATTTCTTTCTTTTATATTCCTTTTTAATTTTCTATTTCTTTTTTCTCTTTTACATTTTTTGCTTCTCATTTCTTTTCTTTTTCAATTTTATTTTTCTTTCTCAAAAAATCTTCTAAATTTTAAATAAATGTTTGTGCCCATAAAAATGTGTAAATCTCAAAACAAATTGTGCTTTTAATTTTTCCATAAATTCAAAAGATGCTCGTATTGTAAAAAGTGGTTCCGAAATTTCTAAAAATGTTTGTATTTTTAAATAAAATTTAAAAATGTTAAAATTATCCCTGTTATCACTTTTTCTCACAAACTAAAAAATGTTCATGTTTTCAATAATTTTCTGGGAATTTTAAAAAACATTCACATATTCAAAATTTTGTTCAGAATTTCAAAAAAAACATTCCTATATCTAAAAAATTACAATTTCAAAAAAAATATGTCTCCCAAAATGTCTGTGGTTTAAAAACTTTGTCTGGAAATTTTGAAGAAGTTCATGTTTTTCAAAATTTGTCGACAAATACAAAAAATGTTTGCGGTTTAATGATGTCTTCGGAATTTCATAAAATGTTCCTGGTAAAACATTCCAGGAATTCAAACCATGGTAGCAGTTTCAAACTTTGTTCCTGTTTACAGAAAGTGTTCAGTTTTTTAAGAAAAACTTGTTTTTTCTTAAAAATGTTCATGGTTTTCCAATTTTTCTGTTTTCGTTTTTCCTGAAATTCAAAATTTTGGTCATGCTTTTAGGAATAAATTGTGGTTTATTAAATTTACTGTTTATAAAATTGTTTAGATTTTCCGAAATTTGCTCGTGCTTTTCAAAGAATATTCGTGGCTTTTCAAATTTTCTTGTGTGGATTTTTTTTGAATTTTCCAAAAATTGTTCGTGCTTTTCAAAGAATGTTTGTTGTTTTTCTAATTTACTGTTTTAGAATTTTTGTTGAACTTTCCAAATTTTGTTTGTGCTTCTCAAAGAAAGTTCGTCGTTTTTGAAATTCTCTCTTTTGGGTTTTTTTAAAAATTTGTTCGTGCTTTTGAAAAAATGTTCGCGTTTTGTTAAAAAGATTTTGGAGTTTTAAACAATTACTTCAGGTTCGTGTCGGTACAGTATCCGGTATGGTTCCTCAGTTCTCTACTACACTTGTCACTCTTTTTTACAGTTCTCAAGTTTCGGGGTGTTCGACGCACATTAGCTCCGCTGGCTATCATGAGGCATGCAGGATGCTGAGGTCGCGAGTTCGACCCCGCGCTGGCTCGAATTGGTCCCGAGATCATGTGTCTGTGTTACAGTAAACCAGGGTTCCCTCTCTTTTTTCTTGAAGACTGAATGAAGTCCGGCCCAGGTTTCTCAGAGCCCGAGCCCGAAAAGGGTAAGCCTCGGGAGCATTGAAGCACGCTCATTTCTCCAATCACGCACACAGCATGAGTGAAACCAACCCAGCGAGCGGCAGCCCAACATTTGGTGAAAGCGAGCGGGAAGGAATTACGCGGATGCACCCAAAGCCACCACCTATAATAAAGCGGGCCACGTGGTAGACCCATGCAGCCCATCATTCGTCCACTGCGGGCCCACTTACCGTCACTGCTCGCGTTCGGAATTCGAAACACTGAGGCAAGCATTTGAAAATTTTGGTTCCCAAACTGTGCAGCGACGAGGAGGAGGACTCCGGAAGCTAGCCTCCTCCCGGATCGACGCCGCTTGGCTTGGCTGCCCCGATTCCGCCTGTCTCAAGCAACGGGCCGCCACCTGCTCAGCACTCACCACTAGTAACCTGAAACAGGCACGGGTTTGCAGTAAAAGATGGCACTACTTTTTTTGGTTTTTGCCCTGCCCTGCCCTGCCAGTGAGTCGCAAAATCATCCAAACTCCTCCTACAGTAGTACCCACTGCCAGAGAATCAATATCGATCGAGACCTACTACTTTTCATGTTTTCCACCGTTGCAATCACCTCCTCACTCGAACAGCACAGCACGCAGATATGTAGACCCGGCAGGTTCGCAGGAAGCAGCGTCTCTCCAGAGAAAATCAAACACAATGCGCATGGCAGGCTGAATTACAGTCTAGTCTACGGCTTGCTCCATTCCTAGTCATCAAGGGCCACGTGGAAATCGTAGTATGCATGCAACGAAGCAGCCAGGAAGACGAAGAGGAACACCCAGGCTTAGCCGGGTCAGCCATCCCAGTCCCAGTCAGCAACCTCCCACCCGGGTCTCCACCCGACCCGTTTCCCACCGATCCAGACCCGGCCGCCATTGCCACTCAAACTCTGCGCTCTCCTTCACTCCGCCCACCCACCTCACACAAGTTGTTGTAGTTGTACGGTACTCTACTCCCGGCATCCCTCCTCCCTATTTAACACCGCCCCCACCCCACTTCTCCTGCCCCTTCATTCCAAGCACAATACCACCTGCTCCTCTCCTCCAACCCACGCGCCCGCGCCCACGCACGCACTAACTACCTCCCTCCCCCGGAGCTCCGTCAAGCCATGGGCGAGGACAAGAAGGAGAAGCCGGGCAAGGCAGACGGCGCCGACCACAACAAGGACGCCGCGGCGCCGCCCGAGCCCATCGTGCTCAAGGTCGACTTGCATTGCGCCGGCTGCGCCACCAAGGTTAAGCGGGCCATCAAGAACGCCCCTGGTACGTCTGCTTCTTCCTTTCATTCATTTCCATTCCACCTCCTTAAATTACGGTTCCATTCTTTCTGCTACCACTGATTTCTTTCTCACCGTTTGCCTTTGCTTCTCCGCAGGCGTGGAGTCGGTTAAGACTGACACGGCGGCCAACAAGGTGGTCGTCACCGGCGCGGTGGACGCGGCGGAGATCAAACAGCGCATCGAGGCCAGGACCAAGAAGCCCGTTCAAATCGTCTCCGCCGGAGCCGCCTCGCCCAACAAGGACAACAAGGAGAAAGGCAAGGACAACAAGGCGGACGCCGGCGATAAGCCGGAGAAAGAGAAGAGCAAGGCAGCAGAAAAGGAGAAGGGCGGTGCCGGTGCCGGTGCTGAGAAAAAGGAGAAAAAAGTGGAAACCGCCGACAAGCCCAAGGAGGAGGAGAAGAAACCAAAGGAGCCCAAAGAGGTTCGTCCCTGGGCTCGCTGACTACTGTAGAATTCAACTCTGTGATATGCAGTTAGTTACTTGCAGGTGTTGTAAATGAAGATTTGGTCTCAAATTCATCTTGCCATTTTTCCTTGATTCCATCAGGAGACCGTGACGCTCAAGATCAGGCTGCACTGCGACGGCTGCATCGACCGCATCAAGCGCCGCGTCAACAAGATCAAAGGTCAGTTTTCTGTTTCTTCCTTTTGGCCGCAGATTCATTCCGGCCTGGTAGAAGGAATCATTCGATTCAATTTTGCTAGAAACTGACTGACACCTTCTTCTCTTGTTTTGTTTCTATAGGAGTGAAGGAAGTGACGGTGGACGCGGCCAAGGACCTGGTGAAGGTGACTGGCACCATGGACGCAGCCGCCCTGCCGGGCTACCTCAGAGACAAGCTCAGTCGGCCTGTGGAGGTCGTCACCCCTGGCAAGAAGGACGGCGACAAGAAAGACGACGGCGAGAAGAAGAAGGACAAGGGAGCCGGCGACGGTGGCGAAAAGAAGAAGGACGGCGGTGGCGAGGACAAGAAGGACAAGTCCGCGGCGTCCGTGGCGCCGATGCCCATGGCGGACCCGAGCATGTACCAGATGCCCCCACAGTACGGCTACATGCCGTACCCCCCGGCGCCCGTCGGCTACTACGGCGCGGCGCCGCCGCCGCCGAACCCGGGCTTCTACCCGAACGCCGGTCCCCAGTACCCGCCGCCCTACGCGACGTACCCCGCCCACGCGCCCCAGATGTTCAGCGACGAGAACCCCAACGCCTGCTATGTCATGTGAGCCGCCACGGGCCGACGAGCACGACGCGAAGCCCAGGCTCGCCGCCGCAGCATCAACTGTCAAACCAGAGAAGCACGGCCTGGGCTTAGCGAGCGGTACCATTAGCCTAGCTAGCAGCAAGTTACGTAGCTTAGCGCACCGAGAATTAGCAGACATGTAAATGGCGACAGCGATCCCGCCCCGCAATGTAATGTTCCATGATCCATCCGATAAATTTTGGCCCTGCACTCGTTAATTATAACATAACAATCGTTGTTGTCATGGCCGTCATGAATCGGTGCTCCATTAACGGTTCCATGAACTGGTGGCGCGTCGCTGTTGCCTGTGAGGTCATCGACGTTGATCAGTGGCAACGCCATTTTCGTCTTCCGGAGGGTTCGAGACGGCGCCTCTTGCGTCGGCCTTCTTTTCTCGGCTCCAAGGGTTTGTTTTATCTCGATGGTTCGGGTCGTGAGTGCGGTGATCGATTAGCGTGAGACGAGGACGTCTTGGATGTTTGCTTGCGGCACTGTCACGGCGTGTTTTATTTATATGCGGTGCTAGCGTGGGATGGTGTGGCTAATTAATCATATCTCTACCCATTGTTTAGCGCTAATCAGGCTACGCAGTGTGGCGACGTTGGTCTCTTCTCTGTGGAGTTCAGTGACGGGGATGTTCAAGTTATTTTAACTATATAGTACTATGTGTGTTTCATTTGACAGCGCCAGCGTGGAGTATTCTAGTGCTTCTAGGCGGATTTGCAAGTAGGGATGGTGTTTTTCTATGTGCTGGTTTGGAGTGCGGCTGCGAGTTTCTGAAACAAGTCTGTGCCTAGGAGGTTCTGAGATTGATAGTTGTACATGTGTAGGAAACCGGTTGATATCGGACACACAATGAGACAGCACGCGAATAGATTTGGTTCAATCAAACATTGGGTGGTCGATCGTATGCGACCTCTCTGCGATGCTCCAATTCAACTACTCCATGATGCCATTGTCATCCCCGTCAGGGGTACGTGTGTGAAAGCGCACACACTATTAAGCACCCGTTTGTGTCATTGTCATCCGTGTCCAAAATCAACATAGGAGCAGTACTGGAGATTTGGGACGCAAACATAGTTTTGCTGGTGAGAGCCTATGTCGGCACACAGCATCCATTGGCTCAATCGTTCATCGTCGTCGACATCAGAATCCTGAACCTGGGTCACTGTTTGTGCTGACGCAGCGCGCTGGTTTATGGATGGGGTCCGTCCAACCGTTGATGCTGGCTAATCATTCCGTTACCTAATTAATCATGGCAGGTCGGTGAGCTCCTGTGCGGATCCGGGTGTTAATGGGTGTTTTAGGGCATGTACAATGGTAGATTAGATAGTCTTATCTTAAGTCTTACATGTAATTAAGAGATGACAAAAAAAGTATGTTTATAATGGGTTATATCTTACCCTTATCTTTAATAACTAGCAATTCCTTAAAACATGGTGAGACAAATTGTGCTAAGAGATCATCTTTTGTCTTATCTTAAATAAGAGAAGACAAGCATTTTCTTATGAGTTCTCTCTCCTCCACCTTAACCTAGTGGCACTTCTAAGATAGCACCATTGTACATGCTTTTAACCGCGGAACTGGGTGTTAATCAAATACTAGTGCTTTCTGGCACATACTTGTGTGTACTTTGTACATCCATCAATCCCGCGATATAATGTGAATTAGCCAAACTAAACAGTGATTTGGTGACGGAATGTACTTTTTTTGTACGTAGGTGTACTTTACGCGATATAAATAAATAAATAAAATTAGCCAAACTAACAGTGATTTCTGGCGCGTACAGTACTTTGTACGTAGGTGTACATCCATCCATCGCGCGATATAATGTGACAGGGTTCGGTATCGAAGCGTGAGCGTGCTATCTCATCCGCTCGTACACGCTCGCAGTCACAGCAGCTAGGACTGTTGCGCGGCAGTGCAGTGCTGGGCGCGAGACGCGGCGTGCGGCGCCTCTCGAGGTGCGTGTTCGTGTTTTCAGAACGTGTGTTTGGTCACGGTGGCCGGGCTGTCCAGGCCGATCCATCTTGCTGCGTGTCCTGCTGCTGATTCCATCCAAGCTGGCAGTCGACACGGACACGGCGACACACGCATTCTATTCTATGGAGCTTTCTGAAGCTCAAGGCACGCTCCCTTTCGCAACGGACGCGATTAAATTAAATAAAAAGAAGCGTTTCAGATAAACCTTCGCCGTACTACCAAGTAGTAGAAATTCCAGTTCAAAAAAAAAAGTAGTAGAAATTCACCAAGGGGACCTTGGCCTGGTCCTGCCGTATACAAAAGGGTGCAACCATGCACCAAGGACAAGGGGGAAAAGGTTCAACACAAGTTCCAACCGCCAACACCACCTACTTGGGCTGGCTACTAAATGTGCGTCACACACCGACGGCACGTACACCCCTGTGTTTTCTACCCATCTCCATCTCCAGTGGTACATATACTGAGCTGAACCACGGAAAGGGAAAGCGATTTTTTCTTTTAGAAAAAAGTTAAACCTTATGATCTGCATCATTTCATTGTAATGCACATAACAACACTTATTAATTCTTAAACAAAAAGTATAAAACAAGGAAATCCAAAATCGACATATTACAAATCCGTCGCCAACCACTATCTCCCAACAAATTAAAATTTTGGCTGTCCAAGCTGGCCAACGCTGTCTTCCGGCAAATCCGCAGCGAGCAATGGCGGCAACGCGTGAGGCAAGGGGAGAGAGAAGGCATGTTCATGGAGGCCGGCACTTTCGTGGCCATCGTGGATAACGAGGAAAAGTAGATCATGGGAGGCAGCCGTCAGTTGGATCTCAGGAAGGCCACCGCCATAGACTAATATTAGTGTAGTCCACTATAGTTTAGTTGAAATATGTCCGAAATAAATGACTTCGTCCGGTTTGTATGCAAATCATCCGGTTTGCATGCAATTTGTCCAGTTAGTTGAAATCCCGCTTAAAATGTATGTGACTACCTTTGGATGGCTGGCTCCTGCATCAGTGTCTGCGGACTGCCTCCCCCCTGGTCCGCGAATGGATGTGGTGTCTGGTTTGCGGGGTCAGTATTGGAGATGCCCTGAGTCTACAAGCCAGATCTCCAGGAGATGAATTAAAAGGTAAGGTTTCTAACTACAGCTTATCATACAAACTACCAACAAAGACAAAAGAAGAGCATACCAGCAAATGTAGTCTTCAACAACAGCCTGGTCGGAGTAAAGGACATTTTTTTCTACAGATCAACCAGCCATGATTCTATTAGTCCCAAATCACAATCATGTGTCACCTTAAAGACTTCACTGGCAATTAGCGTAGGAGAGTATGACTGCAGGACAACGTCGCCGACTACACTCAACGGCTCCACGTAGTAGAACTAAGTGGAGGCCCACCCCTTCAGCGAGTTGGGCCACTTCATCTTGAAGTAGCTAGCTCAAGCTCCGCTTCGTCAGGATGTCGAGTGTGTCACACGTCTGCAAGACTTTCTTTCTTGGTGTGGAAAACCGTCAGATCCCTCGGTAGGGGTCCAAGCGCAGCTGGAAGTCATAGGTCGAAGATCACACGAGCGTTTAACCCAGGTTAAGGCCTCCAGAGAGTAACACACTACATCTTGGTTGTTTCTGTTCATGGTGGAGGGAAATCTTGTGCGAGGGTTTTACAACGGTGTATGATATTGCTACCAAGAGTTTCTATCTAAGAGTAGGTGGGCATGAGAGCCCTCTAACCTCCCTCATGTAGGGTGGAAACCCTACGTCCGATCTTTCACGAAATGGTGGGGATCCCACGAACAACACGAAGAACACAAGGGGAAACACGAGGGGAATCATGAGGAAAATAACGAGGGAAACACTCAAGAACAAGTCCAATCACACATCCACTAGACAGTCAAACACACAAGATCCACAAGGGTGCATGAACAATAAAAGGAAAGATACAAGGTAAAGTTCATCTCCAAGAGGAGGTCTTAAGGGGGGGGGTCCTCCCGTGAGGGGGTCTTGATGATATCCCGCAGGATCTTCTCACATGGAGGTCTTGAACTCCATGGGAGTGGTAGTCTCTCTCTCAAGAGTAGAGGTATGTAGGAGCAAAGCTCACATACAAATGAACTATCATATTTGCTAACCCTAACTATAGGAAGGGGAAGGAGTATATATAGGCTAGCCCACGAAGGGGTAAGTGAGGAGGGGATACATGGGCCTCGGGCCCGGCTGTGCACACACAGGTGTCGGACGTTCGGAGGACGTCGGTCGTCCGGTGGCTCGCGGGGGTCTGGACGTCCAGAGGGCGTCGGATGAGGGAGTCCTGGATTAAGGGGTCCTCGGACGGCCGGACTATGTAGCATGGGCTGGACTGATGGGCTATAAGGATACAAGACAGAAGACTTCTTCCCGTGTTTGGATGGGACTCTCCTTTGTGTGGATGACAAGCTTGGCGTTCAGATATGTAGATTCCTTTCTTTGTAACCGACTTTGTACAACCCTAGTCCCCTCCGTGTCTATATAAACCGGAGGGTTTAGTCCATAGAGGCAATCATAATCATACAGGCTAGACTTCTAGGGTTTTAGCCATTACGATCTCGTGGTAGATCTACTCTTGTAATACTCAAATTCATCAAGATCAATCAAGCAGGAAGTAGGGTATTACCTCCATAGAGAGGGCCCGAACCTGAGTAAACATCGTGTCCCCCGCCTCCTGTTACCATCAACCTTAGACGCACAATTTAGGACCCCCTACCCGAGATCCGCCGGTTTTGACATTGACATTGGTGCATTCATTGAGAGTTCCGCTGCGTCGTCACCAAAAGGTTTGATGGCTCCGTCAATCATCTACAACAATGCAGTCCAGGGGAAGGTTTTCCTCCCCGGACAGATCTTCATATTCGGCGGCTTCACACTGCGGGCCAACTCGCTTGGCCATCTAGAGCAGATCGACAGCTACGCCCCTTGCCATCAGGTCAAGTTTGGAAGCTTGAATTACGTTGCCGATATCCGCGGGGACTTGATCTTCGACGGATTCGAGCCCATGGAAGCCGCTCCCTGCCACCACGATGAACATGACCTAAATCTGTCAACGGACCGTGCCCAGGAGATAGCGCCTATAACTGCTCTGGCCCTGGATCCGAAGCAGATTGCGCCGTCCGAGGACGGGAAGCTCAACCCTGCCGCGGAAGCCGCAGACTCAGCGGCATTAGAGCCGCACACAGATCCAACCTCGAGCGGGGCCTATGTCACCGGAACCTCAGATTCGTCTCCGGCCATAGGTTCCGAACCGCGTGCATCCGCGCTCATCGAACCTGATCAGGCGCCGATCGTTGAATTCAGCTCCACTGACATCTTCCGGCACTCACCTTTAGGCGATGTGCTAAACTCATTAAAAGCCATCTCCTTATCAGGGGACTCTCAGCCGAACTATATCCGGTTTGGATTGGAAGCTGATGACGGAGAATTCCGCTTCCCACCCACCACCCACTTCATAGCCACTGTCGAAGACTTAACCGACATGCTCGATTACGGCTCTAAAGACATCGACGGTATGGACGACGATGCCGGAAAGGAGCAGGCACAAAAACCACCGCTTACAGGGCGCTGGACAACCACCTCCTCATATGATGTATACATGATGGATACACCCAAAGAGAACAACGACGACAATGAAAAGGATCCAGTCGAGGATAAGCCTCCTGAGACACAACCAAAGCACCGATGTCAGCGGCGCCGCTCTAAACCACGCCGTGGAAAAAACAGAAATACCGGCACAGGAGAAAATAATACTTCGGACGATGCCGAAGACAACGAAGACCCCGTTGAGCCAACTTCCGAACAGGATGAACGGGTGGATGGGCGAGTCAGCCTTAATGAACAGGCCGTTAACGAAGACTCGGAGGACAGTAATTATCTTCCACCCTCCAAGGATGAGGCGAGCCTCGACAACGAAGACTTTATCGTGCCTGAGGAGCCCGTCAATTAGGAGCGCTTTAAGCGCCGGCTAATAGCCACTGCAAGGAGCCCACAAAAAACAAGCAGCAGCAACTTCAAGCTGATCAAGATCTACTCAATGACAGATGGACTAATGTCCTGGAAGCCAAGGAATACGGCTCTAAGCGCCCAACCAAAAGTTATCCGAAACGCATATTGTTACCCCCAATTCGGTGACGAGGCGCTGGACCCCATCCTACCAGCGCATAATGCGGCTGACCGACCACCACGTGGCCTGAACAAAGTGGCAACTCAAGCCGAACACCGGCCCGCACTACTTCACCGTAAAAACAGAGACAGAACATCTCGGGGATACACATATGACCTGCGGCATGACCTGGAAAATAGAGCAGGTCAGACCAGATCAATCTATGGATCGCGGGGGCATGCACCGATGCGCGATAATGGCCATCCGACCGGACGTGACAAACATAACCAAGCTCGGGCCAAAAACCGCAGACGAACTCCATCCGAGCTACGTCGCGACTTGACCCGATATAGAGGCGCCGCACACCCCCTCTGCTTCACTAATGAAGTAATGGAACACGAATTTCCGGAAGGGTTTAAACCCATGAATATCGAATCATACGATGGAACAACAGGCCCCGCAATATGGATTGAAGATTTCCTCCTCCATATCCACATGGCCCGCGGTGATGACCTCCACGCCATCAAATATCTCCCACTAAAACTAAAGGGGCCAGCGCAGCACTGGCTGAACAGCCTCCCCGAGAACTCCATCGGCAGCTGGGAAGACTTGGAAGACGCCTTCCGCAATAACTTCCAAGGTACATATGTTTGGCCTCCGGACGCCGATGACCTAAGTCACATCATCCAGCAGCCCGGGGAGTCTGCCAGGAAGCTCTGGACTAGGTTCTTAATAAAAAAGAACCAAATTGTCGATTGTCCGGATGTCGAAGCCCTCGTGGCCTTTAAACATAGCGTCCGAGATGAGTGGCTCGCCCGCCACCTCGGTCAAGAAAAACCAAGATCCATGGCTGCCCTTACCACTCTGATGACCCGTTTTTGCGCGAGAGAAGACAATTGGCTCGCTCATAGAAGCAACATCGTCATTGATCCGGGTACTTCCAAAGTTCAAGACGGCAACAGCAAGCCATGACACAAAAAACACAAGCGTCACAATAACAATGAAGGAACGCAAGACACGACGGTCAGCGCAGGATTCAGTGGTTCCAAACCCGGTTAACGGAAAAAGCCATTCAAGGCAAACAGAGACGGACCATCCAATTTAGACAAGATACTAGATCAGCCCTGCCAGATTCATGGCACCCCCATTAAACCAGCCAATCACACCAACAGGAGCTATTGGATTTTTAAACAAGTCGGCAAGCTTAATGCCGAACACAAGTTGAAGGGGCTGCCCAGTGGCAGTGATGACGAAGAGACTCGCAAACCAAAGAACTGGGTTCAGAAGCAATCCCCCCGAAGTAAAGACAGTGAACATGGTATACGTGACGCACATCCCTACAGGGGACTGCAAGCGCGCGCTACGGGACACCGGCGCCATAGAGCCAGCCGCCCCAAAATTAAGCCAATGGGTGGCCCGCCCGATCACTTTTGATCGCAAGGGCCACCCAACTAGTATCCTTCATAAAGGTCTGGCAGCTCTCATCCTCGATCCAATTATCGATGGGTTCCATCTCACGAAAGTCCTTATGGACAGCGGCAGTAGCCTTAATTTACTCTACCAAGACACTGTTCGCAAAATGGGCATTGATCCTTCAAGAATCAGGCCCACCGTAACTACCTTCAAGGGAACATTATCCAGCATAGAAGCTCACTGCACAGGCTCGATTACATTGGAAGTCGTTTCGGCTCGCCAAACAACTTTCGAAGCGAAGGCTTGACCTTCGATATTGTCCTGCTCCGCAGTAGCTGCCATGCACTACTCGGGCGTACCGCTTTTGCTCGCTTTAATGCGGTCCCACATTACACCTATCTCCAACTTAAGATGCCCGATCCACGCAGCACCATCACGATAAACGGAAATACGGAATGCTCCCTCCGTATAGAGGAGCATACTACGGCTACTGCGGCTGAAGTACAAAGCGGCCTTATCAAGCCGCACATTTCATCGGCCATCAAGCCGCCGGTCTCCATTATACAGGACCAATCAATCTCAGAGCTGGATTAGTAGTTCGGCCTCCGCCATCCGCCCCATATAGCCGCAAAGTCTGTCCCGCACACATAATTACACACTTAAAATACCCTGGTCACGGACGGAGGCACAATGCGGACAGACCTACAACACTATCCGCACTCTCATAGCCTTTTTCTTTTTCTAACCATTTTTTATCTTTTACCTCAGGTGACTATATTTGCTAAGAAGTCCTTTAACCAAGGCAAGGCAGCGCAAACGTGCAACAGGAGGTCCAAATGTTTTTTGTAGACCGCGCTCTTTATTTCAAACCTGTAAAGCGCCTTTTTCTCAGCTTTCGACCCCTAGCATGTCAAATAGCCTTGGTAGTAGCGTTATAATCTATAAAGATCGCGCTTGACGTATCATTCAGATGCTAGTCAACATAACCCGTATTCAGTATTCGCTTTTCTCAAAGAACTGATTTTGCTTCTGTGGTTATTTCATGCACGCACCTTGGCAGATATTGCCAGGGGCTCGATATGGCAACATATGAGTTCCCAACAAGTCCGAACAACTCTATAGCACACTTCGGCGTCACGAGTTTGGCCTTATATGCATCAGCTCCGAATCATGTCTTTGGTCAATAGTTGGGTTGCCCGGATCCTGTGCTTACTACCTTACGTTCCGCTCTATCGGCTAGGGTAGTAAAGGGAGAACTACCGCGATTGTGTCCTGGTTTGTCCGGATGAGCACCTCAGTAGAGAAAGCCGAAAACTGACTGTCATGTTGCGGCGAGAGCTGGTCAACCAGTCGATGACTCATCGGAATCTTCGCGATTCCTTCCGTATTACACGAAGGACCGTTCTTCTGGTCATGTATGTAAACACACCGTATTCGGATAACCGCGTACATACCAGGGGCTATATCGTAGACCCACCATCAAACTCATATGACTAAGTGAAAGTGTTAAAGCGCTATAGTCCGATTGCCTGGTTCGTCGCATTGACACCTCCTTAATGGACCAAGATGTTGGGTTAAGAGTGATCAAGTGCTTTTTCGAACACCCCCGCGTTATATGCGAGGGGCCCGAAGCCGACAACTGGTAAACTTTCAGATTATACAAAAAATGGCTGCACAGGAAGCACTAAAAACTTTTTAGGCAAAAGTATACAAAACATAGCCGTAATATATCATAATATTGTTTTTACAATTTCGGTACATTTCACTCGAACATAATATCTTATGAGCACTGACCCTCTATCAAGCGGGCACCCTCTAGGACATCCTCAAAATAATGCTCCGGCGTGTGATGGTCCTTGCCCTGGGTGTACTTTTCGCTCCAATATCGGTAGCCTTCATCTTCGCCCAGTACGTCTTGACGCGGGCAAAGGCCATCCATGCACCTTCTATGCACGTTGACTGCTTAACGACGTCGATACGCGACACCGCATCAACAAGTCACTGCACCAAACCGAAATAACTATTTGGAATTGGCTCAGTCGGCCAAAGCCGGACCACGACGTCCTTCATGGCAGATCCGGATATCTTGTGAAGTTCGGCCCACTAGGCCATCTGTTCGTTCAGCAACAACGGACACTTTGGCATGCTGAATTGCGACCAGAAAAGCTTTTACGTTGCATGTCCTTCTTGCTCTTGGAAAAACTGCGTCGCATCGGAGAAACTTTTCGGCAAGTCCAAAAATGCGTTTGGAGAACTCCACATTTGATTAAGCGGGGCATACTTCGGATCGCCGAATTTAGTTTGTAATAAGAAGGTCTTACCAGCCGTGATCTCCCCAGCTTGTCAGATCTCCTCCTGAGCTGCTCTAGACTCGGACCGTTCTTCCTTTGCCTCTTGTAAGGCCTTGTCAAGATCGACTGCTCTAATTTTGTTATCTTTCTTGAGAAATTCGCACCGGCTAGTGGCATCCTTTAGCTCAAGCGCCATAGTAGATATTCTCTCCTCGCATTGGCGCCGAGCAGCCCGTTCGGCCTTTAATTCAGCAGCTGCCTTTTCGGAAACCACATTACTCATCCTGGCTTGCTCCTTGGCCCGAGCAAGCTCAGCCCGAAGGGTCTCCACTGCGGCAGCACTATCTACAGTTATGCATATCTCAGTATACAATTCTCAGCGTCATGCTCATATTATAGTACTTGCATATACTGACTGCCCCAAAGACATACCTTGCGCCTTGTCGAGCCGCTTGTTAATAAGCATGATGTCATCATCCGCCACATCATGTTTCTGCTTCAGATCTGCAACCTCTGTTGCTTGGGCAGTCGCCAGGGATGCAACAACCTGTGTTCCAATTAGTTAGATTATTTTTCCTGGGCATATCTTTCTTGATCCTCTGATCACCTCCCTATGGACGCCAACCAGAGTCTCAGGGGCTACTATCTATACACAGACGCATTTTGCGTTTATAGCACAATTGAAAATATTATATTATGTACCTCGAAGCCTCTTAGCAGGCTTGTAAAGGCTTCATTCAGTCCGATCTCCGCGGACAGAACCGTCTCAACTACCGTACCCATCAAGGTACGATGTTCCTCTGAGACGGGCGCATATCACAATATGTCCATCACTGTATCCGGCCCCTCCGGATCCCTAGAAGCAGCTGTAGGGGTACAGACTCCCTTCAAAGGAATATGTTTACTCGACCTTAGAGTCGTCTCTGGCTGTAAATCGGATAGTCTGGGGCCTTTATTGTTGGTCCCCGTAGGGGCCGCACACCCCAGACCCTGGACGGCCGAAGTGTCACCTTCGGTCCTAGTCTTCATTGTCCCTCGCACAACTTGTTGATCGGGAGAGATCCTCCGGGACGACACCTCGGGGTCGTCTGCCCTATTTGGCGAGGAGATCTTTGGAGGCATCTCGCTCTCCATCATCTCCGAAAGAAGATCCCCCGAGGAGGAGGACTGTTGAGGAAGGCTGCATGCCAGGCTGCAAACATATATTTTAAATATTACCCTTGCAACCAAGAAAGAATGGGATATGTTTAATACACCCTTGTTCACTTACGATTCAGCTAAGGGCTTGTGCTTACGAAGGAACTGCGTGACAATGTCGCCTCCCGAAATAGAACCCCCTGACAGGGATATCTTCCCTCGCTTAGAAGCCTTTATCTTCAAGTCTTCGGAGGCGGTCCTTTACTTCCCATGGGGAGAAGGAATGTCAGTTTCTCCTTACCTTTCATCTTCGAAAGAGGGAGTTCCAATCACCCCGGACGAGGTACCTGGCGTACCTCTAGAATGGGGCCAACCTTGGCCTTATTGCTCTCCTCCTTGTCTTCCTTCGCCGACACTTGATATGGTGTCAGAACCAGCATCCTTGTTAACATCGGATCAGCTGAGTCTTCTAGTTGAGGGGCCGAACACCTAATTCTCTCCACCTTCTTTATCCAGCTCTGGACGAGTATGGTTTTCTCAGTATATTGTTATGAGAAATTTAACTAAGCTGTGTTCAGGAGTCGAGTGCTTACCGGGGTATCCGGATGGTTGTAGTCAAGGCCGATTTCTTCTGTAGTATCCGGCCACTGTTTTCGTGTCCTGAAGAATAATTTCAACATTCCTCTGAGCGTCGTGCCAGAGAAGTACTGAAGGGTTCGTGGTCCTTCCGGATTGAACTCCCACATACGAAGAGGCCGTCGCTGGCACGGTAGGACCCGACGGACTAGCATTACTTGGATTATGTTGATAAGACCGGTGTCCTTTTCAATGAGGCTCCGATTGCAGCTTTGCAGTGTTTGCACTTCATCAATTGATCCCTAGTCCAACCCCTTATTAATCCATGATGCAAGCCGTAACGGAGGGCCAGATCGGAACGCAGGTGTAGCTGCCCACTTGGTACCACGGGGTTCAGTGATGTAAAACCACTCCCGCTGCCATAGGTTGGAAGTTTCTGTGAAGGAGCCTTTTGGCCAAGGAGTATTGGTGAGTTTGCTCAGTACAGCACCACTGCACTCCGCCTGTTTCCCATCAACTACCTTCGGCTTCACATTAAAGGTCTTGAGCCACAAGGCAAAGTGTGGGGGAATACGGAGGAAGGCCTCGCACATGATAATGAATGCCGAGACGTGAAGAAAGGAGTCCGCAGCTAGATCATGAAAATCTAGCCCGTAATAGAACATGAGCCCTCGAACGAAGGGATGAAGAGCGAACCCTAGCCCTCGGAGGAAGTGGGAGATGAATACGACCCTCTCGCTGGATCTGTGAGTAGGAATAACCTAACCTTAAGCAGGAAGCCTGTGCGGGATTTCCGCGGTCAGGTATCTTGCCGCCCGGAGCTTCGCGATATCCTCCTCTGTGACAGAGGAAGCCACCCACCGGCCTTGAGGGCTGGGTCCGGACATGACTGGGAAGCGCGAAGCGATTAAATTGAACCTTGGGTCCTGGAACTTGAGGTGGGAGAGGTTGAGGAAAGGATTGGCGTAAAGGAGAAAAGACGTGTCTTAGCCCCTTTATAAAGGCGATGAATATCAAACGCCCTCTCCTAGGCCTCAAAACCTGCCTATTCCTAAGGAATCATGCCAACAGAACGGTTGGGTTACCCACGCCGTATTGATGAGAATCCCGCAATAAGGGGACACGATCTCTGCTTTGACAAGACGTGCCAATGAAACCGCATCTCGAAATATGGAGGGGCAGGCTAAAAAACGGTTCAAAATAATGGCCGGGCGGCAACGTGATGTCACACTACAAAAAGTTGTCAGCGGATTGGGCTTGTGAAATATTATACTCTCTGCGGTTGTGTGTGGAATTTGTTTTGCGGAGCCGGACATGATTCTTGTGTTCAAAGACTATTTTGGAGTATTCGGAGAAGGAACCCGCCTCGCAATACTGAAGATAATCCACGCACCGGACACCTCGTCATGGAAGCCTGGTTCAGGGGCTACTGAGAGAGTCCTGGATTAAGGGGTCCTCGGACGGCCGGACTATGTAGCATGGGCCGGACTGATGGGCTATGAGGATAAAAGACATAAGACTTCTTCCCGTGTTCGGATGGGACTCTCCTTTGCGTGGATGGCAAGCTTGGCGTTCAGATATGTAGATTCCTTTCTCTGTAACCGACTTTGTACAACCCTAGTCCCCTCCGGTGTCTATATAAATCGGAGGGTTTAGTCCGTAGAGGCAATCATAATCATACAGGCTAGACTTCTAGGGTTTTAGCCATTACGATCTCGTGGTAGATCAACTCCTGTAATACTCATATTCATCAAGATCAATCAAGCAGGAAGTAGGGTATTACCTCCATAGAGAGGGCCCAAACCTGGGTAAACATCGTGTCCCCCGCCTCCTGTTACCATCAACCTTAGACACAGAGTTTGGGACCCCCTACCCGTGATCCGCTGGTTTTGACACCGACATCGGACTTCCGGTGTTTTGGCTCTGGACAGGTGGCACCGGATTTCCGGTAGGCATCGGACGTCCGGTGGCTGGAGGTTGTCGGACGTCCGGTGTTAGACGGTCGTCTAGGCGCTGTAGACTTGGTCTGCTGCTGGTCGAGGGTGCGCCGGACGTCCGGTGGATGCCAGTTGTCCGGGCACTATAGAATGTTGGACGTCCGGTGGCTTCCGGTCGTCTAGCCGCTGTAGACTCTGCAGCTTCGTCTTATTTCATCTTCGCTTCCACGCTTCCCTTGCGGATGGTGTAGGTGTTCCTTGGCGCTTGCACTCCTCCTCGTCGTCCGTGAAGCTCCGACAATACATATGCATGCACACGAGTGGAGTGTCAAGTAGTATACCATCCTTGAAGGGGTCAAGTGAGCACATGTAAAGGAGATGATTCACCTTTATGTATGTGAAGTAGATGTCACACGTGTCACTTGCCAAACAGGACTCTTGACATGGTGATGTCCATAGGATGCTCCGCATCATCTCCCCCCCTAGAAAGATCCGACCTCAGATCAAAAACCAAATCACCATGGGAAAGAGATGGCTTTGCCATGTTGTAGTGGACGTTCACCAAGTACTCATCATCTTCAAGCTTGAAATGGGCACTCTCCAATGTCGCATCGTCTAGTAATTCCATCAAAAGGAGCAAAAACAACAAACACTTGGAAAAACAAATGTGGTTAGCGTGAGTGCAAAACCAATCATTCAAGAGGTGATTCATCCCACAAGTGTTGTCATCAAGCATAGCATATGGTGTGACAAAGGATTGTGACATGGCATGTAAGAATATGAATTGATCACAATCGAGGTCATCCTGGAAACAAGCATGTAAGTGTGAGGTAGTGATGCAAATATGTGTGATAAGAGAACAAGCATCTACCTCATGGTCATAGCAAGAGTGCATAAAGTGCTCAACAAATGGTCTATGGTAGGCATAAGAATCATTCATGACACCAAATAAAATGAAATGTCTAAACACATGGGTCAAGTGCAAGACAATCCAAGCATAATGTGCATGGTGTGTAGTGAAGATAGTGTGGCACTCAACACAATAGAAATAGCAATTGTTCAACATGTGTGAGGCAATCAACGCAAGCATGTAGAAATCAATGGGATGTGGCACATGTGAAGAAATGGCATTGTTGCAACCAAACCTATGATGGTGGCAAGTAATCCAAGAATTGGATGCAACACACAAGGCATATATATTGTGATGCATGAAAATGTGAAAATGGCAAGTCGAAGCAAGATCTCTAACAATTGCACAATTAAGTGGTCCAAGATGGCCAATAAGTCTCATGGTGCAAGCAACACAAGTAGTATGACCCGCAATATCCATGCTCAAAAAGGATGTCACCTTGAAGGCGTGTCCTTGTGCAATCCTCACAATGCCAAAGTGGTAGAAAATGCATTGTAGAAGCGCATTGGTTGAAAGTGGCTCGCTCTCAAGAGCTCGAATTGTCAACTCACGTGAAGCGGAAGTTGACATGTAGTCAAAGAACCCTACACATACACACAACAAAGCAAAGAACGTATGTGCA
Source organism: Triticum dicoccoides (assembly GCF_002162155.2). Taxonomy (NCBI): domain Eukaryota; kingdom Viridiplantae; phylum Streptophyta; class Magnoliopsida; order Poales; family Poaceae; genus Triticum; species Triticum dicoccoides. Next base: position 297,672,169 of record NC_041381.1, read on the forward strand.
TGGTAGATAAACACATCATCCATTGTGATGGTTCTCTTATCTTGCACATAACCATTAGTAGCAAAAGTGCATGAAGAATATGATGCAACAATCTTTATTTTCATGGCACGATGCATATGGTGCAAAGAAGGAAGACAAGCATGCTTCACAAGAAATATGTCAAAATCTCCAATCATATGTAAGAATGCTATGGGGGCAATCTCATTATCAAGGCTAAATGCATTGTTGCACTCAATACATGGCAAATCATCTAGCATGAGAGAAGCATATGGAGATATATGACATGGAACAATACCAATCATGTACAAAGCATATAGATCAAGTCGTGCAAACTAGTGGAGCGAAGATGCAACACACTAGAGTAAATCATGGCTATGATGTCATGTGAGCAAATAATAGGCATGGACAATGCACATGACATATCGCAAGCACGAACACAAAGCAAGATCATAGTATCGTCATAGGGATGGGTCACAAATGGAACATGGCAATAATAAGCGATATATCCACCAAGTTTGAAAATACACATACAAGTACGAGAATAAATTATCACGTGTAATGCAAAGCACGGGTCACAAATGCATGGCAAAGGCATAGGAATGAGCATATCATGCAAGGTGAACATGGCAAGATGGGCATAGAATATGTAATGGACAATAATCCATAACCATGTGAGGGTCATGCAGAAGAAATGCGTGAAGTTGTTGCACAATGGGAATGGTGTGAAACACAATCCACGGGATCCCAAGTCATCGTTGCTCTCTAGAGCTCGTTTTGTCAACTCATGGGATCGTGAGGTTGACAAGTATTCATGGGTACCTACACAAAAGAGACACAAACCGAAGAAATTGTGTGCGTGGTAAATGTACACATCATCCATCAGGATATGTATGTGCACGTGTGAGTTAGCACAAGATAAGCATCGCTCATAGAAATTTGATGCATGGTATAAGAACATGTCATCCATCATGAAAGAATAGTTGTATGTATGACACGATGGGGACGCAAATTTAGCATACAAGTATATGGCACAACAATAGCATTATCATTCATGGGGAGCATATTGTGCACATAATTATTAGGATCGTGTAATGGATGGTATGGGTCGAAATCTCCTAACATGTATGAGGAAACCATGGGGGTCTCCTCATGAGCAATATCAGAAACAACATATGGATAAAATTGACAACATCCAAAACAATGCATATCCGAAGCTAGGTGGTCATGATATGGCATATGAGATAAATGATGCAAAGGTAGCATGTCAATATTATCACAAGAAAAACAAATGCCAATAACCATGGGCTTGTCATCTATGCCATAAGTGCAAATTGAGTTTATTTTAATGGCATATGCATAGTTACTATGAAGATATTGCAAATATGACATGTGGTTGATCTCACGCATAGCATATGACAAGTCAAGCAGATCGTCAAACATGATGTGACCGAGAGAATTATTACAAGAAATCCTATGTAACGTTGCATCACAACTAATAGACTCCACATGGCAATCATCATACTCATCATAAATGGGTAAGTCATCACATGGGGAAGTCGCACTAGCATGAAGCATGGTAATAGGTTGATCAACATCATGCAAGCAATCAATGTCAAGAATGTCCACTAGTGGGACTAGAGCATCACCTTCACCTATGTTACCATTTTCATTCCACTCGAGTGGTGTAGGTGAGGTGGTAAAGACCAAATGGTGGTCATATTCATCTTGGTGGAACCATGTGTGGGTGCATCATATTCCATCATGGCCATCATCTTGTCCAAAGGGAGGACGAAGTCATCGAGGATCGGCGCCTCATCATATATGGGACCTAGCACCAAATGATAAGACACAATAGAGGTAGAGATTGGGTCGTTAGCGTTCACAATGTCCTCACATGACCTATCAACTATCATACTCTCTCTATGTGGTGGCTCACTCACTCCCTCAAAGTAGGTGCACTCAAAGTCACATATGGTGGAGTCACTCATCTCACTCAAGTGGTGGGGGTTGTGGCTCTCCTCACATGGGAATTTGGGCAACTCGTCATATATGGGGCTAGTGGTGAACTCGCGCTCACTCTCAATATGGTGGCAGAAGTCACTCAAGTCATCATACGCCACCGTGGTCGAAGGAAAAATTTCATGCGCAACCATCTTGCCGTTGTTGCCATGGATGAAGGCCAAAGATGGCACATCATCACTCTCCTCCACGACCGAAGGGAAAACCCCATGCTCGATCATCTCGTCAGCGTTGCCGTGTGAAAGTGCTAGTATCGACTAGAGGGGGGGGGGGGTGAATAGGCGATTTTTATGAAAGTCTTCAAAACTTGGAAGTTTCGAAGACAAACAACAGAAATAACCTAATTAATATGCAGTGGAAGATAAACTACCCTAAACAAGCCATAGTCAAGTATGTAATGATGTGAAAGTACAGGACTAATAGCAGTTAGGTAGTAAGGATCAAGATGGAAGATAGTGTGAAGCCAATCAACAATAGTAGTCAAGCAATGAAGTCAAACAGATACACAGATAGGCAATGACTTCACGAAGACAAAGTTAAGTAAGGTTGGAAGGGATAGAACCAGTTGCTTGTTGAAGACACATGATTTGTTGGACCAGTTCCAGTTGCTGTGACAACTGTACGTCTGGTTAGGGAGGCTGAGACTTAACTCAGAAGACCGTGTCTTCACCTTATTCCCCTTGAGATAAGGACACCCAGTCCTCGCCCAATCACTCTGGTAAGTCTTCAAGGGAGACTTCCAAACCTTCACAGACTTTGTTCACCGGCAATCCACAATGACTCTTGGATGCTCAGAACGCGACGCCTAACCGGCTGGAGGATTCACAGTCCTCAAGTGTAATAAGTCTTCAGGTCACACAGACAGAAAGACTTCAGTGATGCCTAACACTCTTTGGCTCTGGGTGTTTGGGCTTTGTCCTCGAAAGGATTTCTCTCTCTCAAATGCTTTGAGGTGGGTTGCTCTCAAACGACAAGAGCCGTGCACAAACTCTGAGCAGCCACCAATTTATGGTGTAGGGGGTGGGCTATTTATAGCCAGTAGGCAACCCGACCTGATTTGTCCAAAATGACCCTGGGTCACTAAGGAACTGACACATGTTCCAACGGTCAGATTTCAAACACATGCGACAACTTTACTTGGGCTACAAGCAAAGCTGACTCATCCAGCTCTGGATAAGATTTGCTCTCATTGTCTTCGCTCGAAGACATAGGATTTAAGTTGAGCATCACTTCAGTCACTCTGACTTAGTTCACTTGGACCCCACTTAACAGTACGGTGGTTCCTATGACTCAACATAGAAGAAAAGGAAACAACGAAACTACACAGTCTTCGCGCTCCTAAGTATTCACACAATGTCTTCTCATGTCATAGTCTTCAATATGAATATCTTCTCATACCACCATTGTCTTTAATGTCTTCATACATTTTTAGGGGTCATCTCCGGTAGGTAAACCGAATCAATGAGGGACACTACCTGCATTATCCTGCAATTCTCACAAACGCATTAGTCCCTCAACCAACTTTGTCGTCAATACTCCAAAACCAACTAGGGGTGGCACTAGATGCACTTACAATCTCCCCCTTTTTGGTGATTGATGACAAACTGGTTGAAGTTTTCAACGGGGATAAATATGTGAAATTGTGAGAATAGGGAATTGTCTTCATAAGTTGCAAGGGCTCCCCCTGAAGATGTGCATATAATAATTTGCTTTTGGAATGCAAATGCACATGGCAGGTTGTACTTTTGGATATCCACTTCAACTTATGAAGATAATTCATCATGCATGAAATGATATAGCAAGTAGAATGACATGCATAATGAAAAATGGACGTCTGCAGATGATCTAAGTGCGGAAGTTATCATCGCACATGCGGAATTTATCATCGCATCATAGTAGAGCAAATAAGTAGCAGAAGTAGCAGACGACCATCAAGTTTAGGTGTTACAACTCAAAGAACCAAATGTTTCAAAACGCAAGAGTTGTAAGCACGCAGCAAAATATAATGCAACCGCCCATATGAACCCGCTTGAAGACTATCAACTCATACGCTTCTCCCCCTTTTGTCAGTAAGGACCAAAAAGGTTTGAAGACATAGAGCATCTACTCGTCATCATGAGTAGGTGAAGCAGCAGGGTTGGCGGCGTTGGTTGGCGGTGCAGATGAACTTGGTGCAGTGTCGATGCGCGCAGTAGTAGGAGGTGGTGAAGTAGCATCATCTTCATCATCGATCACTCTGGCATTAACTGTTGCCGCGGAAGAAGAATATTCAGAGTCTTCAAGAGATGGGGTGCGACGTAAGATAGCAGTCCGTGGAGGAGTGGAGTCAAACTGGAATCTTTCATTGAAGCCATCGTCTTGAAGATCAGCTTCAACACTGAGCAGGGTCAAACTCTTCCATGATCGCCGGCAAGTTTCATGAGCAACAAAGGCATTCTTGGTGGCAAGGTTGCGAATGCAATTGACATCCACCAAGAGGCTTTGCATCTGTCTTTTGAGCCAGAAATGATGCTTATCCTGTTTCTGGTGAAGGGCCACAAGAAGTTCTCGGTCATTGAGAACGCGAGAACGCTTCCGAGGCCTTTGTGCAATGGTGCTTTTAGTGGCTTCAGTGGGTGCTCTATGAGGCAGACGAGTGTTACCAGCCAGCGGATAGATTCGTGTCGCTGCTTGAACACCTTCAATAGGCTGAGTGAAGCTTTGGTGCTCAATATTCTGAAGACAAAGTGGCGTCTTGGCAGGGTCAGAGTATATAGCATCAATTGACATATCAACCTCTGGCAGAAAGATTATATGATTGCGAGCAGAGGGCTGATAGTTGACAGATGAGTGTCGCTTGATGAGGCGCATGACCCATGGAGCATAAAACTTCAGACCAAATAGGTCAGAGCCGGAAGCAGCAAGTTGCCTGATGAAGAATTCCTGAGTGTTGAAGCTGATGCCATTGAGAATATAGAAGATCAAAGTCTTCATAGCTCCTTCAAGCTTGGCCGCTGATGAGTGTCCTTTGACTGGCCATAGAGTTCGCCTGATGATATGATATATGGTGTGAGGCAGATACTCAAGGTCTTCAACAAAGAAATGTGTGGGATACTCAGCGTCAGATGGCAAAGGCTTCATCATGCTCAACATCTGGCTCATATTGGGTTCTGGCTTACGAAAGATGCTTTCCACAGCATTGCGGTGTAGCTGACAGTCAGGTTCATATAGTTCTCCAGGAGTGGCTAGCCCTGTAAGCTCAATGATATCCATAGCTTTGGCTTCATGATGAACATTTCCAGTCATCCACTCGAGAACCCATGTCTTGATGTCCCTGTAGTAGCCGCGAATGTGCAGAGTGGCATAGAATTGAAGCAATAGCTCTTCATTCCAATGTTCTTTGTCTGTCACAAAGTGGAGCAGACCAGCATCACGAAAGCAATCAAGTGCTTCTTCTAAGCACGACAGTCCAGCAATAGCTTCAGTGTCAAGGCGCATATGAGGGAGAATGCGCCCTTGATCATATAGTACGCAGGAGTAATAGCTTCTCTGCTGATAGCTCCAGAACCGATCTGATGATATCCTTGGCTTGGAGTAGGGGTTCTTGGCGCTGTCAAAGAAGGTATTTTGGCTTTTGAAGCCATTAGCATTGAAGGACCCTGGTGAGTTGGCAGTACCTAGAAACCTTGGCAACCTGGGCTTTGGCTTCTGGACCTGAGGCCTATGCTCAACATGATAGTCAAATTGAGGTCCTGAGGCAGAGGGCGGAGGCACCAGAATGGGCCATTGGACAGTGGTAAGCTGACCGTGATTGTATGCTTGCTCAATGGTGTGAGGCCTTGGTGGCGGAACAGGATCAGGGGCAACAGCTGAGGCGTCAGGCTGCACAACAGGTGCTTCGGGAGCAGTTGTCATATTTGCTTCAGGTGCAGCATCCTCATGGGCTTCAGGTGCAACATCCTCACTAGCTTCAGGTGCAGCATCCTCATTGGTTTCAGGTTCAGTGGCCACATTTGCTTCAGGCACACTAGTTGGCGCAGGCTCCACATTAGCGTCAGCCATGACTACGTCACTGGCTTCATTGGCGTTGGTGGTGGCAGCCTCAACATTGTCAACCTCCTCTTGATGAACAGGAGGATCGGGCACAGGCACGTTCACATCAGGAACTTCTTCTTCTTCAATTATTGGGGGAGTAGGTATACATACTTCTTCTTCATTTTCCTCGGCTGATGCAGACGGAATGTCTTCAGCAGCATGTGCTTCAGACTCAGAGACATTCACTGTTGGAGCAGGCTCAGAAAATACTTGACGTGCAATAGGTGAACGTTGCACTTCTCCTTCTGGAATGCTCGACATAGGAACGTGAGGCCTTTGTCCTCTGTGAAGCCTGCGAAGTGCTGGCTTCACCTTAGGAGATGGAGTTGGCTGGGCCTGAAAGTCTTCATCCTCTTCTTGCACGGGGGGTGTAGCTTGTTGTTATTGTTGTTGGGGAGTACTGGGGAGTCTTGGTGTTGTGGGTGATCAGCCCATGATGCATCCTGAGCAATTGGCGTCAAAGGACGACCAATACTGATGAGTTCGCTGTTCGTATGAACAGGCGATGATACCACGTCATGTTCGATTTGAGGAAGAACTTCATCATCAGCTACATTGTCATCATGACCAATGTCTTCAGCAGCGGTGGGTTCTGCTGCTAGAATGTCTTCAGCTTCATGAGTCTCTGTGGGAGCAGGCTCATGGACTACCATTCGTCGTTCTTGATGTTCTGACGCTGGGCGAACCACGGAAATGGGTTCAACGACTAAGGGCTCTGTGGAAGCAGCCCTAGTCTTCTTGGTCTTGCGCTTCTTCATGGAGGGAGCGGCATCAGAGGCTTCAGTATTCTTTCTCTTTCTGGCTTCAGCCTCGGCAGCCCTCGTCTTCTTCTGTTCTGAAGCTGTTGTGGTGACCTTTGGCTTCGAGCCAGTCATGCTGCTTGGGAAGATAATGCGAGGGGCTTCTTGGCTTGAAGGTTCAGGCTGATCAGCAGGGTGCTTCTTCTTCTTTGCAGCCATCCTGGGGTCAATGCCAGGACGGCCAAGTGACTTGCGCTTCTCAGCCTCATTGTAGGCAAGCACACACTTATCAGCCAAAATCTTCATGCGCTCTCGTGAGCCCTGAGCTTCTTGGCGTTTCTTGCGAAAAGCTTCTTTAAGCTCATGCAACATGACCTTGAAGTTTCTGACGTCTTGAACACTTAGCTTGGCCACATGCTTCTTTAATTGAGCCTTCTCATAATCAATCTTGTTTTTGAGCTCAACGATGCGCTGAGCGAGAGCTAGCTCAGAAGCAATGGCTCCATTGAAGGAGACACTGAGGCCGATGGGGAGCTGTAAATCTTCAAAGCTGACGTTGGGGGTGTCGAACCACTCATCAATGAGATTGTGAATGATGGCCACATCAAAGAGAGGCAAGTTGCTGAAGATTTCTGCTTCTTCCTTGCTCTTGATCAGCTGCTCAAGGGCATCATCAACAAGATATTCATCACTTGATAAATCAATGGGTTCTTCACGCAGAATTGCAGCAGGAGTCAAGGCTCTTTGATCAGATGGTCTGACAAGTTGCTTTTTCTTCTCCGTTCTCTTGGAGACACGGGATTGATCTTCAGACTGCACACTCGCTTCAGGAGGTGCAGTGGCCAGTGGCTTCGCACGAGAAGTCTTCGGAGGTGCAGCTGAGGTTGAAGCCTTTGACTTCTTTTGCTTCTACGGCTTTGGAGGAGGAGCAGGGGCTTCATCGGAGTCAGCACCATTGTTAGAATGATCTACTCTGGCACCTTGGACCATGATGTAGGTGATGAGGCCGTCAAGGTTGGAGGAGGGGCCGATGACATTGGGATTAGCGTCACGGAAGCCGTCAGCACAGGGAGCAGAGGGACCTGGGTTGAATTCCAAACCCAAATACTTCTTGTTCTTCTTGGCCGAAGCCAAAGCAAACTGGTAGTTGCGCTTGAAGAGAGAGTCGTCACAACACCATAGTAGTGAGGTGGGATCTGCGTTCTCAGGCTGTGGTCCACGGACCATGCAAGGATAGAAGCCTTGGTCAATGACTCAGTTCGGCTCTTGGGTTGAAGGCCTCGATAGAGGATATCACCCCAAGATCTCTTGATGGCATTCTTCTCTGCATATTCCTTCGTCACAAACTTGTACTTGAACCACTCCTCAGCCCAATAGCGTCGAATCCATTGGATTCGCGTCTTTCTCTGATGATAATTCTCTTCAGGGTCTGTCTTGTATAGTTCTGCTAAGTCATCAAGCAGATCTTTGGATGTTCCTTCCCTGCGCTGTCTGCCACCCTTCCTTGCTGATTTTTCTGCAGCCATGAACTTCAAGCTGAAAGGCTTCAATACGTTCAAAGGCTTCAGAGATTTACGCTTGCTGGTCAAGCAGGAACTGGCTTCAGGAGAATTTATATGATGCTGTAAGTATTCTGCAAACGAATGCAGACTATGAGAACCAAGGGATTCTCCCACGGACATGTACCTGTGACAGCATTAGAGATGCGAGGGAAGGGGAAGAGGTCATATGCATTCTCAGAAGATTTTGAAGATAAATTAGTTTGAAGACATTGACCTCATGATGCGAAGACATTCACTTATATAGGTGAGTTGGTTCCAGATTTGTACCAATTCGTGAATAAGTACAAGTGAGGAATCAAACTTGACAGGAAATCTAAGTGAATCGACTAGGCAGTATGAGATGCAGACAAAATAGATCTAACTTGAACAGACAGAAACCACTTTTGGTAAACAGGATGAATCTTGAAGATCAAAAAGGTGGTAAAAATAGAGTTATAATTACCGCATGAAGAACTGCTAGATGGAAGAATAGGAGACCGAGCAGTTCAGCCCACCGTGCCCTAACTTGGCGACGGAGGACACCTACGGCGACGGCGGAGAGGACGATGTCCGTGGCCGGCGTGAGGACGGCGTCGGAGAAGTCGCGGCAGCTAAGCGCTTCGTCGCCGGCGTCGTCGCGAGCTAGCGGTGGCGCTAGGGTTTTGACGGAGGTGGAGAGGTGGAAGAAGGATTTCTTTACCGCAGGGGACAAGTATTTATAAGTAGGTGAGAGACACAGCGCAATTACGCTGGTGCCCCTGGCGGTTCATATTTGAGGTGTACGTGGCAAGCATGCAACACACTCAGGGTTGTCCCACGTTCCCATGCCCACCAGGCATGTCGGAGAGTTGTTCCGGCTTCTCCGGATTTCAACAATAAAGATAAGCCATTTAAAACAGATTTAATGTTTGTCTCTTTGCCTTCTGCTGACTAGGACGCAGAGAAGACATTCGACAGTTTCAATAGAATGCATATGATTTGGACAGATAGAGTTTGAGATAGGAAGCATAGAGAGGTTAGGGTCCGATCACATTCACTTAGTTCAAAAGATCCAATCTTGAAGATATAGCTATAAGTGAATGCTGTAGAGGACAGAACACTAGTATATATATATATATATATATATATATATTAGAAAGCAATCAAATCATCATAGTGCAGAAAGTCATGAAGACAAATTGAAACTGAAGACAAACCAAATGTGAAGTCATTGCAATATAACGCCTTGAGTGAAACACTTCAAACAAAGAAAGTTGGTGGTGGCGTTACCCACCGTATAGGAAGTATTAGACCCAGACACGGTGCACAATTATCGTGGCGCTCCGAAGTCAAATTCCGTGTTAATATATTCACACTCAGGGTGTAAATCTTCATTGATTGAAGATATACATTACTTTGTGTGTTGCACATCTAAGTCATCAACATGCATAAGTGTTAGGATGTGTGCCTGATCACAGGACATTAGAGGATTCCAAGATATTTAGCTCACACCATAACTTGCAAAACCTTTTCTCATCCAAGGGCTTTGTGAAGATATCTGCCAGTTGCTCTTCAGTGTTGACGTGAATGGTATCGATATCTTTCTTCATAACATGATCTCTGAGAAAGTGATGACGAATTTCAATGTGCTTTGTCTTCGAGTGTTGGACTGGATTGTTGGCTATTTTGATGGCACTTTCGTTGTCGCAGAAGAGAGGTACTTGTTTCAGGATGATGGCATAATCCTTGAGAGTTTGCTTCATCCATAGAAGCTGAGCACAACAGGATCCAGCAGCAATGTATTCAGATTCAGCAGTTGAGAGTGATACACAGTTCTGCTTCTTCGAAGACCAACAGACAAGTGATCGACCAAGAAAATGACATGTGCCTGATGTAGACTTGCAATCCACCTTGTCACCAGCATAATCAGCATCCGAGAATCCAACCAAATCAAATTTTGAGCCCTTGGGATACCATAATCCGAGTGTTGGGGTGTAAGCCAAATATCGAAGAATTCGCTCCATAGCTAAGTGATGCGATTCCTTTGGTGCCGCTTGGAATCGAGCACACATGCAAACACTAAGCATAATATCTAGCCTAGATGCACATAAATAAAGCAAAGAACCAATCATGGAGCGGTATACCTTTTGATCGAACTCTTTACCATTAACGTCGGGACCAAGATGGTGTTTGGCTGGCATTGGCGTCGTGTAGCCTTTGCAGTCTTCCATTCCAAACTTCTTCAGACAATCTTTGAGGTATTTCTCTTGAGATATGAAGATGCCATTCCTTTGCTGACAAATTTGAAGACCAAGGAAGAACTTCAGCTCACCCATCATGGACATTTGATATTTCTCTTGCATCATGTACCCAAACTCATCACTATACTTCTGGTTGGTGCATCCGAAGATTATGTCATCCACATATATTTGGCACACAAACAGTTCACCATCATATGTCTTCGTGAAGAGAGTGGGATCGAGGGATCCAGGTTTGAAGCCTTTGCTCTTCAGGAAGTCTTTGATTGTATCATACCAGGCACGAGGGGCTTGTTTGAGGCCATACAGTGCTTTGTTTAGCTTGTACACCATATTAGGATGTTTTGGATCTTCAAAGCCAGGTGGTTGTGCGACATATACTTCTTCTTCAATCTTGCCATTGAGAAATGCACTCTTTACATCCATTTGATATAGCAAGATATTGTGATGATTAGCGTAGGCTAGCAGTATGCGAATAGCTTCAAGCCTAGCAACAGGAGCAAATGTTTCATCGAAGTCAATTCCTTCAACTTGAGTGTATCCTTGAGCCACAAGACGTGCTTTGTTTCTGACGACTTGACCATGCTCATCTTGCTTGTTTCGATATATCCATTTTGTTCCAATAATGTTATGCTTGCGAGGATCAGGTCGCTTGACAAGTTCCCAGACATTATTCAGTTTGAACTGTTGAAGTTCTTCTTGCATGGCTTGAATCCATTCAGGTTCCATAAAAGCTTCAGCAACTTTCTTGGGTGACACAAATGAAAAGTGCCGACAAAAGTTTGCTAGCTGTGTTGCTCTTGATCGAGTGAGCGGACCAGGTGCATTGATGCTATCAATTATCTTCTCTATTTTAACTTCATTTGCAACACGTGGATGAACAGGACGAAGGTTTTGCTCTGGCTCATCATTGTCATCATTGGGAGAATTGTCTTCGGTCTGAGCATTATTGGTTGATTTGGTGCAGAGATGATAAGTTCCTCTTCAGGCTGTGCTTCAGAGGGCATGATTTCACCAGTTCCCATCAGCTTGATAGACTCGTTTGAAGGAGCTTCATCAAGTGTACTTGGCAGAATCTCTCTCTATGAACCATTGGTTTCATCAAATTTCACATCCACAGTTTCAACGATCTTGTAGAGATAAAGGTTGAAGACTCTGTAGGAGTGTGAATCCTTTCCATAGCTAAGCATGAAGCCTTCGTGAGCCTTAGGTGCAAATTTTGACTTGTGATGGGGATCCTTTATCCAGCATCTTGCTCCAAATACTCTGAAGTAACTGACGTTTGGCTTCTTGCCAGTAAGTAGCTCATATGATGTTTTGTTCAGAAGCTTATGAATGCACACACGGTTGATGATGTGACATGCTGTATCAATAGCTTCAGGCCAAAACTTTCTTGGTGTCTTGTACTCATCTAGCATTATTCGAGCCATCTTAATGAGAGTTCTGTTTTTGCGCTCAACAATGCCGTTTTGCTGAGGTGTGTACGGAGCAAAGAACTCATGAGTGATTCCCATTGTATCCAGATATAGATCAAGTCCAGTGTTCTTGAATTCAGTGCCATTGTCACTTCTGATGTGCTTGATCTTCACGCCATAATTGTTCATTGATCGATTTGTGAAGCGCCTGAAGACATCTGGCACTTCAGTCTTGTAAAGAATTATATGAACCCATGTGTATCTTGAGTAGTCATCAACAATGACGAAACCATAGAGACAAGCAGTTGTTGTGAGGGTGGAGTAGTGCGTAGGTCCAAATAAGTCCATGTGTAACAGCTCAAAGGGTTGAGATGTTGTCATGATTGTCTTCGAGGTGTGCTTTGCCCTTGTCATCTTTCCAGCTTCACAGGCACCACACAGATGATCCTTCTTGAACTTGATATCCTCGATGCCAATGACATGCTTCTTCTTGACGAGTGAGTGTAAGTTCCTCATGCCAGCAAGTCCCAGCCTTCGATGCCAGAGCCAGCATTCTAAAGCTTTTGTGAGAAGACATACGGCAAGCTGTGGACCTGCTGAGAAATCTACCATGTATAGATCATCTTTTTGATACCCTTCAAAGACTAGAGATTTGTCAGATTCCATTAGTACAAGGCAACGATATTTGCCAAATATCACAATCATGTTCAAGTCACAAAGCATTGAGACAGACATTAAGTTGAAACCAAGGGATTCAACAAGCATCACTTTATCCATGTGTTGATCCTTTGAGATTGCAACTCTACCTAGACCCAATACCTTGCTTTTACCAGTGTCAGCAAATGTAATGTGAATTTTGTCGGATGGACGTAAGGTTGAGTCCATGAGAAGACTTTGATCACCAGTCATATGATTTGTGCATCACCTGTCCATAATCCATTCTGAAGCTTTTGGTGATGTACCCTACAGTGCAGTTAGGAGGATAGGCTTCACAAGAGTGTTGTGAAGCATAAGCATTTGACACATATAGGGACAGTCACAGCTTATAACAAAGTTAGGACATAGTATGACTGATAAGAAATTCAGATGTGAAGCATATTGAATGACATTTTATCGTGCGTCCTCAATGAATTTTAGGTCCCCAACAATAGTATCGGACGCCATTGATTGCTGGCTGGAGACCGTTTTCTGCAAAAGAGAGTTAGTTCTTCTTTGCCACCCACATCTTCAGTGGGGGCTTAGAAGCAATGAGTCTAAGTGCAACATCTGAGAATTTTGGCTTTGGAGCCCTAGCAAATAGCCTTGCAGGAGATGAATGATACTCATATGAATAAGCAGAAAAGTTCTTAGTCCTATGAACATAGCGGTTCGAAGATACATGCTCATATTCATAAGTCTGAGCATGATTTCCCTGCAAAACATTGGCGTTAGGGTGACTCATATGAGTCCTGTATCTGTATGAAGCCTTTGGGCCACATGAAGCTATTGGTCTGGGGTTTGTCTTCTTCCTTGGTGGTGTCATGATGACATTCACAGGAAGATTCTCAATGTACTGCTTAGGTACCCAGATCTTCTTCATAGGTGGTCCATTCCTGCAGTTAGTACCAATGTACCTGGCAAACACTTCACCATTCTGATTTTTGAACAGCTTATAGTTTGCGTCAAAGGATTCATCAATGATAATAGGATTAGCACAGGTAAAGCCAGATAAGGTGGATGGATCTACTGAAGGTTACTTTGCAGCAACCCATGTGGTTTTGGGGTACTGCTCAGGCTTCCAGTACAAGCCATCGACATTCATTTTCCTTTTGAACCCAACACCCTCTTTCCTAGGGTTTCGGTTCAGAATCTGTTTTTTGAGGACATCGCAGAGGGTCTGATGTCCCTTCAAACTTTTGTACATCCCTGTTTCAAGCAATGTCTTCAACATAGCATTTTCATCAGCAACAGCAGTGGTATCCTCCGCAGAGGGGTTAGTAACCACATCAGTAGGTGAAGACAATGAAACAGTAGCAGCAGTGGAACATTCAGCAACAGATGTAGCGTTATCACGCTCAATGCATTTTAGACATGGTGGTTCAAATCCTGTGCGGAACTGATCTGTTGAGCGCGAAGTGACTCATTCACCTTTTGAAGATATTCATGAGCCGCTCTCAATTTTTCAAGCTCTTGTTTCCTTTGAAGATAATCATAGGAGAGCCTTTCATAAGTAGTTGAGAGCGATTCATGACGACCTTCAAGTTCTTGGTACTTAGCATGAAGATTTTTTATGTCATCAACTAAGGACTGTGAACGTGTCATTTCAGCGTCCAACAAGTCATCGCTTTTGTCTAACAGTTCTTGAGTATGTTCCATAGCCTTTTGTTGTTCAGTTGCAATTTTAGCAAGTGTTTTGTAGCTGGGTTTGGATTCACAATCAGAGTCATCTTCACTTGAAGTTTGAAAGTAAGCATCGCGTGATTTTACCTTTGCACCACGTGCCATGAAGCAGTAGGTGGGAGTAGGATTGTCTTCATCATCAGCTTCAGTGTTGGTGTGGAAGTCATTGTCTTCAGTGTTGAAGATGGACTTGGCAACATTGGTTGTGGCTAGAGCCAGACTTGCAACGCCAGGGTCAGACTCCTCTCCAGACTCCACCTCCGCCTCCTCCGAAGCCGACTCCTCCTCTGAATCCATTTCCTTGCCAACAAAAGCACGAGCCTTGCCAGATGAGCTCTTCTTGTATGATGAAGACTTGGAAGAAGACTTCAAAGACTTTGAGGATTTATTCTTCTTCTTGTCATCGGAATCATATTCCTTGCTTTTCTTCTTCTTCTTCTCATTGTCCCACTATGGACACTCAGATATGTAGTGACCAGGTTTCTTGCACTTGTGGCAGGTTCTCTTCTTGTGATCATGTGTGGAAGCTTCATCATTCCTTGAGCTAGATCGTGAAGACTTTCTGAAGCCTTTCTTCTTTGTGAATTTCTGGAACTTCTTCACAAGCATAGCAAGTTCCCTTCCAATGTCGTCAGGATCTTCAGAACTGCAGTCAGATTCTTCTTCAGATGAGGAAGCAACTTTTGCCTTCAAAGCACGAGTTCGGCCATAGTTCGGGCCATAGATATCTCTTTTCTCAGATAGCTGGAACTCATGTGTGTTGAGCCTCTCAAGTATATCAGACGGATCAAGTGTCTTGAAGTCAGGACGTTCTTGTATCATGAGGGCAAGGGTGTCAAAGGAGCTGTCAAGTGATCTCAGCAGTGTTTTGACGATTTCATGCTTGGTAATCTCAGTTTCGCCAAGAGCTTGAAGTTCATTTGTGATATCAGTGAGGCGATCAAACATGAGCTGGACATTTTCGTTGTCGTTTCTCTTGAAGCGGTTGAAGAGGTTGTGAAGAACACTGATTCTTTGATCTCTCTGGGTTGAAACGCCTTCGTTGACCTTGGATTGCCAGTCCCAGACTAGCTTCGATGTTTCCAGAGCACTCACACGGCCATACTGTCCTTTGGTCAGATGACCACAGATGATGTTCTTTGCAGTAGAGTCCAGTTGAATGAACTTCTTGACATCAGTGGGGGTGACACCTTCACCAGTTTTGGGAACGCCATTCTTGACGACATACCAAAGGTCGACATCAATGGCTTCAAGATGCATGCACATCTTATTCTTCCAGTAGGGATATTCAGTTCCATCGAACACGGGGCAAGCAGCGGAGACCTTGATTATCCCTGCAGTCGACATAGCTGAAACTCCAGGTGGTTAAACCGAATAACACAGAACAAGGGAGTACCTAGCTCTGATACCAATTGAAAGTGCTAG